>NC_084661.1:5608750-5945625 GCF_019802595.1 Syngnathoides biaculeatus
GAGATAGCTCGTTGATGGTTTTAACTGTTGAACAGTTTTTTGTAACTGTCTCAAATTCTGACAAGTTAATAGAGTTTTCTCTGGGTGGCTTCATATGTCTATCTTTTTGCTGATTTGTGCTGACATTTGACCTGATGAATTGTAATTTGTCAGCTCTTACAAGTTCTGGATCTATCCGATTCGGGGGGGGGGGGGGCTGTAAGCCTGTCAACTACAGCAAATAGAACAGGAGTATTGTTGAGGTTCTGACTGATGATTTCAGAAAAGTGTTGCTGTCTAGCTCTAACTAACTCCTGATAAAAATGACAAAGATACTGTCTGAAGAATTCATAGTCAATTTGGAGTTTAGTTTTTCTCCACTGGCGTCCGCTTTCCTACACTCCGATTTAGATCTCTTGACCATCATTGTGCTCCTCCACGGTGTTCTAGGTCGCCTCAGGAAAAAACCCGGTAAATAGTCGGATTTATAGATAGTCTTCATGGGTGAAGGAGGGGCCTTTCGCTTAGTGGACGGTGGTTTCAGGCGAGGGGGGATGAGAGGAAGATCTTGGCGTGGTATGGGCTGGACCCCATCGTTGACAATAGTCTTCCATTAGACCCAACATTGCATTCAGGCTGGGAGAGGGGGAGCCAACATCTACTGCGGACTGTATGATTGTTGTAGTCATAGAGGGGAGATTCTGAGGTACGGATGGCAGGAAGAGGTGTGGGAGATTTAAAGTGCTGGCAAATTCCATTTGTCATTTGCTCATCAGATTCTTTGGATGACACAAATTAATCTGTGTACACGTTTCGCCTTATCTCTTGTTCCTCCGATTGTTTGTGAACAACTGGATCCTTTTATCCTTGGTTTTTGTAAACATTTTCTTTACAAAGCAGTGAATGACGCACACAGTAGAAAATGTTGGCAGGTAATAACTTAACCTCTTGTCTATTTAGACAGAAACCGTCTGCTTTGAAAATATTTTTACGCTCCCAAAAAATAACATCACATCTCAGGAGCTATTCCAACCTGCTTGGACCCATTCCTTCACTTCCTTAACACGCTCACCATTGCTCTGGATTGCTGACCACAAGTATTTGAAGTCCCCTTGCTATCTCTTCCCCCTCCACTTCTCTCATTCACACACATATATTCCGTTTTACTTCGGCTAATCTTCATTCCTCTCCTTTCCAGTGCATGCCTCCATTTTCGAATTGTTCCATATCACAATATCATCTGCGAAAATCATGGCCCAAGGGGATTCCAGTCTTACCTCATCTGTCAGCCTATCCATTACCATAGCAAACAGGAAGGGGCTCAGAGCTGATCCCTGATGCAGTCCCACCTCTACCTTAAATTCTTCTGTCACACCTACGGCACACTTCATCACTGTTCTGGTGCCCTCATATATGTTGTGTACTATTCTGACATATTTCTCCCCCACACCAGACTTACGCAAGCAGTACCACCGTTCCTCTCTTGGTATTCTGTCATAGGCTTTCTCTAGATCCACAAAGACACAATGTAGCGCCTTTTGTAATCATTGTAAGTACTCAATCAGATTAGACAGTGGCACTGAAGAAACAACAGGAAGCACAACTGGAGGGAGCAGAAATGAAGATGCTTAGGTTCTTGCTTGGAGTGAACAGGTTGGATTGAATTAGAAATGAGCTCATTAGTGGGACAGCCAAAGTTGGATGTTTTGGAGACAAGGTTAGAGAGAGCAGACTTAAATGGTTTGGACATGTTCAGAGGCGAGAGAGTGAGTATATTCGTAGAAGGGTGCTGAGGATGGAGCTGCCAGGCAAAAGAGCGAGAGGAAGACCGAAGAAAAGGTTTCCTGTTCAGCCTGTACATGCTACCATTGGGTCAAATGCTTTAAAACTTTAATTTTGACTATCATAGCTATGCAGATGACACACAGTTATATTTAGCAGCGTCTCCAAATGACTACAGTTCAATTGAGGTATTGTGCCACTGTCTAAAACAAATATCTAGATGAGAGAGAGAGCACAAAACGGATTGCATTGCACATAATTATATAAGCACTACACTCTCCCCTAAAAAGGTCCATTGAGGACCTTCCATACCCTTTAATCTGCCTCCCCACCACCAGAGTCATCCTACACACCACCATCCTATGATATCAAGCTACAGTCCGCCTACACTCTACATCCCTGCATCTTCAGGAAAAGTGTTAACTATAGCCATTTCCATCCTTATTGCAAAGTCCACCACCATCTGTCCCTCAAAGTTACTTTCTTGGATGCCGTACTTACCCATCACTTCTTCATCGTCCCAGTTTCCTTCACCAACATGTCCATTACATGTCCATTACAATCTGCACCAATCACAACTCTCTCTCTGTCCGAGGGCTGCATTAGTATGAACACATTTTTTTTGATTTGTAAAAATACATGGTACAGTGGACCCTTGGAGTTCAATGTCTCTGTTGTTGTACAAGTTGGAGTTCAACCAAAAAAATCTGTTGAAAAAGTGCCTTGGTTTTTGACCCAATTCTCGGTGTCTGAACACCCGGGCAAAGCTAAACCAATGTTGACCAGGTAGCTAATTCCAGCCAAGCGACGCCAAACGCACACGGGGCAATGCCGAGACGAGCCGCTGACCACTTTGAGTGTTCGGTGGAAATTTAGAATAATAAAATCTCCTTTGGTCAAACCAGAAAAACATCACAAGTATTTATTTATTTATTTTATTTTTATAATATTTAATTGCAAACAAGACTTAAAACACAAGATTGTGACCTAATTTCAACTGTGGCGGAATGCTAGTGTTGTCGTGAGTTTGAAAAGTTCAAACAAAAAATGGAGCATATCGGAATTAACTTGGATCACAATCAACATTTCTGCATAACATAGATAATAGATACAGTGAAGAAAATAAGTATTTGAACACCCTGCTATATCGCAAGTTCTCCCACTTAGAAATCATGGAGGGGTCTGAAATTTTCGTTGTCGGTGCATGTCCGTTGTGAGCGAGATAATCTAAAAAGAAAAATCCAGAAATCGCAATGTATGATTTTTCCACAATTTGTGTGATACTGCTGCAAATAAGTATTTCAACACCTGTTTATCAGCTAGAATTCTGACCCTCAAAGACCAGCTAGTCCGCCTTTAAAAGTCCACCTACATTCCATGTATTATCCTGAATCGGATGCACCTGTGTGAGGTCGTAAGCTGCATAAAGACACGTGTCCACCCCATACAACCTGTTAGGCTAAAACTTGTAACATGGCCAAGACCAGGAGGAGCAATCGTTAGAAAATGGAAGAAGCTAAACATGATGATCAATCTCAATTGGAGTGGAACCCCATGCAAGATATCACCTCGTGGGATCTCAATTATCCTTAGAAAGGTGTGGAATCACCCCAGGACTACATGACAGGACTTGGTCAATGACCTGAAAAGCGCTGTGTCCACCGTTTCTAAGGTGACTGTTGGTAATACGCAAAGACGTCATGGTTTGAAATCATGCATGGAACGGAAGGTTGCCCTGCTTAAAGCAGCACGTCAAGGCCTGGCTTAAGTTTTCCAATGACTATTTGGATGATACAGAGGAGTCATGGGAGAAGGTTTTCGTGGTCACATGAGACCAAAATTGAACTTTTTGGTCATAATTCCAGTAATAGTGTTTGGAGGAAGACAAATCATGAGTTCCATCCCAAGAACACCATTCCTACTGCAAACCATGTGGTAGCATCATGCTTTGGGGTGTTTTTCTGCACATGGGACAGGACGACTTCACTGTATTAAGGAGAAGATGACCGCGGCCATGTATTGTGAGATTTTGGGGAACAAACTTTTTCACTCAGTCAGAGCATTGAAAATGGTCATGTCTGGGTCTTTCAACATGACAATGACCAGAAGCACACAGCCTGGAAAACCAAGGAGTGGCTCTGTAAGAAGCATATCAATGTTGTGGCATGGCCTGGCCAGTTTCCAGACCTAACTCCAATAGAAAATCTTTGGAGGGAACTGAAACTCTGTGTTTCTTAGCGACAGCCCAGAAACCTGTCTGATCTCGGGCCAAAATCCCTCCTGCAGTGTGTGCAAACCTGGTGAAGGACTTGCAATATAGCAGGGTGTTCAAATACTTATTTTCTTCACTGTATGAGCTAACTAACAAAATGACGTGTAGTCACCACAGTCTGAATGAATGTCCCTGTAGGCGAATGTTATTTCCAGTGATGGAGTGATGAATCCAGAAGTGTCCAAAACAAGAGAGGTAGAAGGCACATAATCCGAGTCATTCCTTGTAAGGAACACCGTCTAAAAACCAGCCAGTCCTTACATAGGCACTTCCCGAACGTTCAACAAAGAGCCGCGTCAGATGGCGTAATGAAATCCCCACTTCCAGAATGTTCCACAAAGGTCTGCGTCAGATTATGTAATAAACAAAAGAATGTACTTAAAGAAAAATAAAGAATGAATAAAGAACGAATACAATACAATGCTATACATAAATAAATATATAACATGCTTGCCCTTAAGGAAAAGAAAGTTATAAAGAAACTTTCTGTTGTAATTTAGCTAAATAAGCAACACTTCAAACATTTTGAAACATAAAAATACAGATACAGAAATACAGAAAAGCACAGTACTGTACAGATGTAGCATCAAACATTGACATCAATTTTACGTGCTGGGAAGTGCATCATCACAAACATTGTCTCTACTTTTAATGTGTTTGATCACAAGATTGAACCCTTCCAAAGTCAAACTCCATCTCATAAGTCTGCGATAAGACATTATGATCCATAAAGACTTCAATGGGAAAAGTGGTAGTACCTAAGTACACCTCAAAATGCTGCAAAGCTAACAAAAGACCCAGAGTTTCCTTTTCAATGGTTGAATAACATCTTTGGTGCTTATCCCACTTTTCGAAAAAGTACACACACTGGATGAACAAGACCTGAGTCATCTTCATGCATCAGGACACCACCTGCACCTACATCACTTGTATCAATTTGCAGTTTAAGTGCTTTGTCTAAGTTTGGTGACTGCAACACTGGAGAATTTATGAGTATGGCTTTGACTTTTTCAAATACATCTTGACAACTGCTATCCCACCGAAATTGAACCCTTTTCTCAAAAAGGTTAGTAAGTGGAGATACAGAGAAATTTTGGCAAAATTTCCTATAATGGCTTTCCATACCAAGGAATCTTACACTCTGGAACTGGAAAATGTACAATAGCCTCAACTGTACCACTAACTGGTTGTACCAGACCGTGCCATACAACATGCCCTTAAAAATACAACTTGTACTTGTAGAAATTCACACTTCGAAAGATTGACAGTCCGATTGACTGCCGAGAGACTCGAAGAATTCCCAAATTCTTGTCAGGTGATCGTTCCATTCTGTGCCATAACCGATGATGTCATCCACGTAGACCTTGACACCTTTAAGACCTGATGTCACGTTGTTGATGAGCCTTTGGAACATTGCTGGAGCGTTGTTCAAGCCGAACAGCATAACATTGTATTGATATAGTCCATCGGGCGTAGCAAATGCCAAAATCTTAGCACGGTCTGTGAGCGGCACCTGCCAGAAGCTCTTCAAAAGGTCAAATTTAGTCATTTACTTAGCTTGACCGATGTTGTGATTGCAATCATCCACTCCCATGATAGGGTAGGAGTCAGTTCATGAGACTGCATTGACAGTTTTCATGTCAGTGCAGCAGCACCAACCACCATCACTCATGGATGGATTACACCGTTTAAAGATGCTGCTAAAATGTTGTTTGTCACTAATGGCTATGATTTTAAGAGTACAACAAAAACTTGTTCAAATGAAATAGTTAAAACATGGCCATTCACTACAATCCACTCTGATTTGGCCATGTGCAAATGCCTGCAATGTGCAGAAGAAGACTTTTCTTTATTCATGTGTAGAAGTCTGTTAGTCCATTAAACGTTGATCTATTCAGACGCAGGTCACCTGGGCCACTTCGAGAAACAAGTCTGGAGGTGGGGGCTTGAAGGCGAGCACCTGGTGGTCAGGGCTTCACCCTATAGGGCCTGGCCAGACAAAGCCCAAACGATAAGATGGGTTCCCCATACCATGGGCTCTCCACCTGTGGGAGGAGCCATAGGGGTTGGATTCAGTGTGAGCTGGTCGATGGCCGAAGGCAGAGACTTTGTCAATCTGGTCTCGGGACACGGAACGTCACCTCTATGGCCGAGAAGGAGCCCGAAGCGGAGTGTGATGTCATGAGGTTCTGACTCGATATAGTTAGGGTTGCCGCAACACAGCTTGGGCTCTGGTTCCATTCCTCTTAAGAGCTCTGGACTCTCTCCCGCTCTGGACTTGCCCATGGCGCTGGGGAGGTGCAGGTATACTTATTGCCCACCGGCTTTGGGGCCTGTATGTTGGTGATCAGTCAGGTAGACGAGATGGTATCCTCCCACTGCCTTTGGATGGGGGAATGGGTCTTGTCTGTTGTTTGTGCCTTTGCACCAAACAGCAGTTCAGAGTCCAGAGTACAATAGTCCCCTATTGGATTCCTTAGCGAGGGTACTGGAGGTCATTCCCCCTGTGGACTCCATAGTTCCGCTTGGAGGAATTTAATGCTCACATGGGCAATGACAGTGACACCTAAGAAGGCGTGTATTAGAGAAACGGCCTCCCGATCAGAACACGAGCGGTGTTCCGTGATTGGATTGCTCATCATGGATACTCCATAACGAACACCATGTTGAAGCAGAAGGGTGTCCAAATGAGCACTTGGCTGTAGGACACCCCAGGTCACAGTTTGTTTGACTTTGTTGGCGTATCATTGAACGTTCAGGCACGTCTTGGACAATAAATTTAAAACAGGGGCAGAGCTGTCCACTGATCACTACCTGGTGGTAATTTTGCGCCGATGATGGGAGAAGATGCCGGTCCGACCTGGCTGTCCCAAAGGTATTGTGAGAGTCTGCTGGACAGTGGACCTATTCTCCACCCTCTGCAAAGCATAGGAGTTCGTTTCCAATCAACATATGTTTTATGGACTTGGAGAAAGCAGTCTCTCCAAGTCCCTTGGGGAGTTCCGTGAAGGGTGTTTCAAGAATATGGGGTACTGAACCCCCTGATACGGGCTACTCAGTTCCTGTACGACAAGAAGAGTCGTAGAGAGAAGGTGGGACTGTCAGTTTGGTCCACATTGTTGGCAGTAAATCAAACTTGTTTCCGGTGAGGAGTGGACTCCGCCAAGGCTGCCCTTTGTCTCGAATTCTCTTCAGAAATTTATGGACGAGGCATAGAGAAAGTGGTCCGTATTTCTGGCCTCGGTATTGCATGTCTGCTTTTCCCAGATGGTGTGGTTCTCTTGCCTTCATAAAGCCATCATCTCCAACTCTCACTAGAGCGGTTCCCAGGTGAGTGTGAAGCGGCTGCGATGAAATCAGCACCTTCGAATCAAAGACCATGGTTGTCAGTTGTATAAGGGTGGCGTGCACACTTCATTTCTGGAATGAGATCCTGCCCCATGTGGAGGAGTTCAAGTATCTTGGGGTCTCGTTCAGGACTGAGGGAAGAATGGAGCAGATTGACGGGCGGATCAACGATATTTGCAATAATGTGGACTTTATATTGGTCTGTTGTGAGAAAGGAGCTAAGTTGAAAGAAAAGCTCTCAATATACCAGTTGATCTACATTCTTACCCTCATCTATAGACGTGAACTGTGGGTCATGATTGAAACAACAAAATCTTGGATAAAAATTACCAAAATGAAATTTCGCCCAGGGGTTGGTTGACATGATGATTAGTAGAAAGGTTGATATATTGTGCATCCAATAGAGCATGTGGAAAGGTCATAAGGCTAGAAGTTTAGGGGCAGGGTTTAAATTATTTTACAATGGAGTAGATGGGAAGAGAAATGGAGTAGGGCTATTCTAAAGGAAGAGGTGGCGAAGAATGTCTTAGAGGTGAAAAGAGTATCAGATCAAGTAATGAGGCTGAAACTTGAAATTGAGGTTTGAGTGATATATAATGTGATTTACAGCGATCCCCCATGGGTAGGATGTAACTGAGGGTTGAAAGAGAAATTCTAGAAAGGACTATATAAAGTAGTTTGAAGCATCCCAGATAGATAGAGAGTTGTGATTGGTGCAGACTGTAAAGGACACGTTGGTGAATAAAACAGGAGATGAAGAAGTGATGAGTAAGTACGGCATCCAGGAAAGGAACTTTGAGGGACAGATTTTGATGGACATCGCAAAAATGATGGAAATGGCAGGAGTGAACACTTTTTTTCCCAATAGAGGGAGGATCATAGGATGACCTACAAGAGTGTAAATTGAAGCTCACAGGAGGATTCTTTTTTTTACCAGACGATGTAATCTGAAGGAGGTTAACTGACTGTAAAATAGTAGTAAAGGAGAGAGTGGCAAAAAATGTAGTGGAAGCTGAGAAAGGAAGAATGTTGTGCAGCCTTTCGGAGAGAAGTGAGAAAGGCTCTCGATGGACAGGACGAGCTCGCAGAAGACTAGGCTACTACAGCCAAGGTAATCCCAGAGAGAGGTAGGTGAGTACTTAGTGTGTCTTCTGGTAAGAAAGGGGAGAAGGAGACTTGGTGGTGAAACCCCAAAATACAGGAAGTCATACAGAGAAAGAGGTTAGCGAAGAAGAAGTGGAACACAGAGGACTGAGGGGCGAAATGAATATGCGACGTAGGAAAAAAGTAAAGTTGGTGAAGGCTAAAGATGAGGCATACGGCTCAATCTAAAGGTTGGCCAGACAGAGGGATAGACATGGGAAGGATGTGCAGCAGGTACTGGTGATTAAGGATGGAGATGGAAATGTGTTGACTGGCGCCAGTAGTGTGCTTAATAGATGGAAAGAATATTTTGACAAGTTGATGAATGAAGAAAATGAGAGAGAAGAGTAGAAGAGCCAAGCGTGAAGGACCAGTAAGTGGTAATGATTTGTAAGGGGGACGTTATAAAGGCACTAAAGAGAATGAAAAATGGAAAGGCAGTTGGTCATGATGACATACCTGTGGCGGTATGGAAGCAATTTGGAGAGGTGGCTGTGGAATTTTTGACCAACTTATTCAAGAGTGTTCAAGTGTGCTCGTTTACATTTTTAAGAAGTAAGCAACAGTATGGTTTCATGCGTAGAAAGAGTACGACAGATGCATTGTTTGCCTTGAGGATGCAAGTGGAAAAGTAGAGAGAAGGCCAGAAGGAGCTACATTGTGTCTTTGTGGATCTAGAGAAAGCCTATGACAGAGTAGCAAGAGAGGAACTGTGGTACTGCATGCGTAAGTCAGGTGTGGCAGAGAAATGTGTTATAATAATACAGGACATGTATGAGGACAGCAGAACAGTGGTGAGGTGTGCCATAGGTTTGATAGAGAATTTTAGGCGGAGGTGGGACTGCATCAGGGATTGGCTGTGAGCCCTTTCCTGTTTGGTGTGGTAATGGATAGGCTGACAAATGAGGTTAGACTGGAATCCCCTTGGACCATGATGTTTGCAGATGACATTGTGATCTGCAGTGAAAGCAGGGAGCAGGTGGAGGAACAATTAGAATGATGGAGGGATGCACTGGAAATGAGAGGAATGAAGATTAGCCAAAGTAAAACAGAATGTGTGTGAACGAGAGCGGTGGAGAGTATAGTGTGGGGCTCCAGGGAGAAGAGGGTGGCTGACTTCAAATACTTACATAATAATACAACCCAGAGCAATGGTGAGTGCGGTAAGGAAGTGAAGAAACTGGTCCATGCAGGTTGGAGCAAATGGCGGAGGTGTCTGGTGGGTTATGTGACAGAAGAGTCTGCTCGGATGAAGGGCAAAGTTTATAAAACTGGTGAGGCCAGCCATGGTGTATGGATTAGAGACGGTGGCACTCAAGAGACAATAGGAAGCTGGAGGTGGCAGAAATTAAGATGTTAAACTTCTCTCTTGGAGTGAGCATGTTGGATAGGATTAGAAATGAGCTCATTTGAGGGACAACCAAATCAGAATCCACTTTATTGGCCAAATGTGCAAAAACACCCAAGGAATATTTTTCTCTGGCAGTCAGACAAAGAACAAAGAACAATCATCTCTACAGTCTTTAGAATGTTCAACGCCAGGTTATGTTGAGCACACCAAAGAATGGAAAGAAAGAACCACACCAAAGTCTTGCCACTTCCTGATGATACGCAGACTCACCACCGTCTTTAATAAGGCTGATGAACGTGGTATCATCTGCAAACTTCAGGAGTTTGAACGTTGGATACCACAAGGTGCAGTCGTTCATGTAAAGTGAGAAGTGCAGAGGACAAAGGACACAACATTGGGGTGCCCCGATGTTGATTGTGTGCGTGGATGAAGTGGTGTCCCCCATCCTCAACTGCTGTCTCCTGCCCATCAGGAACTTATAGATCCCTGGGAGATGGCAGGCGAAACGCTGAGCTGGAGAAGTTTGGAGGAGAGGAGTTCAGGGATGAGGGTGTTAAATGGACTGCTGAAATCCACGAACAGGATCCTGGCGTAGGTAGCCACGCTGTCAAGGCAAAAAATTATAACACATTGCTGGATTTGCCGGAACAATATGAAAACAGTGCGGAAAAACCCAAGAAGGGATGTGATGTCAGACATTGAGATAAACATCATGGCGGCTATTGTAATCCATTTTAAGAATGACGATGAATTTTCCGATAAATTGAGTGACGAACATGATTGTGAAGGGTCCCACAACGACGGTGAAGAATATGAATTTTATAAAGGCATCAAAGGTTATCAGTTTGAGTCAGTTAGACAGCACACACGTTCAAAAGCAAACAAAATAGCTGGCGATGAAAGTGCTGAGATAGCAGTCAGACCCAGGGGGGAGGACATGCCTTCTGTTGGAAACAAAGACTGGTAAGCATTTGTGAAGTTCTTGTTTTGTTTATTTAGTCATGAACTAATAAATATCCTGAATGTATATATGAAGTTTTTGGTCTTGTTTTAAAATTATGCATACACCGTGTATTTCGTAAATACGTACGGAAAAACCCCAACAACCGGGACAACTATTTTGCGTGTACAGGGCTTGTTTATGATTGTACCAAAAGACACAGAAGCTGATAACGTAGTCCACATTCTAAGTTGGTATATTTTCACAAATAAAGATTTTAATGAACGAAATACATTTAAAATGTTGTCACGTTAATTTCAGAGCAATAGCTGTTCATGACTTGTTTCACCATAAATATAATTTCAAGTGGTAAACTGATGCCATAAAGACCTGTCTAAACCCCATTTTAGTCACAGTTTTCCCAAGATGTCATGAGCAAAACCACAAAATTTATACTGAAAGCTGAAACCGGTATCTTATGGGGTTTTTTCTGGGCACGAAATGCCTAAAATAGAATTGTAAATGGGCTGGATGGTTCTCTTTACTAGACATATGGGTCTTAGAGCTGTAGAAGTTTGTGAAATTGAACAGATTTTTATTTATTATATTCACAGGTGTACATGTAAATGCTGCATACCCATGCAAACAACAGGAGAGAGTTTTTGTTGCCATGAGAGTCAACATATTCACTAGAAAATGGCAGATTATCCAAACCTTCTGCAGTACATGATGGTGCACCAAGGATTTATTGCCAGCTGTCTGAACCCATGGGTACTGGAGGTTGCCAATTTACAATTCAGGCAACAGTATCGGCAGCGACTGGATTTTCCACAACACAAATAAAAGCTGCATTGAAAATTATTAATATTAACATCCCTCCTAATCAGCCCAGCTTTTTGCCATTTACATTCATCCATACATTAGTTTTTTCATAGCTTATCCTCACAAGGGTCACGGGAGTGCTGGAGCCTATCCCAGCTGTCACAAGGCAGAAGGAAATGGTTCCCAGGCAAATGTAGGGCACATGGAGAACGAGGAGAACATGCAAAGACACAGGTAGGGCCAGGATTGAACCCGGGGCCTCATAATTGTGAGACCAACACTTTACAGCTGCGCCTCTGTGCTGCCCCATTTACATTCAGATTTTTAAAAACATTTATTTTTATTATTATTGTTTTTGCTAAAAGCAGCATTTGTCCAATCAATGTTTCTTTAAACACAGTCTCATTCTGTAAAATTGTCATGTGAGTGTATTTTCATATTTTCAGGTTAATGTGAAACCAGTATCTTCTGGTTTTGTTTGGACACGAAATGCCTAAAACGGAATTGTAAATGGGGTGGAAGGTTCTCTTTACTACACATATGGACACACACTAGATACATTTTACTGCTTATAGACAACTTGTGAGATTGTGTTGGGGAATTGTTGGCAGAAATAACCGTGCGCTACTTCCATCCTGCTGTGTGTCAAAGATTCGAGACACCTTTCCCAATCCAGAGGGCCAAGAGCACACAGGATTTAAATGGTCTAAATCCTGATTTTTTTTTCTTTGTGTAAATGTTGATGTACTGTATATGTTTGTATATGAAGTAAACAGCACCACAGAACTAGAATCATAGCATTTTTATTGAACTGTATTGCTTATATTTTGTATAAATGTGTTACATAACATTTGCACAGAATTACTCGGTCTTTCAACAAGAGTACTTTGAGAACACCCGAGGTTAAAATAATTATTACAGTATACTATCTGCTGTCAACAAATCTTGACATATGTTGTGCTAAAGCTTGGGCTTTGTCAGGATGAATGAATCCTGCTGCCAGTGCTCTTGGTTGCTCATCTCTGAGCTCTGAGATGGAATTTCTAAGAGCTTTCTAAGAGCATGAGGGCTCTCAAGAGTAGGCGTTTGGACATGAGCCATGAGACATAATATATTGTGGGCTCTGTTTTCACTGGTCGTGCTGTGTGGTGCCCTTTGTACTTTGGAAAGCCAACTCTGTATTGTGGGATACCATCTCTTCTTATGGCCTGCATTCTACTGGCATTTTCATTATGGTGAAGAGCAGCGAGATATCTTCCAATCATTTGGGACATCCATCCAAGTGTGTGCGCTTTGGTGCAAATCTGATCACCAGACTATGGAAAGCTTCCTAGCTTGATGTCTGGAATTCAGATGTAAGCGATTACACATCTTTGATCACTGCATCCGATTTGATGACATCTGTAAGTTTTATACTGGCCACAGTTCCACAAACAAGCCACTCTTTGTCCTGCTCATAAATCTAATGGACATGATCAAAATATGGATACATGTCTTGGAATTGTGTTCATGTTGATCATGAATGTGATTATCCAAGGACAGCCACTTGTCCTTTAGGTAGTCCTTTGTTAAGTGCAGGTGCTGTGGCTGCAACATAATACATATGATTTAAGATTGATCTTTTCCAGAACATCACTTCAGGGGACGAATATCCAATCTTGGTAAGTTTTTTTAACGAGACCTTTGGCAGTATGGTACACATTAATGTAATGTTTTAACTCTGAACAACGTGGGTTGTTTACTTTTAAATGGTCTCGAATAAAGGCTGCTACTAACTTGTGTCTGTTTGTGACCACGCTTTGATGGTCTGCCCTTCATTTTCTGTCAATTACAACATACTTCTCTTAAAGGTCAGTAGTTCACAAGCGAAGCTGTTTCCAGCTTCATTGGTCTGTACTACCTGAATTTTGACAACTTTTTTAGTAGTTTATTCAATTAAGGTATAAGAGCCATACTTGGCTGAGTGACCAGGATTGTTATTTCTGCAGTCTCTGGCAAGGTGGATTCAATCAGGGATTTGTCTGATTTCCTGTATTAGCTCTGCTTGTTTTTCCCCTCCATCCAATTACAATTGTGGGTGGAATATAAACATTTTGGTGACACTGATATGTTTGCCTGCTAATTGATGAAACTTTCATTTGCAGCATATGTAAAATAGGGCTTATATGACAACCAGAATAGAGGATGGCTGCCAACAACATTAGGTTGCGAACTGGCATCTGGTTAATCATTGGTTGACTGCCCCATGTTCTGGAAAGCGAACAGCTTGTGCATTTCTGTATACTGCATACAATTGTGCCAAATCCACTGCCAGGTTTGTTTTCGATGTGACCTTGCCTTGGGGCAATTTAGAGAGGGCATATGTCAAAGAGAGTCAACAAATTATTCTCAAACACTATGTACTTCCTTACACTGACGGGGTCTGACACTGGTGGTTTTTCTTTTGCCGCTTCTGTTTGGTCATATATAACTTCCTTCTGGGCCTCCTGTAATGAAATGTTCAAAGGTTGATATTCTGTGTCCTTTGCATCATTCAGGTTTGTATCCTCACTTTGATCCAGTGCATTAATTGGGCTGAACATTGACTAGCAGTATTCTGGTTCTGCTTTTGGGGAGTGCAAGAACCATTCTTACCAAATGGAAAAAAGCCAAGGGATCAGTCTGTGTTCCCCACTCCATTGCAGTCAGGTTGGACTGTGTGGGTATTGTCAGTTTGGGTACTTTAATCAACCAGCTTGCAGACTACATTAATACCTTTTGGAATGAGTATAGCACTTCATGACGGATATCTGTGTTCCTTTATCATGAACAGGCTCTTTTTCAGTCTGGCAACTTTTGGAATAGACCAAAGATGGAGGTTCAGCATCTGCTGGTTCGACCAAAAAATGCTTCCTGCAATAACTGGAATTCTTCTTCTTCCTATTGTTTGGCTGGTCCCCTTAGGGGTCGCCACATCGTGTCATCTCAGATGAACACAGATTTGTTTGGCACAGTTTTTTTGTGCCCGATGCCCATCCTGATGCAAAACCTCTGGATTTTAGCCAGTGACCTGCAACATCTGTAATTATTATACAAAAATAAGGTTCAAAGTTTACAAAATGAGAAAAAATGTATGGATAAAGCACAGGTTTATCCATCCATCCATTTTCTTCACTGCTTATCCTCACGAAGGCCACGGGGAGTGGTGGAGCCTATCCCAGCTTTTAACGGGCAGGAGGTGGGGTACACCCTGAACTGGTTGCCACCCAATCGCAGGGCACATCGAGACAAACAGCCCCACCCACAATCACACCTAGGGGCACTTTAGTGTCCAATTAATGTTGCATGTTTTTGGAATGTGGGAGGAAAACGGAGTGCCAGGAGGAAACCCACGCAGGCACGGGGAGAGCATGCAAACTCCCCATAGGCACATCTGGGATTGAACCCAGGACCTCAGAAATGTGAGGCCAACGCTTTACCAGCCGCTCCGGCAAGCCGCCCCAGCACAGGTTCATTTCATTCTATTTTATGGTGCACAAATTATTTGTGATTGTTATTATTATTTTGATGTTATTATTATTTTGATAATATCCTATTCTGAGAGTGACTAGTAAGTAATACTGCTTGTTTTAATGCTGCGTAGTATTGTATTAAAATAAAAAAAAACCTGCACAAAATAAATAAATAAACAAACAACAAAATTAAAGGTTTGTATCCATCCATCCATCCATTTTCTTAGCCACTTATCCTCACAAGGGTCATGGAAGTGCTGGAGCCTATTCCAGCTGTAAATGGGCAACAGGTAGGGTACACCCTGAACTCGTTGCCAGACAATCGCAGGGAACATCGAGACAACAGCCCCACTCACAGTCACACCTAGGGGCAATTTAGATGATCCAAACACCACACAGGGAGAGGTGGGATTGAACACGGGTCCTCTGCACTGTAAGGCCAACTCTTTCCAGCTGCTCCACCGTGCCGCTTTTCTAGTTGAGACTGGTCGATTTGGAGTAAAATATTTTCCGCTAAGAACGACATGTGCTTCTATCATTCAACCATGTAAGCAGTGTTTAAAGTTTTCAGGAAAAAAAAGATCAATATACTTCCGGAATTTGTCTTTTATCAAAAGCTCTTCGCAGTTTTGGTAGTTTCTAATAATAATAACACACGAATAACACCCAACCGCCTCACTAAGCCGTAGATGGACTTAGAACCCTTGCTAAGAAAATGAAGGAACACTCTGGTTTTGACACGTCTATGTGGGGTAACTGGATGAATGTGTTTGGGAAATGGAAGGGTGTCATTTCATCAATCTTCATCTCTCTGGCTGTCTTCACCTCTATTCTCACCCGCTGTGGATGCTGTTGCATTCCTTGGATTCATTCTCTTTTAACCCGTCTGAATGAGAAGGAGACTGGTGCCCCAGCTGATGGCCATGGGAATTATGTCCTCATTAGATCCCTGCCCCGACACACTCCTCAAGATGATTCTATTGTTGCTGTTCCGCTTGAAAATGATGCTGAACTTCCACCATTTCCTGATTGTCAAGATGTTGACATGGCCTATGATTGCAATGTCCTTGCTCATATTGTGTGATTATTCTGTTCTACTTATATTTGAGTGTTGGTGCTTTTTTAGAAATGTTTTGCTGTTTTGAGTTGTCTAGCACTGTCCTGCAGGTTTAAGGCTCACGGGTGTTCTGAATCATGTGGTTCCGCACTTGCTATAAGGTATGTTTGGACGACTAGAGAGGGTTTTATGTTTTCCATATTTCTTGAAGTGTTACTTTTGTGATTTTTGTGATCTATTTCATAGATCAAGAGATGGAGTGAAGACTATTTTACTTTTATTGTACTTTCATAGTTTAAATATGACCTTCTACATTTCATCAACAGTTAAGGTGTTGTTCATTTGCTAATCAGACAAGGACGTGTTGTGCAGCAGCGGTGGTTGTCCTTGATCTTTTTACGCAGAAAACCGGCTGGCCCCTTGGCCAGGCGTTGCCGCGGAAACGAACGACACCAGACAAGGAGCGGAAAGTTACTGTCCCGGCTGAAGACTTTTATTTAGATTTAGATGTACTTTTTTATTTTTAGAGTTCTACTGCCTTGGGGGCGGCAGCCACTTTTACCATGGACCCATATATATATAAAAACCTTGTGTGTTACTGGGCAGCTTTTGTCTTCCTCTGAGGCCATCTTGTCAGAAGACACACGTCTTGTGGGCAGCAGATGCCTAGATAAGACCCGGACATCGGTATTGCACAATTCTTTCTAATAATTTAATTTACTCGTCTAATCATTGGTCATCTCTTCCTCGATCCGTGAACACACGTGGGGTTCAAACTCACAAATCCCTACAGTAGCAAATGCATGATAAAAGTAGTCACAATAATTCTATCAGGTGCATAAAAAAAATCTTCCTTCTCTGAGGTCACTTGGTAGACCTTAAAAGTGTGGAGCAATGTGAAAGAGTCAACTATTACCAATGGATTTCGATTGGCCCCACTGCTGTGTGAGGAGAACAGCACAACTTCAGCGGTAACACAAAATTAAAATTAAAATTACATTTACATCTCAAGTTCCTCCCCTGCTGTCTGTAAATGTGCTGCTCACACCTCCACCTCTGATCTTGTTTCACTGAGCAATGTCCATGCAGTCTGTGAGTGGCCTCCCTTCTCCCTTCAACCTGTACAAGGAGGAATGTGTGCTGCCCTTAACATGGATTTGTTTTGAAAAGGCTTTTCCGTCTTTGAGTCAGATTTTTTTCAAAAACTGTCTAATCTGTGCTCAAAACAATACCGGAAAGCCCACACTGTACTCGTACTGTATAACTATTTCGCAGTCTTTATCTTCCATTAGGCAACAAGTCACTGCGTCGCTGCCTCGGCACGCAGAGGACCCACTGCACGTCATACAACTTGGAGACTACATCCTGGTCAGGAACTTCAGATGCAAGAACGGGAGACATCGGCGCTGGTTTAGGCTATTCCAAGTACTGCTTGTCACCCACATCGGTGTCAAGATCACTGAGCACGCCACCTGGGTCCACGCTTCCCACCGCTAAAGACTGACAATGGACCTTACTTCATTGCTTCAAGTCCCACGGCCGGGACCAACCCATGAATATAACAAGATCAAAGAAATGACAGAGACACGATCGACGGAAGTGCTGAGGCATCCTTGGGAAGTACATTGCAACATTAACAACATATTTCAATATTTTTCAGCATATTTGTTTTTCTGTGTTTTGACTTTATTGATCCTTTGGGTCAGAGGGTGGGGGGAGTTGTGATAAAAAAAACAAAAAAATTAAGTTTAATCTGTGTCCTCTTCAAGTCACTTCTGTTCATGACAACTTGTGGGTTTCCTGTGTTCCAAATGTACAGAAGTAAGCGGAACAACTGCACCTAGCTGAGAGACTGACACACGTCAATTTTGTCCAACCACTTGTAACACACCTCTGACCATCTCATCGCTGTTTATGTAGTTACAATCTTTAACCAACACCTTGAAAGTGCTCAAATGACTCACAGTTACCTTGCTCCTTCTTGTGAAACGTATATCTAGCAAATACATGTATGGTGTTTGCTTTCGGAGTGAGATAATCAAAGAATTTTTCGTAATAAGTTTTTAGCAATTTATCTTCGTCTCCGGTCATCTAAAGAATCCCATACTATCTATTGCAAGGCACATAGAGACAAACAGCAGTCAGAGTCACAATCACACCTGAGGGGAATTTAGAGTCTCCAATTAATGCATGTTTTTAGAATGTGGTAGGAAACCAGACTACCCAGAAAAAAAACCCACGCAGGCACGAGGAGAACATGCAATCTCCACACAGGCAGGGCTGGGATTTAAGCCCTGGTCCTCAGAACTGATCCAAGTTAAAGTCTAAATTGCCTCACTAGAAGTTTGTAAACAGCAGTCATTCACATTTGAAAAATGTACGGGTGTCAGTCGCAGATATAAAGTTACGGGTGTGGTCCACCAGTCATGCCCGCAGATAAAGTTGCAGGTGTGATTAGGGATGGAATCTCAAGACCTTAAAATAACTTACTGGATTAATATAACATAACTGTAAATTAAAAGTAAAATAAACAAATACGCAACTAAATTAGAAAACAAAAAGTTCAAACTTAGAAATGATAATTTCCAATATCAACTCATATGAGTAGAATATAACAAAAGGGTATTTAAAATTTTTCATAAGTAAAATTCTTGATCTGACAAACTTTATCTGAAAAAAAGTTAAATGCACTGGCCTGTCAAGGAATAAACACGAACGGTCATACCCACAATGTTTTGAAAATGCTGAAAGTTTAGTTAAACATAATCGGCGTTAGTGGCAACAAGCTAGCAATAGATCGTAACAAACATTCCTGTCGGCAATCGTGATATATTGTTATAAGCTAGCAGTAGATGATCTAAGTCTACTAAAGCATGGAGAGTGGAATACTTTTCAACTTCAAGATAACGTGTACCATGGGAAAAATGACTATTTGCATTTCGATAAATGGAAAGACTAGTCTAACGCTAGAACTAAGATCAAGTCAAAATAAATCACAATCTCATACTTGTTATAGTTAGATACTGAAACAATATCTGTGTTATATCCCAGAAATGTTTTTAGTGTTACTGAATTTCCTTAAACGTGGCTCATGATGCTCATTGATGACTTTCAACGTAAATGCACTCGTCGTACGTGAAGAAGCTCTGAACATGCGCTTTGAGCATAACTTCCGAACATGCTCAGTACGGTTCACTTGTATTTCCTGTTTCCGGGTGAATACTGATTGTTTAGGAGCAGGCTTGTTTTTTTAACAACATTTATGAAATAAACACGTAAATTAATGTCAACGCTACACAAAATAAGCGAGGTCTTTCAATATCTATTTTTTCCACTCGTAACAAATTTTACGCGCATGATTTTTCGTGCTCGACTGCAGATTTGCGATCGCTCGTCAAATCACAGTGACAAAGTTACCGTGAAAACTTAGTTACTTTACTGATAACTTAGTTCAAAAGTAACTAAGTCAGAAATAAGTTACTGATTAGTTACGTTCGTACGTTGTGAGAGAGAGAGAGAGAGAGAGAGAGAGAGAGAGAGAATAACTGAAGTAAAAGTAGACACCCAAATATTTACTTGAGTAAAGTGAGAAACTATGAGAAATATGTTAGAATAGTACAGGACATGTATGAGGGCTGCAGAACCCCGGTCAGTTGTGCCATAGGTGTGTCAGACAAATTTATAGTGGAGGGGGACGGCATCAGGGTTCCGCGCTGAGCCCAGTCCTGGTTGCGGTAGTAATGAATAGGTTGACAGATGAGGCTAGACTGGAATCCCCTTGGACCATGATGTTCGCAGATGATATTGTGATCTGCAGTGAAAGCAGGGAGCAGGCAAGGAACAGTTAGAAAGATGGAGGTACACACTGGAAAGGAGAGGAATGAAGATTAGCCAAAGTAAAAGAGAATAAATGTGCGCAAATGAGAGAGGTCGAGGAGAAAGTGAAGCTCCGGGGAGAAGGGATAACGAGGGTGGAAGACTTCAAATACTTGGGGTCAACAATACAGAGCAATGGTGAGTGTGGTATGGAAGTTAAGAAACAGCTCCAAGCGGGATGGAACAGTTGGCGGAAGGTGTCTGGTGTTCTATGTGACAGAAAAGTATCCGCTAGGATGAAGGGCAAAGTTTATAAAACGGTGATGAGGCCGGTCATGGTGTATGGATTAGAGACGGTGGCTTCTGAAGAAACAACAGGAAGCAGAACTGGAGGTAGCAGAAATGAAGATGCTGAGGTTCTCGCTTGGTGTGATAGGATTATAAATGAGCTCATGAGAGGGACAATCAAAGTTGGATTTTTTGGAGACAAGGTCAGAGAGAGCAGACTTCGATGGTTTGGACATGTTCAGAGGCGTGAGAGTGAGTATATTGGTAGAAGGGTGGTAAGGATAGAGCTGCCAGGTAAAAGAGCGAGAGGAAGACCAAAGAAAAGGTTGATGGATGTTGTGAGGGAGGACATGAGGACATGGGTGTTAGAGAGGAGGATGCACGAGATAGGCGTAGATGGAAAAAGATGACACGCTGTGGCGACCCCTAACGGGACAAGCTGAAAGAAAAATAAAAAGTCAGAAACTATTCAATGCAGCTGTATGGGGGCACAAGCCAGTGCAATCTGTAGGCCAATCCCAAACCCGGATAAATGCAGATGGTTGCGTCAGGAAGGGCATCCGGCGTAAAATTGTGCCACATAAATATGAGCGTTAAAGACTTCCATACCGGATCGGTCGTGGCCCAGGTAAACAACACCCACCCCCCGGCACTGTTAATCTGCAGGGTGGCGGTGGAAATTCAGCTACGGTGGGTTGAAGACAAAAAAGAGGAGGAAACCAGATTCGTCGGCAGAAGAAAAAGAGGAATGCACAGAGCCTACAACTGAGTGTAGGGACTTTGAATGTTGGGACTATGACAGGAAACGCTCAGGAGTTGGTTAACATGATGAGTCGTACAAATTTTGAGATATTGTGTACCTAAGAGAGCAGGGGGAAAGGTAGTCAGGCTAGAGGTTTAGGAGCAGAGTTTAAATTATTTTACCTTGAATTAGATGGGAAGAAAAATGGAGTTGGGGTTATTTTAGACTTGTTGGTGGAACCCCCAATTACAGGAAGTCATACAAGGAAAGAGGTTACCGAAGAAAGAGTGGGACACTGAAAGGACTGAGGAGAGGCAAAAGGAATACATTGAGATGCAAAATAGGACAAAGGTAGAGGTGGCAAAGGCTCAACAAGAGGCATATGACAAGATGTACACCAGGTTGGACACGAAAGAAGGAGAAAAGGATCTCTACAGACTGGCCAGACAGAGGGGTAGAGATGGGAAGGATGTGCAGCATGTAAGGGTGATTAAGGACGGAGATGGAAATGTTTTGACTGGTGTCAGTAGTGTGCTAAATAGAGGGATTGAATACTTTGAGAAGTTGATGAATGAAGAAAATGAGAGAGAAGGAAGAGTAGAAGAGGCAAATGTGAAGGACCAGGAAGTGGCAATGGTCAGTAAGAGGAAAGTTAGACAGGCACTGAAGAGGATGACAAATGGAAAGGCAGTTGGTCATGATGACAAACCGGTGGAGGTATGGAAGCAATTTGGAGAGGTGGCTAAAGACTTTTTAACCAACTTATTCAACAGAATACTAGCAGGCGAGAAGATGCTTGAAGAATGGTGGGTAAACGTGCTCGTTCACATTTTTAAGAACAAAGGCCATTTGGAGAGCTGTGGGAACTATAGAGGAATAAAGTTGATGAACCACACAATGAAGTTATGGGAAAGAGTAGGGGAGGCAAGATTTAGGACATAAGTAAGTATCTGTGAGCAACAGTATGGTTTTGGTTCGAATGAGTACCACAGATGCATTGTTTGCCTTAAGGATGCCAGTGGAAAAACACAGAGAAGGTCGGAAGGAGCTACATTGTGTCTTCTTGGATCTAGAGAAAGCCAATGACAGAGTACCAAGAGAGTAGCTGTGGTACTGCATGTGTAAGTCTGGAGTGGGGGAGAAATATGTTGTATTCCAGGGCATGTATGAAGGCAGCAGAACAGTGGTGAGGTGTGCCGTTGGTATGACAGAAGAATTTAAGGAGGACTCTACAAGGGATCAGCTGAGCCCCTCCCTGTTTGCTGTGGTAATGGATAGGTTGACAGATGAGGTTAGACTGGAATCCCCTTAGACCATGATGTTACAAGATGATATTGTGATCTGTAGTGAAAGCAGGGAGCATGTGGAGGAACACTTAGAAAGATGGAGGCATGCACTAGAAAGGAGAGTAATGAAGATTAGCCTTACTAAAACAGAATGTGTGTGTGTGTATGAGAGGGGTCGAGGGGGAAGAATGAGGCTCCAGGGAGAAACGATAGCGAGGGTGGACGATTTCAAATACTTGGGTCAACAATCCAGAGGGATGGTGAGTGTGGTAAGGAAGTGAAGAAACAGGTCCAAGCAGGTTGGAACACCTGGCGGAAAGTGTCTTGTGTGTTCTGTAACGGAAGAGTCTCTGCTCGGATGAAGGGCAAATATTATAAAACAGTGCTGAGGCTGCCTATGATGTATGGATGAGAGACGGTGGCACTGAAGAAATAACATGGAGCAGATCTGGAGGTGGCAGAAATGAAGATGTTGAGGTTCTCGCTCGGAGTGAGAAGGTTGGATAGGATTATAAATGAGCTCACTAGAGGGACAGCCAAAGTTGGATGTTTTGGAGACAAGTTCGAGAGAGTAGACTTCGATGGTTTGGACATATCCAGAGGTGAGAGAGTGAGTATATTGGTAGAAGGGTGCTGAGGATGGAGCTGCCAGGCAAAAGAGCGAGAGGAAGACCAAAAAGAAGGTTGATGGATGTAGTGAGGGAAGACACGAGGGCAGTCGGTGTTCGAGAGGAAGATGCAGGAGATAGGATTAGATGGAAAAAGATGACACGCTGTGATGACACACAAGTGTCACACGAGAGCTGGTGACCATCCCAGCTAATTTCAGGTGATAGGTGCACTACACCATGAACTAGTCGCCAGTCAGGGCACATATCGACACCATCACTGACCAGGAATCGATCCCACGCTGCCCACACAAAAGTCGGGTGTGTGTACCACAACATCATCACTGACTTTTATATCATCATTTACACGGGGACAAAATGTGGAAGTTCAAGAGGGAATCTAAAAATAAACATGCAGACAAGTGATGGGAAGGGCATTTCTTCGGAGGCTACTTGATCAATCAGTTCCTTAAACATATTTTTTCACTGACTCATGTCTTTTCCATAACATATTTTAAGTGTGTCCTCAATCAATTTAAGATCCATCCCTGAGGTTCACGTTCAACTTAACATCTTCATCGAATCTCATAAATCCATTATAGTTCTTCTGTTTTTATAAGTATGAAAGGCAGGGATATTTAAAAAAACAAAAAAAGCACATTTGTGTGCAGTGAGCTCAGCTCCCCACCATCCTTACGCATCTGCTTTCGACTGGCTAGGCTCTCACCATGGGTGACCCTGCCAGGGGCCTAAAACCTTATACAACTCAGCTCGTAGGCTCAATGGGACACACCCTTTCCCCAAAATGTGGTGACAACTCAAGGTGGTGTCAGCCAAAACGCAAGGCTGCAAAACTAGTATTTGACGGGATGTGAAAAAGTTGGTTTGGGACATTCTAACAAAGAGTGGTGGAAATGAAGCTCCATATTTAACATGATGGCACTTTTCTTAAAAGCATCAACAGCTGACTCGACAAAATCCAAATACCTTCCTGTGGTGTCCCGCGAGCGGCTCTCTTCCTGGGGAGCCTTACAAAGCTGTTCACTTCACTCTGACTCGCGCCGTGGGAGGCACCCTTTTCCCTGTGACTTTGCTTCGACCAACTGTACCGCCTGCCTACAGAACCTCAGGCCGGACCCAATATTCAAAAGTACTTCAAGGCTTCGTTTGCAGTTTCTGCTCGGGTTCCCCCCACCTCCTACCCCACTACCCCCGGTGGCACGGGCTGGTCATAGCACCCCCTCTCGCTCCATTTCTATCACCCCATCATCCTTTGCTCCTCACATTCTATCATCACCTTTTTCTAGTTCTTCTTCTTAGGACTACAGAGCCATGGCGTTTCTGAGGACCATCCTCAGGCGCCTCAAGTGACTCAACAACAACAACAGCAGTAATAATCAACAGCTGTCGGTGTAAAGAAAAAGAAAAAGGACAAAGCCTCAGAAGGAACCTCTCTAGGATATGACTAGGGACGAACATCCATCCTGCTGCATCCTTGTCTGCCATGTCTGCCAAGAAAGGGTACGACAGATGCATTATTTCCCTTGAGGATGCTAGTTAAAAAGTACAGAGAAGGTCAGAAGGAGCTACTGTACATTGTGTCTTTGTGGATCTAGAGAAAGCCTATGACAGGGTACCAAGAGAGGAACTGTGGTACTGCATGCATAAGTCTGGTGTGGTAGAGAAATACTATTTTAGAATAGTACAGGAAATGTATGAGGGCAGCAGAACACGGTGAGGTGTGCCGTAGGTGTGACAGAAGAATTCGAGGTGGAGGTGGGACTGCATTAGGGATCAGCTCTGAGCCCCCGTCTGTTTGCTGTGCTAAAGGATAGGCTGACAGATGAGGTCCAAATATTTACTTGAGTAAAGTGAGAAACCATGAGAAATATGTTAGAATAGTACAGGACATGTATGAGGGCTGCAGAACCCCGGTGAGTTATGCCATAGGTGTGTCAGAAGAATTTATAGTGGAGGGGGGACGATATCAGGGTTCCGCGTTGAGCCTATTCCTGGTTGTGGTAGTAATGGATAGGCTGACAGATGAGGCTAGACTGGAATCCTCTTGGACCATGATGTTTGCAGATGACATTGTGATCTGCAGTGAAAGCAGGGAGTGGGTGGAGGAAGAATTAGAAAGATGGAGGCATGCACTGGAAAGAAGAGGAATGAAGATTAGCCAAAGTAAAACAGGATATATGTGTGTGAATGAGAGGAATGGAGGGGGAAGAGTGAGGCTCCAGGGAGAAGAGATAGCGAGGGTGGACTACTTCAAATACTTGGGGTCAACAATCCAGAGCGATGGTGAGTGTGGTAAGGAAGTGAAGAAACGGGTCCATGCAGGTTGGAAAAGCAGGCTGAAAGTGTCTGGTGTGCTATGTGACAGAAGAGTCTCTGCTAGGATGAAGGGCAAAATTTATAAAACAATGGTGAGGCTGGCCATGATGTATGGATTACAGACGGTGGCACTGAAAAGACAACAGGAAGCAGAGCTGGACGTGGCAGAAATGAAGATGTTGAGGTTCTGTCTCGGAGTGAGGAGATTGGATAGGATTAGAAATGAGCTCATTAGAGGGACAGCCAAAGTTGGATGTTTTGGATTCAAGGCTCGAGAGAGCAGAGTTCGATGGTTTGGACGTGTCCAGAGACGAGAGAATGAGAACATTGGTAGGAGGGTGCTGAGGATGGAGCTGCAAGGCAAAAGAGCGAGAGGAAGACCAAAGAAAAGGTTGATGGATGTTGTGAAGGAAGACATGAGGTCAATTGGTGTTAGAGAGGAAGATGCATGAGAAAGGCTTAAATGAAAAAGATGACACGCTGTGGTGACCCCTAATGGTACAAATCGAAAGGAATGGAAGTCTGTCTTCAGAAATTTAGGATATAGAAAAAATTTCCATCAGTTACCATGAAATGAGAGGGTAGCTCCTCAATTAAAATATATGGCTCCATCTTGTTAAAATCTTTGCTAAAATCAGCAAATAAAAGTCCAACTTGGGATTTAGGTTGTTCAAAATGCCTGTACAGTCTGTCCAAAATGAAGATTTTGGCCTTTTCAAGACCCATACTCGGTTGGTAGGCAAATTGCAGTGTGTGGCATTTTCCTCAAGTGAGTAGAATTATTTCCAGTGACGTACAGAAACAAAAATTATTGACCAAACTCTATAACCGATAATGAGGAACCCAAAGCTGAATATCAAAAACTAACTCAGACCCATGCGTTTGGGACAGAGGCCACCGCGTACAACAAGGCGCCTCTTGCCTCTCAATTTAAGCAACACTCTGACAGATGTAGTACGGAATTGCAAGTTGCAATTCTTCCGTGTCCCTTCCAACGCAGCCTTTCCTCCACATGGGTCAATAAATCAGTGTATTTGCTGTGACATACCCATACAGTCACATGAAGTAAATGTCCATTCTGACGCTTTTCCCCTCAAATGAAGAAGTGAATCGTTTTACCAACTGCCTAAGCGGTGTGGCCTCATATAGCTATCCTCAAACTAAAATTTACGCACAACAGCTCATTATTTCATACGGAGACAAGACGATGAGAATATTGAGGCACTTTTAATTTCACAATAACTCAATATATTGAAAACTGTGTTATCACGAATAAATGTTAGTGTCGTGTTGTGCTGTGGGTTGAACATACAGATCGTAAACAAAGAATTCTTAGAGCTTTCACAGCATTCAAAAGAAACATGAACCTCATCGAACGCTTACGTGCACCTATTACGTAACACAAATGGAACCATACTCACTGACAATGTTTGTTTTACGGAATTGACTGTAAACTGGATATAGCAATGGTAAAATACCTAATGTTCTATTAAATTCATTCATTCATTCATTTTCCATACCACTTATCCCCACTAAAGTAGTGCTGGAGACTATAACTGCCATCTTAAGGCAATAAGCAGGGTACACCCTGAGTTGGTCACAACCCAATTGCAGGGTATATACAAACAAATAACTATTCACAGACACATTCACACCAATGGGCAATTTGGAGTCTTCAATTGACCTACCATGGATATATTTGGGATATGGGAGGAAATCGGAGTACCCAGAGAAAACCGACACAGGTACGGGGACAATATGCAAACTCCACACAGGGGAGGACAGATTTTAACACGGGTTGTCAGATCTGTAAGGCAGATGAGCCAACCAGTCGCCCGCCAAGATCCATTTACTGTAGATTAACTTGTTTTGAAATATAATCCATTCATCCATTTTCAGATCCACTTATCCTCTCAACGGTCATAGGAGTGCTGGAGCCTATCAGAGCTATCTTAAATTCACGCTGAACTGCTTCCCAACCAATCACAGGACACACAGAGAAAAACAACAATTCGCATTCACACGTAAGAGCAATTTAGAGTCTCCAATTTAAGGATGTTTTTTGGGATGGTGGAGGAAACTGGAGTGCACAGAGAAAATACACGCAGGCACAGGAAGAATATGCAAACTCCACAGAGGTGGAACCGGGATTAGAATCCCTCAGAACAGTGAGGCCAATGCTCTAACCAGTTGCTACACTGTCCCACCCATTTTGAAATACAATACTGTATTATAATACCAGAAGTCATGTGCGCGGCATGGTGGACAACTGTTTAGAGCAGGGGTGTCCATGCCTTTTTACCCCATGGTCTAGTTTTCAAGCGGCCAGCCTCTCCAGATGGGGGGTACGTAAAATATGCAAATACAGGTCATGTTTTACCTTCTGAACATTTTCTCATCAACAAATGAATTATGAACAGCACTATGCGTGAATAAACGGTTGAAATTAAAAGATGAATACTCTTCTCTTTTGGGAAAGTTGTTGATCAAATACTCATTCATCTCTTCGGGTCAGGCCAGTGGACAGATTTGGCACACTTTTGTCTGTAACTTCTTATTTGGAGCAAGTTTTGGCGGCCACCGCTGTACAGATATTTTGCTGGATAGCTTTGTTAGGCATCAACTGGTCGAAACCTAAATACTGGAATAAAAGTCATATTTTTCATCACATTTTTTCACCCAATAATGTGTGGAAGTCATTGGGACTTCTGACAATCAATCCAATACACATGTGCCAAAATTACATCAGGATGACGGTTCCCCCCATACCCTATCCACACCGAGAAGGGAACCATGACAGCCAGCTCCTGAGCCCACACGTGATTCGTCAGTATCGTGTGGCGTTGTCTCTGACTGCTGAGTAGAGGTGGAAGGGGAGGTAATTGTACTGAGACAAATAAATCAAGAGGCCACAAAGAGACAACACAAATGTGCTGGAAAAGCATAGTTAAGAAAATGAGTGGGAAAAGGAGTAAAATCCGGACATACTTTGACAATCCAAAGGCAGATTATTGTGCAAGACAGAAAAACAAATCTCAAATCAAACTGGCTCCATATATTACTTGCACATGAAAGCACCCATCTGTACATGGGGAAGAGTAAGGACAAGCACTTCGATGTGATATTAACAAAAGTGCCAGTGTGTTGAATGCACCTGTTGCTGCTGATAGGGGGGACTGTGTATTCTAACAATGTCAGTCCCTTCTGAGAGAATCTTCTTAAAATGAGGGCAGAGATCCTCAAAGCTGAGGTACTTGCCGTTTCTAGATACCAATCTTATCTATAGACTTATCTAAATGCTGATAATTTTTTAAATTTTGTTTTGCACATTTTAATTAATACTTTGTTGTGGTGTGTTTCAGTGATTCTGTAATGTTTGATTGTAAAATTGTCGAGTATAAAAAATGTAATCTTAAAAACAGAAAATAGTTACGTTTGCTATTGTATTTCATTTTTTGAGGATCAGGTAGAAGTCACTGATAGTGCAGTGGTATACTCAGCTTAAAGTCAGGCAGTGTGGTTTTAGTTCCCACTCTGTTACATTGTGAATGAGTGCAAACGGTTGTCTGTGTCTTTTATGTACGATGTGACTAACTGGTAACCAGTTCAGGGTGGAGTCTGGCTTTTTCCTGAAGTCGGGTAGTATTGGTTCAGGCGACCAGAACAAGTGGTGTTAAAAATGGTGGCTGAATGGAGGATCAGGTAGAGTGGATGGATTAAGGCATATTTTAAAATTGACAATTTTTTTTTTTTACCCTACTATACATTATTTATTTATTTATGTTGCAGTTTGGGGCACAAAGTCAGCTCTTTTTGGTGAACCGATCCAAAACAGCAGTTCTCTAAAAAGAGCTGGAATTAGAATAAGCTTTATTATTGCCCAAGTGTGTAACATCACACAAAGAATATGTCTCCAGCAGTTAGTGCCACCGTGGTATGACATTCAGGACAAAGAACAAACAAACTAACAAGAACAAAGAACAAGAGACATTCAGTTAATTGGAATTATTCCTGATAAGAGTCACAGATGTGCAGGATGCAGATCGTGCTTCTGTACACGAGGCAGACAGTCAATTTGCCGAAATGCATAGCAAGAAATATTCATTAAATATAATTAAAAAGACCAAGAGTACACAGAACTACGAATACACGAATGACTCACCTGATATGCTGGCAATAAAACTGGCCGGGAAAATGATTAGTAATCGCCCAAATGTGTCCATCTTTTTTCTTCATGCCACGTTCATTACACAGGTCTCAGACGTTCTGTCCTCCAAGGCTGGAACGTACTGTAAACATATGTTCCCGCATCCTACTAAGTAGGTCATCAAAAGACCATGATAAGTATGACACTCACCAAATATAGGACGGAATTTTATATATATATATATATATATATATATATATATATATATATATACACACACACACACACACACACACACATACACACCATTGAACATGGCTGTATGTCGA
Source organism: Syngnathoides biaculeatus (assembly GCF_019802595.1). NCBI lineage: Eukaryota > Metazoa > Chordata > Actinopteri > Syngnathiformes > Syngnathidae > Syngnathoides > Syngnathoides biaculeatus. The sequence goes on from NC_084661.1 coordinate 5,638,489, forward strand.
CGAGACACCCAATTCAGTCAGCCAGCGCCGTGGGACAAAAACCTTTGCGAATGTGGGGATTAGTTTACCTGGAGAGGTCTACGAACTTTCTTGATCATATTTGCCTCCGATGAGGGTTCTTCTTTCCTGCACGTCACCAACGTCAGGTGCATAAAAACAACCGAGGTACTTCCCATTATCGTTGTCAAAATAAAAGCCTTCTTGGTTCAATGCAGAATTATCTGGAGAAACCCCAATGAGAAATCAGTGCCCTTAAAGTCCCATTGACACGAAAAGCATGATTTTTAGTATGATTTTAATTTAAAAATAAATAAATAAGGGCAGTCAGAATGGACACATCCGTTTTTCCACCACACATGATTTTCACTGGCCATATTGCCAGTCAAACAAACCATTTTTCAATGCTAAATCTGTTGAGATGAAACGAAAATGTCTTATAGCACGACACCCAGAGTTTTGTCTGATACCGTTAAAAATTTAGAAGGTGATAATAAACGAAGGTATGTGGAAAAATTAGAGACACTTGGCATAAAGGACGCATATTTAAGTCGATGTTTTCCCCGATAAGAAAGTGGACTGTTAACCCGCTTCCGCTTGTCTTGGACAACTGGATCTACACATGTATCTGGTGAGTAAAACGTTGAGATTTACACTGAAGAGTTTGAAAGCATATAAAAGTCTGGATGCATACAAATACTTGGTTGCTGGATCTGTTCTCAATCAAGAATAAATCTCACATAGTGATGGAGCCACTCAGATTTTTTCAATATAAATACCAATATTTAAATGAATGACCCCTAGTTTTACACAAACTCGCATCATTAACTATGCTTGGGGAAAAAAAAAAGTTTATGTAGACAGCTCCTCTGTACACGGAAGCGCATCACTGCCACACATAAACCTCCGTAAACCTTCTTTGCAACAGACGGTTTATTTTCTTTTTTAAATACACATTGTTCTCAAATGAGTCAATTTGGTTAATAAATACTTATGAGTAATTTGAGATTAAGAAGAATAACTCCTACCTGAAATGAAATGATCGCAACACAGGCGTGTGTATTTAGTTGGGAACTATCCATCACGTTTAATTGCAGAAATCCATTGATCTTTTTTGGTCTTTTCAGATGGTATTCCATACATTTACCAATATTTAAATAAATGGCCCCTGGTTTTACACAAATTCGCATTCATTAAATGTCATGTGTCATGAAATGGATGATTTTTAGGATGTTATTAATGAAAAAATATGGCAGCCGGTATGGACCCATCTGTTTTTTCACCACAAAACATGATTTTGACATATGGCTTTTAGTAACTCCCGCCATGAAAATCCTCTCGAGGGATTTGTATTTGTTTTTGACAAGAAGCAGGTTGTGACATTTGAGGCACGTGCGCACTCAAGAGGACTCGTTTGTTTCTATTAGTTTTACCTGCTGGAAGATAGCTCGTTGTTCCTTCGTGTTAGCCAAAATGCCGGCTCGTTGCATTGCTGGATATTGCTCGAACAATCAGGACGATGGATTTACCCTTCATAAGTTTCCAAGAGACCCGGTTCGTCATGAAAAATGGATTACACGGGTGCAAAGGTCGTGGGTTCCAACCTGTAGGTGTGTATACAGTTTATAAAAAAAAAAAATAGTTTGGTGTGGACCACATAATCCGTCTTTCATAATGTAACAAAAGATCCATGTACGTATGACAGTGGTGCTAAATGTGTCGATGTGCGCGTCGGACAGCTGCCATGTCGAGCTCACCAGCGAATGCTGCTGCGTTGTGCTTCGCGGACGAACACTGCTTCGGCCAGGCTAGCTCATACATACTATCTAGTAGTCTGTCACAGCTTCGGTGCCACCTCCGCCTGTCATAGCTTTGGCCGGGGTGGATCGTTTTCAGCACCGAGCCGGGCCGCTTTACGGCGTTGTCGTCGCACGCGGCTGAGTGCGCCAATTGTTCATAGCCGCCGGCGTACACAGCGTTGTTCATAGTCGCCGCCGTCCGCGATGAACTACAACCCCGACATTGGCGCACTCAGCCTCGAGCCACAACACCGCCGTAAATCGGCCTTGCTCAACGCTGCGATGAGCCACCTCGGTGCCACCCCGGCCGAAGCCATGATCGGCTCGTCGCACCCGGGCCGCGGCGTTGTGATCGCTCCCAGCTGAGAATGCTACATACTGTCGGGAAGTCTGTTGTTAGTTAGAAGTGATCCGCATATAATCTAAATATGGGTCGAACCAATGGGGTAATATTGCCCCGGGTACGTCACTTGATTGTGAGATGTTCTCTTTTTCGAAAAGAGCTTCCATGTCTGAGGGGGCGTGTCCCACAGTAGGGGCCACAGCGTGTTTTCAATGGTGAATGTCCGGGGTGACGTCACGGACAGTAAATCCAGACAATATGGGGACAACTTGGATGTCGAATGAGACTTCCGCAACTTTGCACATGGATTACGCGCTCTCCCCTCATATTCATTTTTTCGTGTAGACATTGAAGTGAATAATGTTATTTGTATTTTTCATTTCAATATCTATTTTTTAATGTTTATAGGGATGACACTTGACCTTTAACTATGATTGGAAAAAAAAAAATGACAGCGAGCCAGTTCCTCTGTACACGAAAGCTGCCACACGTGAACCTCTCTGCGACAGACAGTTTATTTTCTTTTTTTAAATACGCATTGTTCTCAAATGAGTCATTTTGGCATCATAGATACTATATTGGTATTTTGAGATTAAGAATAATTCCTCCCTGAAATGACGTGATCTGGTGTGTGTATTTGGTTGGGCACCAGTTATCACTTTTAATTGCTGAAATCCATCGATCTTTTCTGGTCTTTTGAGCTGGTATGCTATAGAATGATCTCTTTGAATATCTCTCACCTGTTGTGACAACCAACAGCACAACAGGTCTCAGGTATTTTAAATATTCTCCTCCAGTTCAATGTCTCCCACAATGTTTAGCAGATTAGCCCGACCGGCAAGATGGCGCCGTGAAAATGGTGACGTCACGTGCACGAGCTCTATACCAATTTTACCTGCGCGAAGTAGCTCTTTTTTCTTTCGTGTTAGGCAAAATGTCGGCTCGTTGTACTGCTAGATATTGTTCAAACACTCGGAAGGATGGATTATCTCTTAATACATTTCCAAAAGACCCAGCTCGTCATGAAAAATGGATTGCACAGGTGCAAAGGATGAGAGCTTCGTGGGTTCCAAATGACAAGCAGGTGTGTATAGGTGTGTATTAAAAAAAATAATAATTGGGGGGCGTAATCCTTCTTCCAGCGAGCGACCGGCGGCCGCCTGCGAGCAAGCTCTGTCGGCGGGCTGCGAGCGAGCGGGTGACGGCCGCCTGCGAGCAAGCTCTGGCAGCGGGCCACGAGCGACCGGGTGGCGAACGACCAGCAGCCGGCCGCAGCTAAGTACGCTACATACTGTCATACATACTGTCGGGAAGTCTGTTGTTGGTTAGAAGTGATCCGCATATCATTTAAATATGACTCAAAACGATGGGTAATATTGCCCCGGTCACTTCACTCAATTGTGAGATGTTCTCTGAGCTTCCAAGTCCCGTAGCATGTGCAACTACGTGTTTTCAATGGCGAATGTCCCAGTGTGAGGTCTGCGGGTGACATTGGAGGCAATATGGCTCCTACTTGGATGTCAAATGAGACTTCCGCAACTTTGCGCATGGATGACACGCTCTCCGCTCATATTTATTTTTTTGTATAGACATTGATGTGAATAATGTTATGTGTATTTTTCATTACAATATCTATTTTACAATGTATATAGGGATGTCAGTGGGGCTTTAAATAATGCTGTGAATGAAAATGTCATACCAGGGAAGCACCGTCTGCCGGAGAGAAAGTCTTTCGGTGTTTTTTTACACACTTGGCCAAATAAAGCTGATTCTGATTCTGATTCTGACAAAGTCGATCATCGAACTGTGACTTAGGGTGTCTTGGTGCCAAGTGCAAATGTGGACACCCTTATACCTGAACATAGTGTTTGTTTTGGAAAATCTGTGATGACCACAGACATCCAGTCACAGAACACCACTAGGGTTCTGATAAGGGGGGAAGTTCTTCTCAATCATGCCCTTCCAGGTCTCACTCTCATTGCCCACGAGACTGACTATATCTAGTCAGAACTTCTCGACCTCAAGAACCAGCTCTGTCACCTTCCCAGCCAAAGAGGTGACGTTCGATGTCCCTAGAGCTAGTTTCTTTAGCCGGGGATTGGACTGCCAATTTGGCCTTTGGCTACCACCCAGATCACATCACATCCAACCCTTACGGCCCTCACACAGGTGGTGAGTCCATGCGAAGGGGGACCCATGTTACCCTTTCAAGCTGTGCCTGGCTGAGCCCTATGGGGCAGGCCCAGCCACCAGGCGGTCGCCTTCAAGCCCCACCTCCAGGCCTAGTTCTGGGGGGGGGGGGTGAACTAGTAATACATAGTTGGAGTTGGACCATAAGATGGAGAAATACAGAATTTCACTTGACATAGCATTATCCGGTGTTACAGTTGTTGCCTGCTTAAAAGACAAATATATATCAGCATCCATCCATTTTCTTAGCTGCTTATCCTCACAAGGATCGCTGGAGTGACGGAGCCTATCCCAGCTGTCAACGGGCAGGAAACGGGGTACACCCTGAACTGGTTGCCAGCCAATTGCAGGGCACGTAGAGACAGAGAACAATTGCATTCACAATCACACCGAGAGGCAAATTCGGGTGTCCAATTAATGCATGTTTTTGGGATGTGGGAGGAAACCGGAGTGCCCAGAGAAAACCCACGCAGGCACTTGGAGCAGCTGTGTGTCGCTAGAATGAATCAAAGTGAGCAAAGAAGCAATTGAGCTCCTCTGCCAGTGACACGCTTCTGTCTCCTGGTGTCACATCATAGCCTCTGAATTTTGTGAGGCTTTTAAAACCCTGGCACACCACCCAAGGCCTGTTGCTGACAAGGTGGGGCTCTATTCTTCTTGTAGTCTTGTAGTCCATTCACTTCAAGCCATGCTGTAAAGCTGTATCTCTTAACTTGAAGTCAGTGTCATGGGCTCTCTTCATATATACAGCTTCCATACAGAACTTGATATAGTCCAGTACAACCCCTCTATATCTGTCCATGTCTTGGTGTACAAATAGGTCCCTGTCGGTACGTTGCTATCAGTCCTGCGGCTCACGAAGTCCAATCTCTGGCTAGGTTGTTATAGTTTTTGTGGTGGGCCTAAATCTGCGTCTGGGGGCGGGCTCGAGCTCGATCATATAGAGGAGCTTGACAGAGGCAGACCAAAGCAGTAGATCTGGTCATAGGGTTGTAGTTGCAGTCTCAGATGGAATGCAAAGATTCTTGTCCAGGTCTGCCAGAAGCTTCCAGTCTCGTGCACTGCCCACTTGTCCGCTGTCTGGTGGGTTGTTGGTGTGGCCGGTTTGACTCTCCCCCTCCCGATCAAACAGCCTTGGTTTCCAGTTGGCTGACAAGGGTGGAAGAATGTTCACCGCTGGTTCTCCAGGTGTAATAGCCTTGAGCAAGGCTGGTCTTGCATCCAACCAGGATGTGCTTCAGTGTTGCAGGACTTGGGCATAACAGGCACTTGGGATCTTTGGCATACCACTGGTTGAGGTTCGTGGGAGAAGGCAAGACGTAATATACAGCTCTGATGGTAATGCTTGCCCTGAATGCCTTCATCTCCCACAGCTCTTTCCAGGTGATCTTACTTACCTCCAATCCTTCCAAGGCCAACCACTGGCCTTGCTTGGCCTGCAACACAGCTTGGGCGCACCTTTTTGCTTCCTCTTCCCGATGTACCTCCTGGACCACCAACATGCACCACTCACAAGTAGTGGCTTTGCTCCATACTGGTCTACTGGCCCCAAGTACGAGGCCAACGATGTCCTTGTGTCTGAGTGCTGCCTTTGCCTGTTCAGTTGCAGTCAGCAGAGTCCACTTCCTCCCAGTGACAAGGATGGGGGAGTCTGGCCTACAAGTGGATTGCTGGAAACAAGTAAGATTATTTCCAGTTTTACTTTGGTGCACTTGTACTCCTCTGCCAGGGCATGGGCATGTGGAACATCCCTTTACCCTAGAGCTAAATGCTGCTGAGTCCCCTGGGAAGCCAAACCACTTCTTAACAAATGAGCTGACCAGTCTCTTCAGTTTTTCTACCTCAGCAGGTTTATGGCCTCTCTTTCCCTTGAAATTTTCAAAGTCCATGGTGTTATCCCTGTATGTTTCACCTTCCTCCATGTAGCCAATGATGAATATGATGAAGGAAAGCAGACTAAAATTTAATTGTGTGTCGGCTTTATCTTCTAATTGCCGGAATAAAACATACAATAAAGTATCATTCGTGTTGAAGCTGCTCAGCCCAGGTTAGACAAGCCCAGCACGTGAACAACCTTACCTAATCCTACATCCACATCTTTTGAATCGTCGTATCCGTTATATTTTCACAGAAGTAGTATGTGATTTGTGTACCTTATGTGCTGACTGTTTTTATTTGATAGCTTTATTCTGATTTAAACTTTAACATAGATTAAATAGTATGTAAATTGTGTATCTTGTGTGTTCACTTTATATATTTGATTGCTTTTGTCTAACTTTAACAAAGACTAGGTAGTGTGTGAGTTGTGTATCTTATGCGCTGACTTTGTTTATTTAATCGCTTGGGTTTATCTATCTGCAGCCCGAAGGGGTGCACATTTCCTCTGCGTCCTGGAGGCCGGTCCTAAGCCCAGATAAATGCAAAGGGTTGCGGTAGAAAGGGCATTCGGCAGAAAGCTGTGCCAAACATATATGAGCATTCATCAAATAACTTCCAAAACAGATAGGTTGTGGCCTGGGCTGACTACCCCCATTGCAACACTATGTAGGTACTTTGAATGTTGCGACTATGGCAGGAAAAGCTCAGGACTTAGTTGACATGATGATTAGGAGAAAGGTTGATGTACTGTGCATCCAAGAGAGCAAGCGGAAAGGAGTAAGGCTAGAAGCTTAGGAGCAGGGTTTAAATTCTTTTACCATGGAGTAGATGGGAAGAGAAATGGAGTAGGGGTTATTTTAAAGGAAGGGCTGGCTAAGAATTTATGTCTTGGAGGTGAAAAGAGTATCAGATGTGAGTGATGAGGCTGAAATTTGAAATTGAGGGAATAATGTGATCAGTGGTTATGCCCCACAGGTAGGATTTGTCCTTTAGTTGAAAGAGAAATTTTGGAAGGAACTAGGCGAAGTATTCCTGAGAATCCCAGAGAGAGAGACAGTTGTGAATGGTGCAGATTTCAATGGATATATTGGCGAAGGAAACAGGGGCGATGAAGAAGTGATGGGTAAGTATGGTATTCAGTAAAGGAACTTTGAGGGTCAGATGGTGGTGGACTTCGCAAAAAGGATGGAATTGGCAGTGTTGAACACTTATTTCCAGAAGAGACAGTAACGTAGAGTGACCTACAAGAGCCCAAGTAGGAGCACGCAGTTGGATTATATTTTGTGCAGACGATGTAATCTGAAGGAGGCTACTGATTGTAAGTGTGGTGGGAGAGAGTGTAGCTCGACAGGATAGGATGGTGGTGTGTAGGATGACTCTGGTAGCAAGTAGGAAGGTTAAGAAGACAAAGGGAGAGCAGAGAATCAGGTGGTGGAAGTTGAGGAAGGAAGATTGGCCTGTTGCCTTTCGGAAAGAGGTGAGACAGGCTCTAGATGGACAGGAAGAGCTCCCAGAAGACTGGAATACGAGTGCCAAGGTACTCAGAGAGGCAGGCAGGAGAGTACTTGTGGTGCCTTCTGGTAGGAAAGGGGAGGACACTTGGTGGTGGAACCCCAAAATACAGGAAGTCATCCAAGGAAAGAGATTAGCGAAGAAGAAGTGGGACATGGAGAGGACTGAGGAGAGGTGGAAGGAATACATTGAGATGCAACGTAAGGCAAAGATAGAGGTGGCGAAGGCTAAACGAGAGGCATATGAAGACATTTCCACCAGGTTGGACACAAAAGAAAGAGAAATGGATCTACAGGTTGGCCGGACAGAGGGATAGAGATGGGAAGGATGTGCAGCAGGTAAGGGTGATTAAGGATAGCGATGGAAATATGTTGACTGGTGGCAATAGTGTGCTAAGTGTATGAAAAGAGTACTTTGAGAAGTTAATGAAAGAAAGAGGGACAAAAAAATCTCTACAGGTTGGCCAGACAGAAGGATAGAGATTGGAAAGATGTACAGCAAATAAAAGTGATTAAGGATAGCGATGGAAATATGTTGACTGGTGGCAATAGTGTGCTAAGTGTATGAAAAGAGTACTTTGAGAAGTTAATGAAAGAAGAGAATGGGAGAGAAGGTAGAGACTGATGACATACCAGTGGCGGTATGGAAGCAATTTTGAGAGGTGGCTGTGAAGTTTTTGACCAATTTATTGAATAGAATACTAGCAGGAGTGAAGATGCCAGAAGAATGGCAGAAAAGTGTGCTAGTCCACATTTTTAAGAACAAAGGTGAAAGGAGTGTTAATTAGTGATGCTTCCCATAACCGTTGAATACCCGAATGTATTGTGCAACCATGGTTATATAAGTTGTTTTTCACTAACTTGTTTTTTTTGGTCAAGACGTTTTGACCGTTTCACTATCTAGTTCGCATAACAAAGAAGAACATTGTTGTGGGATGTCTTGACAGTTATGGCTGCGTAAGATGTTTTTCAGAGCCTGAAGGACACTCTTAAGTGTCAATAGTAAATCAGGAAACAAACGTTGCGGCGCCAGCGCGGACGGGTAGGCCACCTGCCCTTCCTCTCGCACGCAACTGAAAAGTATAACAGAGAGATGCAGAGTACAAACAGGTAGAGTCTGCTGCGGGTTGCGTACGGACGCCCAGCTGGTTGACAAGCGGAGCTCTGCCTGGGTGTTTGACTCTCCACCTACTCGGCATAGGTAAGGGGCTCATATGATGATTTCACACAATGTCAACTGTATTTTGAGAACTTGCATTTGGTCGAAATAAATATGCCAGTTATTGAGGCTAAATAGCATTTGGGAACGTTGGTCTTTTGTTGAGTGTCGTCTTTGTCTCCTGAGTGCCGACCAGCACCGATCCTTTCAATAAAACATTTTTGGCATTGTCGGCAGGATCGTGCAGGCTACGCGCAGGAGATAAAAACAGGATGCGTTGTTTTAGAAGGAAAACCAAGGGTGCGGAAGAGGCACCAGAGGAGGAGGTGGTGCCCGGGTGGGAAGGCATCACTTTCCGAGAGATAGAAGCTGTCTCATGGGAGCGTGGGGGACGCCCCGGACCGTGGACTGGAGTGAATCCCGCTGCCAATCCGCTGGCATTATGTGACATGTTGAGGCGGGTGGAATTGAATGCTCGTGCTCCGCTGGGAGGCACGCAGCAGATGTTGTGGATGTGTGCGGAAGCTTGGAAAAATTGCGTGTTCGAGTTGGATAAGGTTAGAAGCGCAGAAAATCAAAAGGCGCAAGAGGTTATCCAGCTAGAGGTTATTGTGAAAGAATTAAAGGAGCATTTGGCAAAAATGCAGAGTATCACGGAAAGAGCTGTAATGCATATCTCCCGAGTGGCGCGAAGAGGGCGAAAGAAGAAACCTCGTAAAATAGAACAAGCGCAAATCCGTTCATTCACCACTGGGCTGTCAGTACAGTGGAATCCGGAGGAGTGGAACGGGGATATGTGGAGAGATGATGATGATGATGAATATGATGGAGGTATAAGACCGGACCCGCCACCACAGACCGGGTTGTATCCCTCATTAAAGGGGTTGCAGATACACCCTATCACGCGACGAAAAGAGCAGCGACGCGTGATACCAGATTGATTCCAGGATCTGATGGGGGCGGACGGTCAACCAATTCTGGACGAAAATGGCGAGCGAGTGCGAGGGCCGGTCCCACAAGCGCAGCCAGAGCCAGAATTGTTCATGACTAGAGAAGATTATACACAGGTCGGCATGGTTGTTTTGGGAGTCTCAAGATGGCGGATGGCGACTACAGTTTTGGTGGCCAATGAGCCATCCAGTTTTTTTTTTTATTTTTTTTTTTTTGATCAGTGCATTAAACAGTGAGGATAACCCAGTATAGGAAATGAATGAACGTTCACTTTTGCACATAATATTGCTTCTAATTAATTTGACGGATTCATGTCGATCTATTATCGTGCGTTTATGTGTTTGTACGCATGTGTGTGCGCGCGGGTGTTGCCTTTCTACAAGTGTTTCAATAGACTTAACGTGACAAAGGTCTTTGTTTACCGAAAAAGCTATCCAAATACTATATTGTATGCTTGTCATATCTTCTGAATAATGTGCACTATGTTTGCTTGTACAGTTATACAAAGGATACACCGGTTCCTTTTTGTTAACTACGACTGTGTCTTTTGAAGTATATGATATGGAAATTTATTGGGATAAATCAGTTCAAACAGTAACAGCGTTAGTAGATACCGGGGCGGAGGCCTCAATAATTTATGGAAATCCAGAGAAAATGAAAGGACCCCTAGTGTCATGCTCCGGGCTTCCTGCCCAGGCTGGGCTTGGCCAGCCAATTAGTCAGCGCACACCTGCACCTTGTCCCGGCTGATGCCTCCCAGTGTATATATAGGACTTGGGGGACGACTTGTCCTCCGCTAGATCGCAGTCCTTGTTGCCTCGTTTGTTCCACCGTAGATGACATGAAACTACAGTGGAATAAAGTCACCGGGATTATTACCGACGGCGCACCTGCCATGGCTGGCGAGCGGAGTGGATTATCAAGCCTTGTCTGTAACAAAGTCAGCGAAGAAGGAGGCAGCGCTATTAAACTCCACTGTATTATTCATCAAGAAGTTCTCTGTGCCAAATATATGAAATATGATAATGTTATGAAACCGGTGATAAAGACTATTAATTATATTCGCTCCAAAGCGCTGTGCCACCGCCAGTTTCAACAGTTTCTTCTCGACATCCAGGCTGAATACGGAGATGTTTTGTATCACACCGACGTAAGGTGGCTCAGTCGGGGGTCTGCGCTGCAACGCTTCTTCTCTCTCAGGGAGGAAATTGGACAATTCTTGACTAAAAATGGACAACCCATGCCACAATTAAATGATCCTGTTTGGCTGGCTGATTTGGGATTTTTAGTTGACATAACACGACATCTGAATGCGCTGAACACAAGCCTTCAAGGGCAAAATGCAGTGGTAAGCCAACTGTATTCACACATCAAAGCCTTTCGGACCAAGCTGCTACTTTTCCAAAGACACCTGTCACAGGCGCAGCCCAATACCGCACATTTCCCGTCGCTGCAGGAAATTGTGACCAGTTTCCCACAGATCAATATCAGTGCGCAAATGACAAAGTATGCAGCAGACATCTCATCTCTGGTTGAGGAGTTTCAGCAGCGCTTTCGGGACTTTGCAGCTATTGAAAAGGAGATCACGCTTTTTTCCTCTCCTTTCTCCGTGGACCCTGATGACGCTCCAGACCACCTGCAACTGGAGCTCATTGAGCTGCAGTGTAACGCCGAGCATCGCAGTCGGCACCAACAGCTCCCTCTTGTCAACTTCTACCGCCAGCTGGATGAAGGCAGGTTCCAAGCAATTCGGACATTTGCTAAGAAAATGCTGAGCTTGTTTGGCTCCACATACATGTGCGAGAAGACATTCTCTGTTATGAACATTAACAAGAGCCACATGAGGACGAGACTGAGTGACTCTCACCTGCGTGACGTCTTGCGCATCAAAACCACTGCTCTTGAGCCAGACATGGACTACATACTGCAGTCAAGATCCCAGTATCACCCTTCACATTTGTGCAGGCAAGACCTTTGTTAAGTCCTCTGAGTTGAATAAATTCTTAAATCTCAGTTAATTAATTTTTTTGTGATGGTCAAAATCACAGTTTGAATATGCAGTGATCATTGTTTTGTTTTCAGCACTTTTCCTACAGTGAGCATATAATAGTGAATAATATGTAATGTTTCACATTAACTTAGATATCCTTTATAGTTTTCTTAATTTTTTGTGGTTTGTGATTTCGGTAAAAACCTAAATGTAAAAAAAAATTTAAAAGTATGCCATTTGTAATTAAATTTAAAAAAAAATCCCAAAAAGTTAATTTGTATTTAATGTTAATGGTTCAAAGAATGTCAGGCTAAATAGTCGGCCCCCACACATTTTCACCTTACCAAATCTGGCCCTCTTTGCAAAAAGTTTGGACACCCCTGATGTAAACTTACCTTTGAAAATAGGAAATATGCCTATAAAAACATATATAGTGATTATAACCCCTATCCCAGAGTTGATAGTGGGCATGGACATATTAGCTGGAATGACACTTTATTTGACAGCTGGGCGATTTGAATTCGGAGTAAATCCACTGAAAATACATGCAATATTGGTGGGTAAAGTAAAAATGCCACCTTTTCCGATACCACAAGCTACACAGGTAGTTAGTCAAAAGCAATACCGGATACCTGGAGGACAGGAAGAAATTTCGGCGACCATTAAAGAATATTTAGAAGCTGGTGTATTGAAAATAGTGACGACAAACTGGAACAATCCGTTGTGGCCAGTCAGGAAATCAGATAATTCTTGGAGGATGACAGTAGACTACAGAGGATTGAATAAACACACACGTGCATTGACTTCCACGGTGCCCGACGCAGTGACAATTATAGAACGAGTGCAACATCATCCCGGAACGTGGTATGGGGTCATAGAATTGGCTAACGCATTTTTCACTATTCTTATTCCTGAGGATAGGATGAATCAATTTGCGTTTACCTGGGAAGGGCGCCAATACACGTTTACCAGACTACCACAGGGTTATTTACATAGTCCCACAATCTGCCACCGGGTGGTAGCAGACACCTGGAAAAGCTAAAAGTTCCTAAGGAAATAATGATATCACATTATATCGATGACATACTAGTGCAAGGAACGAGCGAGGTAGAGGTGAAGGAAGTTCTAGGACAGCTAATACAGCACATGAAAGGGTTCGGATGGGAAATTAACCCTGCAAAGGTCCAAGGACCTTCGCAAACGGTGAAATTTCTAGGAATCATCTGGAACAAAGGGGAAAGGGAAGTGGCAGAAAAAGCTAAGGCTAAGTTCCACACACCAAGGCAGATGCTAGGAAATACATCGGGTTGTTTGGATTTTGGAGGAATCATATTCCTCATTTGGGACAGATACTTCAACCTCTCTACAAATGCACTAGGAAAAAGGAGGACTGTAGTTGGGGGGAAGAACAACAGCGATCATTTGATATGGCGAAGGAAGCGATACAGCAAGCAGTGTCACTGGGAAAAATGAAAACAGGACCGGTAGAATTGCAGGTGTCGGCGTTAAATGAATACGCTAACTGGAGTTTGTGGCAAAAGCAAGATAGGATTCGTAAACCCTTGGGATTCTGGATGAGAAAGCTCCCAGAAGCAGGCCTAAGGTACACACCTTTTGAAAAGCAGTTATTAGCATGCTATTGGGCATTGGTTGAAACTGAGGCTCAAACGGTGGGCGATGAGGTGTTAATGAGAAGACATATACCGATTTTGACATGGGTTAAAGGTAACCCGACGACACATTGAATAGGAACCGCACAGGAAGCTAGTATTATCAAATGGAAATGGTATGTGTCTGAGCAAATTAAAATAGGGGAAAAAGGAGTCTAATGAGTGGGCAAAGACTCACCGTGTAGAATGGATCTTTCACATTCCCTATTATCCGCAGGCTGCTGGGTTAATAGAGCGAATGAATGGAATTCTTAAGGAAACATTGAAAAAGCTATCTCGAAACAGAACGCCGGACAAATGGTGCAAAGACTTACCCGAGGCGGTGAATCAGATTAATAGTAGACCGCTTGGGGCGGGAATAACGCCCCTAATACGAATGATAATGGGGGAACCGGTACAAAATTCCAATGGGGAAATTAAAATGTGGAAAATTGATCCTCAAGCTGAAATTCCCATACGAGCTACTCCAGGCTCAGCGGGATTGGATTTGAAAATCCTGACAAACATGACTCTGGTTCCCAACGAAATCCAAATAGTGAAAACAGGATTGGGGCTCCAGTGTCCACCAGGGACATATGGACACATTCTACCACGAAGTGGGTTATCACTAAAAGGGTTAACAATTCAAGCCGGAGTAATTGATGCGGACTGTCAAGGAGAAATTGGAGTGGTATGCAAATTATTAGCAGAACAGCCCCTTACATTGGAAAAACGGGACAAAATTGCTCAATTGGTAGTGAAGCCTTGCCTTGTAACCAAGGTAAAAGAAATACCTAAACCTGTGGTGATAACCACCAGAGGGGAGGGAGGATTTGGCTCCACTGATTTGGCAGGGGCAAAAGTTTGGGTAAAACAGCCAGACGGTCCTCCCCGAGCAGCAGAAATTATAGCTCAAGGGCAAGATGCTACTGTGAGCGTCTTATATCCTGGAGAGGAAAAATGGGTAAATGTACCGGTGTCAAAATGTTATACAAGAGAGAACTAATCATATGTTTGTAGTATGCACTATTTGTCGTAATACAGATGCCATGGTGGTATTTGCTGATTGGAAGACCATCATCGGAGAGGCGCCATGGCCGGACCAGGGAAGACCGAGGGCCCAAGAGGTGGCAGTGTCGTCTGGTGGGTCACGTGTATCCTTGTCCTTGGGGCCATGGTCCAACTCTGCTGCGCAATGACGGAGGGTGACAAATTGGAGCAGATCCAGCGGTTCCACATAAGATGGAAAAACAGTACCCAGGACCGTACTCAAGGAGACTACACCTGTCCAGCTTACCAAGCTTGCGACGTGGTAAACGTCACCAGCAATTGTCGGATGTGGAAGTGCAGAAGGTGCCTTGCAGGAAAGGATATCCCGGTGGTGGAACAAGGATGCAACTTAACCGTCACTTCAGTAGTCCCCAAGTGCCACTACAACAGGACGACCAGGACCTTCAATGAGCACAACAGGACGAGGTGGACGATTACCGTAGAAGAAACACTGTTTTTTTTTTTAAACAGCACGGAAATCTCGGGACGGAACACATTTTTGTATGTAATATGGGTGTTACCTGGGAAACCTAATGCTACAAGAACACACATAGCACCGGTATTAGATACCTGTACACACATGGCACAAGCCAGGATTAAAACCTGAGTGTACTGGGAAATAAAATTCCCCGATATACCACACTGTACACGAAGACGTAGAGCTTGGTATGATACTCTCTTAGGAGGAACGGGAACACTGTATGGTGTAGCTAATGCTGCAGATAATGAAGTAACCAGAACAATGTTATCTAACACAGGGCAACATGCATCAGAGGCTATACATCAGGTAGGGGTATGGCTTCCAAAAGGTATGATAGGGCAATTGGAAAACACAGGTGTTTGGAAAAAGGCATTTACATGGGAGTTAAAATTATGGAATGAAACGTATGATGCGTTAAAGAATCTATCACATATAGGTAATTGGACAACCTGTGCATTGCAAACGATACATGCGGAAGCTCAAAAAGAGCGATTCCAGAGAATAATGACAACGGGAAATTATCACGAATGGAGACGGGTTTGGAATATTAGTAGCAAACTTTGGTTACAGTTACACTCGGAGCGAACAAAATGCAGCAGTACGTATTGTGCAGGGTATTGGACTCAGTACAATGTGTCTACTGTTAAAACGATATGTAAGTATCAAGTATTACCAGTGATTACTACCACAGGATTTTGGTTTCTACATCTGGATGGAGAGTGTATGGATGTGGGAACAAATACGACTTATGAGATGAAAATGTGTGAGGAAACAGACAGAGGAATGGCATTTACATTACAACAGGGACACAGCAATCCATTTTTAACCGACTCAGAGGCTGTACTTTGTGATTGGACTAGGGAGCCACGAAGGGAGATGCTGTGGCAAATTGGACCACATGCTCTATGTGTGGCAACAATGCAAAATCATTCACAAGTACCATCGGTTCCTTTCGTTGGTTGCTTATATAATGTGCACCTATGGCATTGGGGAAACCAGACGTATCGTTTGACGAATTACTCTGTTTCTAATCGGCTGACACAAGTACAATGGGATGTACTAAAGAATCCCTGGAACCTCTCACTGGAGCGTTTCATATGCGCATTGGAACAATCCACTGAAGTTCAGAAAATTATACAGTCACATACGTCTAACATCGCCAAACTCATGGTGTCCACATTAGTAGCCAGCGGACGGGTACAACATGCTGCTAAAATAGTACAACAGTCCCCAGCCCATCACTGGTGAGACATCTTTTCAGGGATGTCAGTCACTGCTAGGAGGACTTTGGTGCCCCCACTGATTCTGTTGGTTATTGTAATAGTATTGGTATCACTATGTAATCTGCTAACGTGTATATACATTTATGCTAGATGATGGCTGGTTGACAAGCGGAGCTCTGCCTGGGTGTTTGGCTCTCCACCTTCTCGGCATAGGTAAGGGGTTCATATGATGATTTCACACAATGTCAACTGTATTTTGAGAACTTGCATTTGGTCGAAATAAATATGCCAGTTATTGAGGCTAAATAGGACCTTGTCTTCGTGGCCAGCGGAGGCGTCCAAGAAGAGCTCAGTTTTATGCCTCCCGCTTCATTCCACCCAAGCAGCAGATGTCGCCTCTCGCTCACACCTGAGCAATGCTCAACAAACAACAGCAGCCATCGCTTCTCACCCACGCCTTGGCGGTGCTTCACCTACAGCTGTCACCTGCTCCTGTTTGGTTCCTGCTTTGCCATTGGGACCCTCCTTGTGGACATCCACCCGAGTGGCCTCGTAGGGACCGTGGTGTTTGGCATCGTAGCCAACCTCCTGAACCAAGCTCCTCATTATGGGTGGCCCGGCTAGTGGACAGATTAGGGTGGACATTTGTAAGACAATATTTAGTTCCAAATATATGTAATTATTGTTATATTTTTGTTTGTTCAACTTGCAGCGGCAGCAAATGTCTTCCTTCACATTTTAATGTACAGCGCCGAGCACGTGGAGATTCACATGAAATTTTGACAGCTAAGCCTCAAGACATTGCTCATCCATCCATTTTCTGAGCTACTTATCCTCATGAGGGTCACGTGAGTGCTGGAGCCAATCCCAGCTCTCATTGAGCAGGAGACGGGGTACACCCTGAACTAGTTGCCAGCTAATTGCGGGGCACATGGAGACAGACAACAGTCGGACTCACAATCACATCAAGGGGCAATTTAGAGTGTCCAATTAATGCATTTTTTTGGGATGTCGGAGGAAACCGGAGTGGCCAGAGAAAACCCACAGAAGCATGGGGAGAACATGCAAATTGCACAAAGGAGGAGCCAGGATTGAACCCCGGTCATCAGAACTGTGAGGCCAACGCTTTACAGCTGCGCCACAGTGCTGCCCGACATTGATCATACATTATCATTCCGACATAAGGAATTGTCAAGGCAGTGTGGAAAATTTTAATGATTTTCCACAACATCAAGGGCTTTTTTAATGTTATATGGTCATATCCTTTCAAAATTCCACATATTTGATAAAAGTCCACGCTTAAAAGGGATCATGGAATAAAAAATAATCATACTCATAATGCTATCTATCTATCTATCCCATCCCATCCCGGATCAGCCGTGGCCCGGGTGAACAACGCCCGCCCCCGGCACAGCTAACCTGCAGGGCGTCGGTGGAAATTCAGCTACTGTGGGTCGAAAACAAAGAAGAGGAGGAAACCGGATCCGTCGTCAGAAGAAAAAGAGGAATAAACAGAGCCCACAACTGAGTGGAGGGACTTTGAATGTTGGGATTATGACAGGAAAAGCTCAGGAGTTGGTTGACATGATGATTAGGAGAAATGTTGCTATACTGTGCATCCAAGAGAGCTGGTGGAAAGGTAGTAAGGCTAGAAGTTTAGGAGCAGGGTTTAAATTATTCTACCACGGAGTAGATGGGAAGAGAAATGGAGTAGGGGTTATTTTAAAGGAAGAGTTAGCTAAGAATGTCTTGGAGGTGAAAAGAGTATCAGATCGAGTGATGAGAGTAAAATTACAAATCGAGGGTGTTGTGTATAATGTGGGAAGCGGCTATGCCCCACAGGTAGGATGTGACCTGTGGAGTGGAAAGAGAAATTCTGGAAGGAACTCGATGAAGTAGTTCTGAGCATCCCAGACAGCGAGAGAGTTGTGATTGGTTCAGATTGTAATGGACATGGATTTGGTAAAGGAAACAGGGCCGATGAAGAAGTGATGGGTAAGTACGGCATCCAGGAAAGGAACGTTGAGGGACAGATGGTGGTGGACTTTGCAAAATGTATGGAGATGGCTGTTGTGAACACTTATTTCCAGAAGAGGGAGGAACATATAGTGACCTACAAGAGCGGAGGAAGAAGCACGCAGAAGCATACATATTTTGTGCAGATGATGTAATCTGAAGGAGATTACTGACTGTAAAGTAGTGGTAGGGGAGAGTGTAGCTCGACAGCATAGGATGGTGGTGTGTAGGATGACTCTGGTGGTGGGTAGGAAGATTAAGAAGACAAAGGTAGAGCAGAGAACCATGTGGTGGAAGCTGAGAAAGGAAGAATGTTGTGCGGCCTTTCGGAAAGAGGTGAGACAGGCTCTCGATGGACAGCAGAAGCTCCCAGAACACTGGACTACGACAGCCAAGGTAATTAGAGAGACAGGCAGGAGAGTACTTGGTGTGTCTTCTGGTAGGAAAAGGGAGAAGGAGACTTGGTGGTGGAACCCTAAAATACAGGGAGTCATAGAAGGAAAGAGATTAGCGAAGAAGAAGTGGGACACTGAGAGGACTGAGGAGAGGCGAAAGGAGTACATCGAGATGTGACGTAGGGCAAAGGTAGAGGTGGCAAATGCTAAACAAGAGGCATATTTATGACATTTCCACCAGGTTGGACACAAAAGAAAGAGAAATGGATCTACAGGTTGGCCGGACAGAGGGATAGAGATGGGAAGGATGTGCAGCAGGTAAGGGTGATTAAGGATAGAGATGGAAATGTGTTGACTGGTGCATGTAGTGTGCTTAAATAGATGGAAAGAGTACTTTGAGAAGTTGATGAATGAAGAAAATGAGAGAGAAGGAAGACTTGAAGAGGCAAGTGTGAAGGACCAAGAAGCGGCAATGATTAGTCAGGGGGAAGTTAGAAAGGCACTACAATGCAGCCCTATGGGGGCACAAACCAGTGCAATCTGTAGGCCGGTCCCAAGCCCGGATAAATGCAGAGGGTTGTGTCAGGAAGGGCATCCGGCGTAAAAACTGTGCCAAACAAATATGAGCGTTCATCTAAAGAATCCCATACCGGATCGGTCGTGGCCCGGGTTAACAACGCCCGCCCCCGGCACTGCTAACCTGCAGGGCGTCGGTGGAAATTCAGCTACTGTGGGTCGAAGACAAAGAAGAGGAGGAAACCGGATCCAGCATCAGAAGAAAAAGAGGAATGCACAGAGCCTACAACTGAGTGTAGGGACTTTGAATGTTGGGACTATGACAGGAAAAGCTCAGGAGTTGCTTGACATGATGATTAGGAGAAAGGTTGATATTCTGTGCATCCAAGAGAGCAGGTGGAAAGGTAGTAAGGCTAGAAGTTAGGGAGCAGGGTTTAAATTATTCTACCACGGAGTAGATGGGAAGAGAAATGGAGTAGGGGTTATTTTAAAGGAAGAGCTGGCTAAGAATGTTTTGGAGATGAAAAGAGTATCAGATCGAGTGATGAGACTAAAATTTGAAATTGAGGGTGTTATGTATAATGTGGTTAGCGGCTATACACCACAGGTAGGATGTGACCTAGAGTTGAAAGAGAAATTCTGGAAGGAACTAAATGAAGTAGTTCTGAGCATCCCAGACAGCGAGAGAGTTGTGATTGGTGCAGATTGTAATGGACATATTGGTAAAGGAAACAGGGGCGATGAAGAAGTGATGGGTAAGTACGGCATCCAGGAAAGGAACTTTGAAGGGCAGATGGTGGTGGACTTTGCAAAAAGGATGGAGATGGCTGTAGTGAACACTTATTTCCAGAAGAGGGAGGAACATATAGTGACCTCCAAGAGCAGAGGTAGAACCACGCAGGTAGATTATGTTTTGTGCAGACGATGTATTCTGAAGGAGGTTACTGACTGTAAAGTAGTGGTAGGGGAGAGTGTAGCTCGACAGCATAGGATGGTAGTATGTAGGATGATTCTGGTGGTGGGTAGGAAGATTAAAAAGACAAAGGTAGAGCAGAGAACCATGTGGTGGAAGCTGAAAAAGGAAGAATGTTGTGCAGCCTTCCGGAAAGAGGTGAGACAGGCTCTCGATGGACAACCGAAGCTCCCGGAAGACTGGACGACGACAGCCAAGGTGATCAGAGAGACAGGCAGGAGAGTACTTGGTGTGTCATCTGGTAGGAAAGGGGAGAAGGAGACTTGGTGGTGGAACCCCAAAATACAGGGAGTCATACAAGGAAAGAGATTAGCGAAGAAGAAGTGGGATACTGAGAGGACTGAGGAGAGGCGAAAGGAGTACATCGAGATGCGACGTAGGGCAAGGGTAGGGGTGGCAAAGGCTAAACAAGAGGCATATGAAGACATGTACACCAGGTTGGACACGAAAGAAGGAGAAAAGGATCTCTACAGGTTGGCCAGACAGAGGGATAGAGATGGGAAGGATGTGCAGAAGGTTAGGGTGATTAAGGATAGGGATGGAAATGTGTTGACTGGTGCCGGTAGTGTGCTAAATAGATGGAAAGAATACTTTGAGAAGTTGATGAATGAAGAAAATGAGAGAGAAGGAAGAGTTGAAGAGGCAAGAGTGAAGGACCAGGAAGTGGAAATGATTACTAAGGGGGAAGTCAGAAAGGCACTACAAAGGATGAAAAATGGAAAGGCAGTTGGTCCTGATGACATACCAGTGGAGGTATGGAAGCAATTTGGAGAGATGGCTGTGGAGTTTTTGACCAACTTATTCAACAGAATACTAGCGGGCAAAAAGATGCCTGAAGAATGGAGGAAAAGTGTTCTAGTTCCCATTTTTAAGAACACAGGGGATGTTCAGAGCTGTGGGAACTATAGAGGAATAAAGTTGATGAGCCACACAATGAAGTTATGGGAAAGAGTAGTGGAGGCTAGACTCAGGACAGAAGTAATTATCTGCGAGCAACAGTATGGTTTCATGCCTAGAAAGAGTACAGCATTATTTGCTTTGAGGATGCTAGTGGAAAAGTACAGAGAAGGTCAGAAGGAGCTACATTGTGTCTTTGTGGATCTAGAGAAAGCCTATGACAGAGTACCAAGAGAGGAACTGTGGTACTGCATGCGTAAGTCTGGTGTGGCAGAGAAGTATGTTAAAATAGTACAGGACATGTATGATGGCAGCAGAACAATGGTGAGGTGTGCCTTAGGTGTGACAGAAGAATTTAAGGTGGAGGTGGGACTGGATCAGGGATCAGGTCTCAGCCCGTTCCTGTTTGCAGTGGTAATGGATAGGCTGACACATGAGGTTAGACTGGAATCCCCTTGGACCATGATGTTCGCAGATGATACTGTGATATGCAGTGAAAGCAGGGAGCATGCAGAGGAGCAATTAGAAAGATGGAGACATGCACTGGAAAGGTGAGGAATGAAGATTAGCCGAAGTAAAACAGAATACATGTGCGTGAATGAGAAAGGTGGAGGGAGAATAGTGAGGCTACAGGGAGAAGAGATAGCGAAGGTGGAGGACTTCAAATATTTAGAGTCAACAATCCAGAGCAATGGTGAGTGTGGTAAGGAAGTGAAGAAACTGGTCCAAGCAGGTTGGAACAGCTGGCGGAAGGTGTCTGTTGTGTTATAAGACAGAGGAGTCTCTGTTAGGATGAAGGGCAAAGTTTACAAAACAATGGTGAGGCCGGCCATGATGTACGGATTAGAGACGGTGGCACTGAAGAAACAGGAAGCAGAACTGGAGGTAGCAGAAATGAAGATGTTGAGGTTCTCGCTCCGAGTGAGCAGGTTGGATAGGATTAGCAATGACCTCATTAGAGGGACAGCCAAAGTTGGATGTTATGGAGACAAGATTTGAGAGAGCAGACTTCAATGGTTTGCACATGTTCAGAGGCGAGAGAGTGAGTGTATTGGTGGTAGGGTGCTGAGGATGGAGCTGCCAGGCAAAAGAGCGAGAGGAAGACCAAAGAGAAGGTTTATGGATGTGGTAAGTGAAGACATAAGGGCAGTTGAAGTTAGAGAGGAAGATGCAGAAGATAGGATTAGATGGAAAATGATGACACGCTGTGGCGACCCCTAATGGGAGAAGCCAAAAGGAAAAGAAGATAATGCTATGTACTGGCACAAGGAAATTCTGGACTTTGTTGTTCTGCTCACACGTTAACCCATTCTAACATTTCTGCAGAAGACTGTTAGGGTCTTCATGATATCACAGCACAAAGTTTTCGATAACACGCTGTTGCTGTGGTGATGAACACTATTAACCAAGAAACAAGCACTGTTGAGGATTGAATTGAATTTTCAGGTCTGAGAATGTTTTCACGTCGAATGGAATTAAAGAATACGCTGAGACAGGCGGTTGAGCTAAATCAGGTTTATACTGGTACACCTACCAGGAACTTCGGATACCAAAACAAAGTAGCACTTTCACCGTAAACACAACATTCCAGAGAAGCTAGCAAGACCATTGTGCTCCCTGTGGATTGTTGTTGGGCCAGCAAAGCGGCTCAGCCGGAAGAGGGGCAGGAAGCAGAGGCAGGCCATCAGGCTAAAGAAGGAGCTTGAATTACAACTTACTGATAATTGCTGTGTTTGTCATTGCAGCATTCTCATCATTTCGGAGACCTGTCTTCACCCAAACATTCCTGATGCTAGTTTGCAGCTTGCAGGGGCAGCCTGCACCAGTGGGATTGGACTGAAAACTCTGGCAAATGAAGAGATGGGGGAATCTGTGTTTAGGTGCATGACGACTGGTGGAATAACTGCGTGATTATTGAAAGACTGTTTATGTCCCAAGGTCACAAGAATGTTCAACAGCATCTTCACTTCCTGAGAGTCCTCAGGAAAAACATGGACACAAAGTTGTGGCTGGCCTTCTCTATCGAGAGCCTGCTGAGATACTGTGTCTCTATTTGGTATGGGAGCTGCACTGAGGCTGACAGAGCAAGGCTTCAGAGGACAATCAAAGCAGCACAGAAGGTCATTGGCTACCCTCTGCCCCTGTGGCAGACATTTATTCCTCTGGGTGCCTTAGCAGGGTTCAGAACATTATTCAGGACACTACACACCCCGGTTATCAACTGTTTGAGCTCCTGCCATATGGAAGGTGGTACAGATGTGCAAAAGCAAGGACCACTGGACATTCCTGCCACCTCCAGTTTTGTTTCCTGTTGTCTCTTCAGTGCCACTGTCATGAATCCGTACATCATGGCTGACCTCACCACTGTTTTATCAACTTCCCCTTCATCCTAGCAGAGACTCTTAAGTCACATAACACATCAGACACCCAATGTCATCTGCTCCAACTTGCTTGGACCCAATTTGTCACTTCCTTACCACATTCACCATTGCTCTGGATTGTTGACCCCAATTATTTGAAGTCATCCACTCTTGCCATCTCTTCACCCTTTTGCCTCACCGTTCCGCCTCCACGCCTCTCATTCTTCTTCTTTTCCTTTTGGCTTGTCCGATTAGACGCCTGCCTTTTGTTCTTTGCATCAATGGAGCCATTGATGGCTTTTCAAGACTCATTGTTTGGCTTCATGTCAATTCAACAAACACCAACCCCAGGACCATCGCTGGTTATTTCATATCTGAAGAAAATGTCACAGTGGCAGAGATTCCTACTCTGGAGTAGGGATATGGACCACAACATCGGGAACAGCTTAATTCCTGGGTTGAGTAATCACAGAGGATCGAAAGGTGGTGGGCCTTTTTGAGAAACCATCATTCTCAATTCTGGATGAACCATCTTAAGGAACTCAGCTTGTATTGTTTACTTGCCTAAACATCATTGAGGTAGGAATCATGTAAATAAGTTAATAATTATCCATCTATCTAGTTGCTGTATGTTTATCTCCCCCCTGCTCATTTTATATCCCCTTTCCTTTTTAAAAATGTATACGTTTTTTTTCATTCATTGCTCTATTTTTAAAATGTCAATCTCTCCTCCCTGTCTTCATTGCCTTCTCTGCACTCCTGCCTCCTTCACTATAAAAAAAGACAGTACAGCTAACAGTATGTTTGCATGTATAATGAGTCAAAATACAAAGCATTTATTATTTGTTGCTTTCACTCATAATGTATTTTTTTTTCTTCTGCAGGAAGAACTGCACCAAGTTGCTCATTTGTGGAATACCCACATTATCTGTAACAGCAGAATTGCCGTAGGTCCAATGTTGTTGTACACCATCCCTCATCTCTTTGGAGGGCAATATTCACTGGTCACTCATGAGGCACTGCAGGCTTGTAAACAAGAATGCCAACAGAGAGGACCATATTCTTGTGATGAGACTGTTTTCAACTTGTGCTGGCTTATGACAGAAAATTTCTTACACTCACTCACAACAGCAGATGAGGCCATTGAGCTGTATCTTTTCCTGAGAGCAGACATACTTAAAAACATATAAATGAATAGGTTAATCACTACAATTGTCAAACAAATCATCCTTCCTTCTGGCTCACACATTTTAAATTTATGGATGTCTGACAAATCATTCATCCATCCATTTTCTGCACGGGTTACCCACACAAGGGTCCGAGGCCTAGTGCAGCCTATCCCAGCTGACTGAGCAAGGGGTGGGTTACACACTGAAATGGTCGCCAGCCATTACCAACGCACAGATGGAAAAATCATTTTTTCTGAAATTATAATAGCTCTGGATTGAAAGGCTGTTATCACAGCACAGAGGGCTTTATCTGTTATAAGAGGAATTGATCTGAATGGAGCAACAGGTGTATTAAAATTTATGACATGTAAATGAAGGATGACCAGAAATCCAACATGTCAAGGTATTTCAAAATGTGGTGCTGTGTTGGTGAGATCATGTTTACATGACTTGTACTTTTTGAGAATGGGCACCCAATCCTCATTTTTTTTAATTGATACTACAGGCTGTAATTGGGTGGCAACCAGTTCAGGGTGTGCTCTGCTCGACCTCTCACCTGAAATGATCTTGGGCATCAACACAGCTGTGACCCTAGTGAGGATAAGATGTAAAGAGAATTTATGGATGATACGACATGCATTTTTTTTTTAACTCTGATGTCTCCAATATGGATTGATTGGACAGTTGTTTTCTTTTACCAGAGAAGGTTGTAGCCTCTGACTGAAATCTTTAGTTGAACTGTTGACAAATGACTAGAGATTGGAAAATTACAACTGTTTTTATATGGACTTGTTTTTCAATATTTCTTATTTTTAAAGAAATTAAAGGTCTTCATGCCACACCCATCATGATTACAAATACAATAAAGCAAGAATGAATAATCAGTTCCCCATTTGCAACTGTGTATTTATTTTCAATTCCATTTGTATATTGGTCACAACATGCAGAACAGCAGTCATGAATTGTATCTCTACAAAACAGTGTATAACCAGACTATTGGTTAGATTGAATAGATCAGCTTTTTTGGACTCTTTGGACACAACAATCATCCTTGTTCCCCCTCCTTTGTATTTCCTTATTTGTTTACCTTCATTAACCCACCCCAACTCAGCTTTCCTGGTCGGATTTTCAGCCCGTTTGTTGTTTTTTGTGTAGGTTCTTTTCCGCTTTGCAGTTATGGTCTCCTCATGATCACTTTCATTATCCTTAATACCAACACCCATCTTTTTCTTTAGCTTTTCAAGCAGTGAATTTATATATGATTCTCTTGTTCTTTTATTTGCACCTTTGTTTTCCAAAACAAAAGCGTTTTGCTGCTACCCAATCTCCATATGTTGGGATGTAGTCAGCCAAACTGTTGTCATTTATGGAGGCAATGACTGTGGCATCAATCTATTAAAATAGAAACAAGTGTAAGCACAATTCATTCGACACTGCAATTTTGTTGCAATCTGAAAATGTAACAAGTCAAATAAAATACTGGGGGACACCTGGAGTGGGGCATCAGCAGTTGCCAGACAATACAATTCTGTGACAATACTAGAGTCATAATTTTATTATTTTGATATGCTCATATTGCTATACTATTGTTACATTTTGCAGTATATAATTTCTATTTAAATTTATTATCTTATTTTTCTTTAATTAACAGAGCAGTAACAAGTTGTTAGTATATAATTTATATACATACAGATACGTATAGACTACATGCATTATATGCAGATGTTATACAATAATATGGTTCTTGAATTTATATAATATTGCCACACATCTGCTGGATGTGATCCTGAATAGATTCCCCACCCACAACTGACCTCTAAGTGGTCCTCCGTTTTTATCCAAGAACCCAGACATCCTGATTGCTGCAGTCTGGAATACTACTTTTACAATATGTATCCATACATTCATCCATTATCTACCGCTTTTCCAGGTTGGGTCATGGGGGAAGTAGCTACAGCGGGGATACCCAGACTTCCCTTTCCCCAGCTACGACAAGGCGTTCCTAAGCCAGCCGAGAGACATAGTCTCTCCAGCATGTCCTGGGTCGTCCTCGGGGTCTCTTTCCGGTGAGGCATGCCCGGAACGCCTCAACAGGGAGGCGTCCGGGAGGCATCCGAATCAGATCCCCCAACCACCTCATCTGGCTCCTCTCAATGTGGAGGAGTAGTGGCTCGACACTGAGCCCCTCCTGGATGACCGAGCTTCTCACCCTATCTCTAAGGGAGAGCCTGGACACCCTGCGGAGGAAACTCATTTCGGCCACTTGTATCCGGGATCTTGTTCTTTCGGTCACGACCCACAGCTCATGCCAATAGGTAAGGGTAAGAACGTAGATTGACTGGTAAATTGAGAGCTTCGCCTTTCGACTTAGCTCCCTCTTTACCACAATGGATCAATACAAACTCCGCATCACTGCAGATGCTGCACCGATCTGTCTGTCGATCTCCCGCTCCATTCTTCCCTCACTCGTGAACAAGACCCCAAGATACTTGAACTCCTCCACTTGGGGAAGGATCTCATCCCCGACCTGGAGAGGGCACGCCACCCTTTTCTAACTGAGGACCCTAGTCTTGGATTTGGAGGTGCTGATTCTCATCCCAACCGCTTCAAACTCAGCTGTGAATTGCTTGAGAGCTGGAGATCACGGCTTGATGAAGCCAACAGGACCACATCATCTGCAAAGAGCAGAGATGCGATGTTGAGGCCACCAAAGCGGACACCCTCTATGCCTCGGCTGCACCTAGAAATTTGTCCATTAAAATTATGAACAAAATCAGTGACAAAAGGTAGCCTTGGCGGAGTCCAACTCTCACCGTAAACGAGTCCGACTTATTGCCGGCAATGCGGACCAAACTCTGTGGTGTCATACAGGGACCGAACTGCTCGCATCAGGGAATTCGGTACCCCATTCTCCCAAAGAACCCCCCACAGGACTCCCCGAGGGACACGGTCGAATGCATTCTCCAAGTCCACAAAACACATGTAGACTGGTTGGGCAAACTTCCATGCACCCTCGAGGATCCTGCCGAGGGTGTAGAGCTGGTCCACTGTTCCATGGCCAGAACGAAAACCACATTGCTCCTCCTGAATCCGAGACGCGACTTCCCGACACACCCTCCTCTCCAGTAGTCCTGAGTACACCTTACCAGGGAGTCTGAGGAGTGTGATTCCTCTATAGTTGGAACACACCCTCCGGTCACCCTTCTTGAAAATGGGGACCACCACCCAAGTCTGCCAATCCAGAAGCACTGTCCCTGATGTCCACGCAATGTTGCAAAGGCGGGTGAACCAGGACAGCCCCGCAACATCCAGAGCCTTTAGGAACTCCGGGCGAATCTCAACTACCCCCGGGGCCCTGCCACCAAGGAGCTTTTTTACCACCTCGGTGACCTCATCCCCAGAGATAGAAGAGCCCACTTCAGAGCACCCAGACTCACCTTCCTCATGGGTGGGAATGTTGGTGGAATTGAGGAGGTCTTCGAAGTATTCTCCCCACCGACTCACAACATCCCCAGTTGAGTGCCCCGTCTCCACTATAAACAGTGTTGACGGTGTACTGCTTCCCCCTCCTGAGATGGTGGACCACAATTTCCTCAAAGCCGTCTTGAAGTCGTTCTCCATGGCCTCACCGAACTCCATCCACGCCTGGGTTTTTTCTTGAGCGACCAACGAAGCTGCATTCTGCTCGGCCAGCCGATACCAATCAGCTGCCTCGGGAGTCCTACAGGCCAGAAATGCCAGATAGGACTCCTTCTTCAGCTTGACAGCATCCCTCACTGTTGGTGTCCACCAACGTGTTCGTGGGTTGCCACCACGACAGGCACCGAGCACCACGGCCATAGCTCCGGTCAGCCAACTCAGCAATGGAGGCACGGAACATCGTCCACTCAGATTCAATGTCCCACGCCTCCTCTGGGACGTGAACAAAGTTCTTTCGGAGGTGGAAGTTGAAATTCCTTCTGACAGGGGAATCTTCCAGCCGTTCCCAGCAGACCCTCACAATAAGTTTGGGCCTGCCACGTCGGACTGGCATCTTCCCCCACCATCGGAGCCAACTCTGGTGATCAGTTGACAGCTCCGCCCCTCTCTTCTCCCGATTGTCCAAGACTTGCGGTCGCAAATGTGATGACACGATCACAAAGTTGATCATCGAACTGCGACCTAGGGTGTCCTGGTGCCAAGTAGACATGTGAACACCCTTAATCCTGAACATTGTGTTTGTTATGGACAATTTTTGACGAGCACAGAAGTCCAATAACAGAACATCACTCGAGTTCTGATCGGGGGGGAGCGTTCTTCCCAATCATGTCCTTCCTACTAGAAGGGTGCTGGGGATGGAGGTGCCAGGGAAAAGAGCAAGAGGAAGACTGTTGCATTTGTACTTCCAGGCTCTTCCATAGTTGGAGGGAAAATACTTGACCCCTTCTCTTTCTTTATATAGAGATATATTTATTTTTGGTATAGACACACAGCGACGAGAGTAACAGCCTTTCCAGTATAAATCAATACATCCCATAATGCATAATGCACCATGTGTGTTGACGCCAAGAAAGGTGCTTGCTTTTTCTGCACACAAACGCCGTATATTTCAACAAGGGAACTGGACCACCTTAACCAGTTACATATATTCAGTGGCCCTTGAAAATATTTTGATAGCACACACTTCGGCTTTTCCAAAGAGTGAACCTTGGCATAAACGGTGGAGATATAAACAAGTTACGATATGACTTTAATGTCCATGGATTTCCATTGATGGGCTCGTCGACCATTCCAACACGGCCACCACGAAGACACGTCGGTTGGTCGGACTGCTCCGGTGCTCTGGTAAATCTTTGGGCACCTCAAGAGGAAAGGAAGGTTTGGCATTTACCAATTAAAATCGTCCTTGCATCAGCAAAGTCATAACCGTGTTAATTATATTGAACATTAAAGTAACACCACTTCATATATCAGCATAAATAGGACATATAGTGACAGGATTAGTTTATCCACCATAAATAGGACATTTAGTGACAGGATTAGTTTTGCCACCCAGATATTTCATTTGTGTCACATTGCAATGACGTAGTGGGACGTCGCAATGAAGAGACAATCTTTACTGCTTCCAAAATCTACTCGCCCCTGCGTCGCTCCTCCGTCAAAAATGTTTGCTGTTCAACGTGCATTGTCGCCACCTGGGGTTTCGGAGGCAGACATGTTTGGACAAAAAACGGAATTTAACTCAATGAGTGTAAACGCTGACTTTAGAGAGAAGTGTGAACAATTATAGGTCGAACGATATGAGTAACCCAATAAATGTGCGAACGATGTCAGTAATCCAATAAATGTACGGAGTTAATAAGAGGAGTTAAGTAATAATGGAAATCCTAATACCGGAAGTGAGTCCTCAATTTATGCGTCAACTCTTTCGAGTCTCCGCCCTTGTGCATTAAAACTCACTGCGCGAAGCTGCTTGCTCTCTTGGTTTTACGCGGTGGAAAGATTTTATTCTCACAGCCCACCATTAAGGTAACGCCCTTATTATCTCTTATAATCCCGAAATATGTTCTTTGTGCGCATTGTAGGTCCAAGGGTTTACAAATCAGCTTTTCGCCGCTTAACTTTTCAACCCTGTAAAACCTCATAAATGCAAGTAGTGAGGAAGTATGTGGCGTTGTATGAACAAGGCCCCGTGGCACCGCCACGAACAGCTTCAGATCTCCACCATCGTGTTAAACCCGTGAGCAGTTTCGGAAACTGATTTGTTTTTTCTTTCAGTATGTTTTCAGTATGTTCCAGTATGTTTGAAATGCTTCGTCATTACGTTTTAAAACTGTGTTTCATTCATGTATTTATAGAGTTATTTGACTTGCTTTACTGTTGACTATTGTTAGAGGCAGGGTTCAAACCTTGACAGATGTCTGCTTTTGTTGTATGATGCGTCTAATTTTGGTGAATACGATTTTGTTACTGGGTGGTTAATTCTAGTCACCCTACTTTTTTTATTTTTTGTTTTTGTCTTTTTTTTTTTCTTTTCCACTATCTTGAGCAATGTTTTTAGATTTACCATAACCCATTGTGTTCTTTCTCAGGAAGAACAATGTTCATTTCATCATTCATCCTATTAACCAAAACTTACAAATATTTATTTATTACAAGGTTAAGTGACTTTTTTAAAATTTTATTTTATTGAGGAGACCTCAAAGTGTGGCTAAAGATTTTCAGGGCTGGCAGTGTAAATTTGCAGGAAAAGGGTGCTCAGTCCTGCTTGTGGCTCTCGTCCAAGTCTTGACAATGGGATCAGGGTCATCTCTACCTGGCTCCATCACTTTTATGCAAAATGCTTTATGTGAGTTAATGTAATGTTGTATAGATGGGGAGATGAATATAAATTATATATTTTTTAGGTGTGTAATGGTTTTTTTTTTTTTTTTTTTTTTTTTCTTTCCAAGAGTCATGGCTGAGAATCAGCGCACCTTTATTGCCATCAAGCCAGATGGTGTGCAGAGAGGAATAATTGGGGAAGTCTTGACAAGATTTGAAAGGAAGGGTTTCAAACTAGTTGCCATGAAAATGCTCCAAGTAAGTACTTCTCAACACTTATGTTTTCCTGAAAGATTAGGCAGATTTTAGAAGAGTGACACAGATTTTTAGCTAAGTATTTTGAAGTGCTGAGTGAGCCGCTTAGCAACCATGTCTATTTTTGACTCTGAGATCTTGGATAATCTAAGTCAAGAGCCTCCCTCTATATGCAAGTGGGTTTGTTCATCAACTGAATTGCTGAGTTTTTCCAGATCAATTCAACACAAAATTTCAGTTTTTATTGTTGTTTCGTGGTATTGACACTGATATCTTTTAATATGGAATTTGGGCATCAGTGCCAACCAGGCAAAGGTCAAATTAGTCTGCTAAAATTGTACTGGTCCATACTCCTTTGACAGTGTGAGTCCTTGAGTGTTTGACATGTCATTAAAACCCTCCAAATCCAATGCCACTGTGGTGTTTGCTTTGAGATTTCAGCATTTTTCCAGTCTTTTTTTTTTTTTTTTTGCAAATTACAAACATTAAAATACAGCAGTGCATAAGCCCCAAGTGTTTTAAAAATGAGATGGTTTATTTTTAAAGTAATGCTGTAATACAGTACAGCATTACCATGTTAACATGTTTACTATAACATTTCAAAGTTTAAAAATTAAGTCCTTTAAATGCAAATGTTGAACTTTGAAGTTAATTACGACTCAATTGGACTTGGGAATCTATTCTTTCATGCACCACCAGAGGGAGCCCGCATACCACACTTTTAAGAGTCACCTGATTTATATTCAAGGAAAGTTTACATCTTGTCTTTGCAGTGATCAGAATACCTTTTCTTGTTGTACTGATTTTTCCCCAATCCTGCTACAGCCATCAGAGGATCTGCTGATGCAGCACTACTTTGACCTGAAAGACCGTCCATTCTTTCCAGACCTTGTGAATTTCATGAGCAGTGGTCCAGTGGTTGCCATGGTGAGACCCTGTAATACTTGGTTGCTAAGTCTTAACTTCAAGAGGCAATGGCACCATTTTATTTGTTTGTTTGACTTTGTAACTTTAGGTGTGGGAAGGCAAAGGGGCTGTTAAAACTGGCAGGGTAATGCTTGGTGAGACCAACCCAGCAGATTCTAAACCTGGAACAATTAGAGGAGACTTCTGCATTGATGTCAGCAAGTAAGTGTCATTTACCAACATTTTTTTTACATGTTCTACCCAGATCTAGTCTCATTTTTTAATTTATTTTTATTTTGGTTCACAGAAACATCATCCATGGAAGTGACTCAATCGAGAGTGCTGAAAAGGAGATTGCCTTGTGGTTCAAACCAGAAGAGCTGACTAGCTACACGAGCTGTGCATCCAGCTGGGTCTACTGAGCAGTGCGGTTCAATAACTTTGGCCTATTTTACCAACAACAGAAGTAGTCTTTTCAGACCATCTGTTTTCCAAATACATTCAGACTACTTTGGGGGTTAATTTGTCTTGAAAACATTCCATTTATTTTGTGTTGGATGACTTTGTCCAATTATTACTTCTAAATAAATGTTGATGTTCCAGACTCAATGGTGTCCTTTTGATGCTGTGATGAATAATGTATAGCTATAGTACTGTTAGTGTGTGATGAATTTCATGTATTAAAATTATGGTTGGGATAGGCTCAAGTTCTCCCATGACCCTTGTAAGGACGGTGTCGTAGATAATGGCTGGAGATCATGTAATTGAATAACACAATGAAATAGTTTCACCCCCTCCTTGAGCAGTCACTGTATTGTGGTGTAGGGTTTTGTGTGTCCCAATGATTCTAGGTCTGTGGTTCTTAAGGGGAAATCCAGTGCTTTTTATGAACAGTGTATCCAATTGGTTGTGTACAATGTAATATAAATGTGTAATTTTCACAATGGGATGTTAAATCCTCTCATTTAATAGTGTTTTGAGAAGAATTTTATCAATTCTGAATTTTCATGGGTGCTGCCATTTTTGCGAGTCACATGCCCTATGTGCGCGAATGTGACGTGTGCTGTGCCGCAAGAAATGCTCGATTACATGGGACACCATTTGTGCTTAGCGCTGATTTCTCATATTTATCCTCATCTGATGAAGAATAGCAGTATCAGTTGATCAGAAAGACAGAGAAATACTTCCATACAGTTTTTAACCTGTGGTTGTAAATGATGAGTGAGCTCCGGTGGCAGATGCCTTTAGCCCCGTCGCCAAAAGCTAAGCTAAGGCCTCTGGTTCCAACGAAGCCCAACTCGCGGCCTGCCTTCGGCAGCAGTGGAGGCCTTTAGTCTAGCTTTGGCGTCTAGGGCTAACGGCCTCCGCTGCCTGGAAGCTCGGCTCGCTGGCCACCGCCAGAGCTCAGTTGCTGTCCCGGAGCTCCCAGGGGCCTTTGTTTACGCACCTATGTCGCGTGTAGGCCTCCGAGTAGTCAGACTAAGTGTCATTCCGCACGAAGAATCTGAATATTCAACATTACAGCCACAGGTTCAAATCTGTATGGAAGTATTCCTTTGTCTTCCCAATCAACTGATACTGCTATTTCTTCATCAGCTGAGGATAAATAAGAGAAATCGGCGCGGGGCATAAATGGTGTCCCATGTAAACGAGCCTTTGTTGCGGCACGGTCCACGTCACATAGGTCATATAACTCGCGAAAATTGCAGCGCCCCTGAAAATTTGTAACTGTTGCTAAAATCTTCTCAAAACACTATTAAATGAGAGAGGATTTAACATCACACTGTCAAAATGTAAATATTACATGACCTATTGGATACACTGTTCATGCAAAGCACTGGATTTCCCCTTTAAAGGTCAAGTGTCATCCCTATAAACATTGTGAAATAGATATTAGATGAAAAATACATATAACATTATTCACTTCAATGTCTACACGAAAAAATAAATATGAGTGGAGAGCGTGTCATCCACGCGCAAAGTTGTGGAAGTCTCATTCAACATCCAAGTGGTCGCCATATTGGCTGCATTTACTGTCCGTGACGTCACCCCAGACATTTGCCATTGAAAACACGCTGTGGCCCCTAACTGTGGGACAGGCCTCTTCAGACATGGAAGTTCTTTTCGAAGAAAACTTCTCACAATCGAGGGAAGTGTCCGTGGCGATATTACCCATTGTTTCGAGCCATATTTACATTATATGTGGATCACTTCTAACTAACAGACTCCCTGACAGTATGACAGTATGTAGCGTACTCAGCCGCGAGCGATCACAACACCGCGGCCTGGAGCCGATCACGCCTTTGGCCGGTTGGCACTGAGGTCGCTCATCGCTTACGCCGTTGTCGCCCGCGGCTGTGTGCGCCATTGTCGGCAGCATTGTTTATCACTGCTGCCATCAGCGGTGTTGTTCATCGCGGACGGCAGCGGCGGCTATAAACAACACTGCCGTCAATGGCCCACTCAGCTGCGGGTGACGACAACGCCGTAAAGCGGCCCAACTCGGCGGCGCGATAAGCCACCTCGGCGCCAAAAATGAGCCACCACGACCGAAGATGTGACTGGCGGACGTGGCGGCAACAGACTCCCAGACAGTATGAATGAGCCAGCCTGAACAAACCCGTGCTCATCCGCAAGGCACGACGCGGCAGCCTTCGCCGGCGACCCCGACACAGAAGCCGTCCGACGCTCACATCAACACATTTAGCATCCCTGTCATACATACGTGGATCTTTTGTTACATTATGAGAAACAGATTACGTGGTTCGCCCCAAACTATTATTTTTTGTAGTCGCTGTGCACACACCTACCTCTCAATTGGAACCCACAAAGCTCTCATCCTTTGCACCCGTGCAATCCATTTTTCACAGTGAACCGGGTCTCTTGGAAATTTATAAAAATTTATAAAAAAATCCATCCTCCCAAGTGTTCGAGCAATATCCAGCAATGCAACAAGACAGCATTTTGGCTAATACAAAGCAACAATGAGCTATTATCCCGCAGGTAAAACTAATAGAAACAAACGAGTCAACAAATGTGGTTTTACACATCAATGCTGATAAATTTCCAAATTTATATCTAGTTCCTATCAAATGGATGCATGTGAAATTACTCAATGCTACGTCATTAGAAAACAATGGTTTTTGTTTTTCAAAAAGGTTTTATTTTTGAAAAGTAACAGAATCCCATTTTTTTGCATTCATTATCAGGTACTGTTTTGTTCATTAATTCTATGGTACAGTTATAAGGTAATGCGGGAATGACTTGCAACAACGGTCTTGAATTCATGGACATGACACAATTAATGTGGTGTATCATGAATGTGTACACATGCTCCCTATAGGTACCACACAAACAGGGAAAGTAAAATAGTTGTAAACGTTGTCATCCAACACCCAACAGTAGAATTTAACCATTTAGTTGCCATTATGATAGCAGACACACTCTCCTCAATACCCCAGGCGGATTGTTTTCTTCCCCGGGTTGAGATGACAGTACTCTACAGCTCCCTTTGTAGCCGGACGACAGCCCCCTAAGCAGTGGGAGTGAAAACAGATATCTTACAAATAGCTAACAAGAAAAAATAGTCTTCAGTAATAATGATTTCAAAATCAATACACTTCTTACAATGAGACAAATGTAACCACATCAATCTTCTTCTTCTTCTTCTTTTCCTTTCGGCTTGTCCCGTTAGGGGTCGCCACAGCGTGTCATCTTTTGCCATCTTAGCCTATCTCCTGCATCTTCCTCTCTAACCCCAACTGCCCTCATGTCTTCCCTCACCACATCCATAAACCTTCTCTTTGGTCTTCCTCTCGCTCTTTTGCCTGGGAGCGCCATCCTCGGCATCCTTCTACCAATATACTCACTCTCTCGGCTCTGAACATGTCCAAACCATCGAAGTCTGCTCTCTCGAATCTTGTCTCCAAAACATCCAGCTTTGGCCGTCCCTCGAATGAGCTCATTTCTAATCCTATCCAACCTGGTCACTCCGAGCGAGAACCTCAACATCTTCATTTCTGCCACCTCCAGTTCAGCTTCCTGTTGTTTCTTCAGTGCCACCGTCTCTAATCCGTACATCATGGCCGGCCTCACCACTGTTTTGTAAACTTTGCCCTTCATCCTAGCAGACACTCTTCTGTCACATAACACACCAGACACCTTTCGCCAGCTGTTCCAACCTGCTTGGACCCGTTTCTTCACTTCCTGACCACACTCTCCATTGCTCTGTATTGTTGACCCTAAGTATTTGAAGTCGTCCACCCTCGCTATCTCTTCTCCCTGTAGCCTCACTCTTCCCCCTCTACTTTTCTCATTCACGCACATATATTCTGTTTTACTTCGGCTAATCTTCATTCCTCTCCTTTCCAGTGCATGTCTCCATCTTTCCAATTGTTCCTCTGCATGCTCCCTGCTTTCACTGCATATGACAATATCATCTGCGAACATCATGGTCCAAGGGGATTCCAGTCTAACCTCATCTGTCATCCTATCCATTACCACTGCAAACAGGAAGGGGCTCAGAGCTGATCCCTGATGCAGTCCCACCTCCACCTTAAATTCCTCTGTCACACCTAAGGCACACCTCACCATTGTTCTGCTACCATCATACATGTCCTGTACTATTTTAACATACTTCTCTGCCACACCAGACTTACGCATGCAGTACGAGAGTTCCTCTCTTGGTACTCTGTCATAGGCTTTCTCTAGATCCACAAAGACACAATGTAGCTCCTTCTGACCTTCTCTGTACTTTTCCACGAGCATCCTCAAGGCAAATAATGCATCTGTGGTACTCTTTCTAGGCATGAAACCATACTGTTGCTCGCAGATACTTACTTCTGTCCTGAGTCTAGCCTCCACTACTCTTTCCCATAACTTCATTGTGTGGCTCATCAACTTTATTCCTCTATAGTTCCCACAGCTCTGAACATCCCCTTTGTTCTTAAAAATGGGAACTAGAACACTTTTCCTCCATTCTTCAGGCATCTTTTCGCCCGCTAGTATTCTGTTGAATAAGTTGGTCAAAAACTCCACAGCCATCTCTCCAAATTGCTTCCATACCTCTACCGGTATGTCATCAGGACCAACTGCCTTTCCATTTTTCATCCTTTGTAGTGCCTTTCTGACTTCCCCCTTAGTAATCATTTCCACTTCCTGGTCCTTCACTCTTGCCTCTTTAACTCTTCCTTCTCTCTCATTTTCTTCATTCATCAACTTCTCAAAGTATTCTTTCCATCTATTTAGTACACTACCGGCACCAGTCAACACATTTCCATCTCTATCCTTAATCACCCTTACCTGCTGCACATCCTTCCCATCTCTATCCCTCTGTCTGGCCAACCTGTAGAGATCCTTTTCTCCTTCTTTCGTGTCCAACCTGGTGTACATGTCTTCATATGCCTCGTTTAGCCTTTGCCACCTCTACCTTTGCCCTACGTCGCATCTCGATGTACTCCTTTCGCCTCTCCTCAGTCCTCTCAGTATCCCACTTCTTCTTCGCTAATCTCTTTCCTTGTATGACTCCCTGTATTTTGGGGTTCCACCACCAAGTCTCCTTCTCCCCTTTCCTACCAGATGACACACCAAGTACTCTCCTGCCTGTCTCTCTGATCACCTTGGCTGTCGTCGTCCAGTCTTCCGGGAGCTTCGGTTGTCCATCGAGAGCCTGTCTCACCTCTTTCCGGAAGGCCGCACAACATTCTTCCTTTCTCAGCTTCCACCACATGGTTCTCTGCTCTACCTTTGTCTTCTTAATCTTCCTACCCACCACCAGAATCATCCTACATACTACCATCCTATGCTGTCGAGCTACACTCTCCCCTACCACTACTTTACAGTCAGTAACCTCCTTCAGATTACATCGTCTGCACAAAATATAATCTACCTGCGTGGTTCTACCTCCGCTCTTGTAGGTCACTATATGTTCCTCCCTCTTCTGGAAATAAGTGTTCACTACAGCCATCTCCATCCTTTTTGCAAAGTCCACCACCATCTGCCCTTCAAAGTTCCTTTCATGGATGCCGTACTTACCCATCACTTCTTCATCGCCCCTGTTTCCTTTACCAATATGTCCATTACAATCTGCACCAATCACAACTCTCTCGCTGTCTGGGATGCTCAGAACTACTTCATCTAGTACCTTCCAGAATTTCTCTTTCAACTCTAGGTCACATCCTACCTGTGGTGCATAGCCGCTAACCACATTATACATAACACCCTCGATTTCAAATTTTAGTCTCATCACTCGATCTGATACTCTTTTCACCTCCAAGACATTCTTAGCCAGCTCTTCCTTTAAAATAACCCCTACTCCATTTCTCTTCCCATCTACTCCGTGGTAGAATAATTTAAACCCTGCTCCCAAACTTCTAGCCTTACTACCTTTCCACCTGCTCTCTTGGATGCACAGAATATCAACCTTTCTCCTAATCATCATGTCAACCAACTCCTGTGCTTTTCCTGTCATAGTCCCAACATTCAAAGTCCCTACACTCAGTTGTAGGCTCTGTGCATTCCTCTTTTTCTTCTGACGCTGGATCCGGTTTCCTCCTCTTCTTTGTCTTCGACCCACAGTAGCTGAATTTCCACCGACGCCCTGCAGGTTAGCAGTGCCGGGGGCGGGCGTTGTTAACCCGGGCCACGACCGATCCGGTATGGGATTCTTTAGATGAACGCTCATATTTGTTTGGCACAGTTTTTACGCCGGATGCCCTTCCTGACGCAACCCTCTGCATTTATCCGGGCTTGGGACCGGCCTACAGATTGCACTGGTTTGTGCCCCCATAGGGCTGCATTTAACCACATCAATCCTTCTGGTATTTTTATAGCTGTAGGTGTTGTCAGGATGCGTCAGATGTTTTGTTGGAAAGAGTTCTATCCATTTTGAGAATGCATTCATTATAACCAAGCAATGCTATTTACCTTAACTTTGCCTTGGGTTATATCTAGCACGAGTAAGCATGCCACAAAAAAAATTTTGTGGTTGGATAATTTCCCTGTCATATCATTCCTCCTGTTGAGACATGCATTAGCCCATGGCTGATTGTAGTAGCCTGTTTATATATATATATATATTTTTTTTTGTATATTAGGCTTACTGTTTGGTTATTTTTTAGTATTACACAATTTTTCTTCCACACTTCCTATTACACTTTCAGTGTTCAAAAATGCACAAACCTTCCTGGAGATGGATAAATGCTATATGTGGCTATCAATTTATATATATATTTTAGTGCCAGGTCTACAGAAACTGTTAGGAACCGGGGATCACACGATCCCAAAAACTAGAAGTTAAACTAGCACAGGAAACAGTCAAAAAAGCACACATGATACACATACTTGTCAAATAAATGCTTTATTTATCTAGGATTCGACTTCCCGATGGACCCTCCTCTCCAGCACGCCTGAATAGACCTTACCATGGAGGCTGAGGAGTGTGTTGCCCATGTAGTTGGAACACACTCCGGTCTGGATCATAGTAATAAAATTGAGTTAGATGTACGTCACGGTATGACGTCTGAGCCTTTCCATCAATTTTATAAAACCCTAACATACAATTTTTTGAAAGACCCACCACCGACGAGTGACCAAATATGGAATTCCGGATGCGTGACACGAGATGATCTCTGGCACCCCCCTGCTCACCAGAGTGAACATCAGCTGAACCTACAGGCAATCATACACCCCAGGAAATTGCTTCGGCCCTATGCAGGCACTAACGCCCGGTGCGTGACACGAGGTGACCTTGGGGTCAATAATTCAATTTTATTACTATGATTAATTATCCTTCAATTTTAGCAGGATGCTTTCAACTCTTGGACAACAAAGATGACTATCACAACAGGTATCATGAAACAATTTTTTTTGCTATCATTGTTTATCCTTCAATTTTAACAGGATGCTTTTCATCTCATGGACATCAGTGAAGTGTCAAGATCATAAAGATAACAGGTGCGTGACAGACGTCATAAATCACTTGACTTCAAAGGAAGAGAAAAAAATAATAGGAATAATTTATACCTTGTTCCTAAACTTCTCGTCTTACTACCTTTCCACCTGGTCTCTTGGATCCAGAATATATCAACCTTTCTCCTAATCAGCATGTCAACCAACTCCTGAGCTTTTCCTGTTATCGTCCCAACATTCAAAGTCCTTACACTCAATTGTAAGCTCTGTGCATTCCTCCTTTTCTTTTGTCTTCGACCCACAGCATCTGAATTTACACTGATGCCCAGCAGGTTAACGATGCCGGGGGGCGGGCGTTGTTAACCCAGGCCACCACCGATCTCGTATGGTATTCTTTTGATGAACGGTCAAACTTGTTTGGCAAAGTTTTACGCCGGATGCCCTTTCTGATGCAACCCTCATTCAGTCATACAACATAATATTAGCTTTTTCTTCCGCTAATCATGTTCAGATTTCACACTAAGTAAATGTGACATTGAGACCATTATTTACGTCTTGGGTTAAAAAAGGTTGGGAAAAAAATGGAAATGGAAAAAAAATGGATCTCACAGGCTATAACATACTAGCACTTTAAAAGAACAAACTCACGGGCTGTTCTTGGCGAGAGTGTGCAAAACGATTTTTTTTTTTTTAACTATGCACAACAAGCTTTTTTGAGATGCTCCAATCTGCAGGATCTTACAGGCCACTGCACTGTGTGCCCCCATTGTAAGCAAACATTGTTGGTTCTAATGAATTTATACATACACCAGGGCTAGTAGTTTTATGGCACGTCTTAAAACTTTGCCACCACCATCTGCCCACATGCAATGACAGAAACTCGCCCATCGACAGGAAACAACAACAGGAAAGGTATAATGTTTTTTTTTTCTGGAGTGAATATTTTCAAAACCAGATTGTCTCTCACCATGAGCAACTCACCTTGTTTTTCATAGTTATTCGGGGGTTAGCAGAAGTTCGAGAGATCTAGAGCTGGTCTGTATTAACTGCAGTAGAAATTATTTGCTTATACTGTATTAAACTTTGTTATGTTACTTTACTTCCCTGTCTACCACTCATTTTGTACAACCATCTTGAAAATTCCAGCTCTGATAGGGAACCAATTTTATTTTCTTTTGTTAGATATATTCGCGCCACAGCGGACCCCTAGGTCTTTGAGGGTCAAAATTCCAGCTTTGTACTGGGCCCCAGTGGCATGACGGGTGGTGCACTTTGAGGCCCCAAATGATTATTTCATGGGTGCACTGGCATGGCTGTAACACTCGAAAGTGCTTGCTGACAATGTACCGTCCGGTATGTATGGATGTGCATGCACACAAACATGAAGGGATTTCCAGAATCTCCTAAGTATCTTCTTCTTTTTCTTTTGGCTTGTCCCGTTAGAGGTCGCCACAGCATGTCATCTTTTTCCATCTAAGCCAATCTCTTGCATCTTCCTCTCTAACACCCACTTCCTCATATCCTCCCTCACAACATCCATCAACCTTTTCTTTGGTCTTCCTCTCGCTCTTTTGCCTGGCAGCTCCATCCTCAGCACCCTTCTAGCAATATACTCACTCTCTTGCCTCTGAACATGTCCAAACCATCGAAGTGGGCTCTCTCTCACCTTGTCTCCAAAACATTCAACCTTGGGTGCCACTCAGTGGAAATAAAACCCCTCCTAAATCCAAACACACTTGCTTCTTCTAAGTGCAGACTTCACAGCATTTGATGTGTCAGATGGTTCCTTTTCCAGCCAATTTGTGAGAGGTGGTGACCCTGGACAGGTCAACCAGACAAATGAAAGACGCTGATCAAATAACATTCATCCAGCCATCCAGCCATTTTACATTACGCTCACATTCACACCTATGGGCTGTTACAGGTCTCCTCGAACCAAAGAAGATATAGTATACTTGGAATGTGGGAAGAAGTCTTTATCGTTTCCTTTCAGCTTATCCGTTAGAGGTCACCACAGTCCATCATCTTTTTTCATGTGCACAACTGCCCTTATGCCTTCCCTCACAACAATCCTTCAATCTTCTCTTTGGTCTTCCTCTTGTTCTCTTCTTTGGCAGCTCCATCCTCAGCACCCTTCTAATAATATATTCACTCTATTGCCTTTGGACATGTCCAAACCATCAAAGTCTGCTCTCTCAAACCTTGTCTCCAAAACATTCAACTTTGGCTGTCCCACTAATTAGCTCATTTCTAATCCTATACAGCTTGCTTACTCCAAGAGAGAACCTCAACACCTTCATTTCTGCCACCTCCAGCTCTGCTTCCTGTTGTCTCTTCAGTGCCACCATTCTTCCTGACACAACTCTCTGCATTTATCCAGGACCGGCCTTCAGATTTCACAGGCTTGCTAGTAATGTATTGGGAAGAAGCTAGAGTATCTATGTAAAAACATAAACTCAAGACTGGGAGGCGTGAGCCAACATTTGAATCCAAGACCTCTTAACTGTGAGGCAGATCTGATAACTACTCAACCAAAGTTCTGCCAAATTCTCTTCAATATATAATTGAAAATGAAACATTGTTGACACACTGTTAAGAGTATTGTGAGAATCGAGCATGTACAAGAGTACATGTACTGTGCTGCTAATTGAAGTCCAAGAAGTTGTGAACAGTATTCTTTTGTTGCAGTTTATCTTTCTCCTGCCAA
Organism: Syngnathoides biaculeatus; assembly: GCF_019802595.1. Lineage (NCBI taxonomy): Eukaryota > Metazoa > Chordata > Actinopteri > Syngnathiformes > Syngnathidae > Syngnathoides > Syngnathoides biaculeatus. The sequence goes on from NC_084661.1 coordinate 5,681,115, forward strand.
TGAGTGCATCCCCTTCATCAGTCAAGATCATTGCACAGTGTCACTGCCAAACAATCCCAAGCAAGCTCAAACTCGGGGGAAACACAAACATAGCTTGTTTGCGGCACTCTGGATTTATCATAACCAGAACTGTAGTATGGACCCAAATGCATGACTCGGTAGACAGGGAGGCAGTTCAAGGAAGGTCTTTATTCGTTCCAAGGTCGTAAGCCGGAGAGTCAGTCAGAGAGAGCAGCAGTATCAAGAGCATCAACGTCTGCTGGGTCCTATATATACTAGTCTTAATTATCCCTGATGAGGCGCAGGTGTGCTGGGGACCTGCACCGCCAGGGCTGGGACAGGCAGGACCATGACAACACCCCCCCCCACCCCCCCCTAATGGCTGGCTCCAGACGGCCCAGGAGCTTCAGGATGGGATCCGTGGAAGTCTCTGATAAGGCTAGGGTCCACAATAAAACGGGACTGGATCCAAGAACATTTTTCTGGGCCATACCCTTCCCAATCCACCAGGTATTGAACCCCCCTCCCTCTACGACGGCATGATAAAAGCCAACGTACCGAGTCCCTAGCACACCTCTGGGAGAGTACCGCTCCCATTCCCGAGTCCGATGCATCTACTTCTACCACAAACTGCCTCTCTGGATCTGGCATGTCTATCTAAGGTCAACTGGCAGGTCACGTGCCACTTGAATGAATTGCAGGGTGAAGTGAGGGCGTGCAAGTTCTTGTTCAGTCTCTCCCATAACACATCATTAATTAAATTCTGAAAAACCGCTGCCGCATTTGTTAGACGAAATGGCATCCCCATGTACTCGTAGTGGCCTGTTAGTGTATTAAAGGCAGTCTTCCACTTGTCCCCTTCTCTGATGCATACCAGATGGTACGTATTTCGTAAATCCAACTTGATGAATATCCGAGCCCCTTGCAGAAGCTCGAATGTGTTGGCGATTAGGGGAAGAGGGTACCTGTTTTTGATGGTAATCAATATAGGGCCGTAACGAGTCGTCCTTCTTTTTGACGAAGAAGAATCCTGCTCCAGCCGGTGACGATGATGGTCAGATGAGTCCTGCCGCCAGCGACTCTTTCATGGCTTGGTGTTCCGGTCCTGTTCATGAAAAGAGCTTCCCTTGAGGGGGTGAGGTGCCGGGCAACAACTCGTTAGCGCAATCGTATGCGCTGTGCGACGGAAGGAACTTGGCCTTCGCCTCTGAAAATACTTCCTTAAGGTCCCAATAACAAGATGGGACTGCTGATAGCTCCAGCACGGACTTCGACTCCTCTAAGTCCACTTGCGCGATCTGTAAATTCCTCTCTTTTAGAGACATGCCTTACTGCATCTTTCGCCCCATGCCCTGATTTGACTGGTGATCCAGTGTGTGAGTTGTGTCTTTTAAGCCAGGGGCTGTTCAGGATTACATCGCTGCTCCGCGAGTTAAATACATGGAAACTTATCTTCTCGCTGTGAGTGTCCGGAAATGTCATTCTCAGAGATTGCGTACGGTGAGTTACTCAGCATAGGAATTTCCCAATGGCCGCGTATAGGTTGGCAGAACCGTTGTGTCTGGAAGGTCACTGCGCTCAAGGCTTCGACTACATAGGGATTAATCAGGTTGGCGTCCGATCCCGAGTGAATAAAGGCTGTAGCGGAATAAGTACGACCCCCCGTGCTCAATGAGAGGTGTGGCCCCGAGCTGCTGAAACTCCACTACTGGCGGGGTAGTCGGAGTGACCTGGACTGAGTTAGAAACTGTGGCAGGCGCCGTCGACATGGCGTTAGCAGTGCTGGCCCGGGAAGCTAGCCATGGCCCTAATCGGGGACAGATCTCGAGAAGTCTCTGGTCGGTCACCTGAAGAGCAGTCTCCTGCTCGGCCAGGCATCTGCCTTGGATCTGTAGAGAGCGGCGGATAGCTTCTGAGTCGGCTGGGTCCCTGTCATGGCCAGATTGTTCTGTCATAACCAGAACTCCAGTGTCTACCCCAAATGCACGACTCGGTAGACAGGGAGGCAGTTAGAGAGAGCAGCAGTATCAAGAGCATCAACCTTACTGGGTTGGTCGGAGGACAGGTGGAGGTAGGTACACAGGGGTTAAGGATCAGGAACAAGGAAGTGCGGGAACGAAGCATGGATGGAAACAATCTGGCAAAGCCAGACTCTCCGCTGGGTCCTATATATACTAGGGTTAATTATCCCTGATGAGGCGCAGGTGTGCAGGTGAACTGCACCGCAAGGGCTGAGACAGGCAGGACCATGACAGGATTATTGTCTGCAAGAAGGCTGTCACTCTTTGGTATGTCAGGAAGAAGTTATTAGCAAATAACTGGGGCTGCACCACGCTCACACCCCTGCTGCCATCACAGCCTGCAGAGGGGCACATTCAGTTTGAGCAATATGTTTTGGATAATCCTGTGCTTCCAACTAACAACAAAAACTTCACTACAATTAGAATCAGACTCAGCTTGATTAGCCATGTGTGTAAAAACACAATGAATTTGTCTCTGGCGGTCGGTGCCACCCTGGTACGACATTCAGAACAAAGAACAAACATTCCGGAACTATTCCTGATCAGTCTTTTTCATTTAGAACATTTAAGAGTGTGTCAACACCTCACATTATGTAAAACCTGTACAGAGTGCCCTTACCCATTCGCAGTTCCTTTTATAGACTAGTGCAGTGCCAATTGCGTTTGAACCAGCAGGATATGAAACAGTGGCTAGTGATCCTAATATTAGAATGTCAAAGGCATTTTCATTGTTTGTTCGTATTAAAATAAGTGGACATGAGACTCCTCTGATGAAAAACATGAATCGATCAAGGTTTCCTTCCCTGGACACGAGTCACCTCCCCCCCCTCTGGAGCTGCACCTGGAGACCGTCCACAGCCCCAAAGGGTAACGTAGGTGCCCCTTTCCAATCACCTATGGGAGGGGCCTTTGGGGTCGGATGAAGTCCGAGCTGTTTGGTGGCCGAAGGCATGGACCTTGGCGATCTGATCCCTTGCTAAAGAAGCTAGTTCAAGGGATGTGGAACATCACCTCTCTGGCAGTGAAGGAGCCGAAATTGGTGTGTAATGTCAAAAACCTCTGATTCCATGTAGTCGGGCTCGCCTTTCCACACACCTCGGAGTCTGGTACCAGTTCGTTTGAGAGGACTTGGACTCTCTTCCACTCTACAGTTGCCCATGGTGAGAGGTGCAGAGCAGGTATGGGTACACTTGTTGCCCCCCGGCTCAGTGCCTGTATGTTGGAGTTAACCCCACTAGACGAGAGAGTTGTTTTCCCTCCACCTTCTGGTAGGGGGACAAGTCCTGACTGTTGTTTTTGGCTGTGTACCAAACAGCAGTTCAAAGTACACACCTGTTTTGGAGTCCTTCAAGGGGTGCTAGAAAGGGCTCCCGCTGGGGACTCCATCGTTCTGCTGGGGGAGTTAAATTCTCACGTGTGCAATGGCAGTGAGGCTTGAAAGGGGGTGATTGGGAGGAATGCCCCCCGCCTCCCATTAGAACCCAAGCAGTGCACTGTTATTAGACTTCTGTGCTCATCTGTCCTGTCTTATTTGGACCAGAACATGCAAAACACATATTTGTGCAACATGTGCAGGAAGTGGTGCTATATTTGCTTTGAAAAGTTTCATTTTGATGACATGGGTTTGTGCTAACGTGGCAGTATGCCGAGAAGTGTTTAGGGAATCTGTTGAACCTCAGCTCAAGCAGATCTTTGTGGAGTTTGCCTTTTTTCTCCTTTGCTTAGTGTGGGGTTTCTCCTACATTCCAAAACAGGCATGTGAATTCTACCATTTTGGGGTGTAGCTCAGATTGCCCAAAAGTCAGCTGGAAGAGGTTCCAGGATGTTGTTTGTACTAACCTTGCCCCTACAAAATGGAGGACAACATGTGCTTGGCTTGATCTCGTTCCTCTGATGGTACCTCATGCGCATGCTTTAATTTTCTGAATAACTAAAAACTGGATTTCAATAACATTACATCCGGTGTCAAATAGTAAAGCAACTGAAATCATATGTTTGAATGTTGTTCAGGTGCTGAGCTATAATGTCAAAAGAATGTATATTGGGACCTGGAATACAAAAAAGCAGTGGGACAGAGAGTTCAGAAGATGGAGACAGTAATGAGCTGTAATGCAAGCAGAGACCCAAAATGGTGTGCCTGGAGGACTGATAAGGTGCTGCCAACCTACATCAGGGTATCAGTTGGACTACTTTTCCTCGAGCTTTGCCCACAAACACTGTCATGTACTGTATCAGTTGCCTTTCATGAACATTGTACCAGTGTTTTGCGTTTAGTGTGAATTTCTATACAGTGAATGATTTTATATTCACGTATGATGAATAACAAGATAAAACTGCCTGAAAGAGGGAACTAAAGACTACCAAAGTTCAATGCTAAATATTCTGTAAGTTTGGATAAATAATATAACCTGTAAAAGTTACCATGAGCCTATTAGTACAAATAATCTTTCTTCTTCACTGCTCAATGGGATTTTAGACACTAGTGCTGGATTTGCAATGACACATGATCTTATGAGAGTTAAAAAAAACAAAAAAATCACAAATTACAAACATCCCTCCTTGAGCCGTCACATTATTATCATGGTGGAGGTAATTGTGAGTCCCGATGATCTGAGTTGCTCAGTTATCGGGGCTTCATGCCCTATGGTCACCCATGGCAAAAAGGTCCTAGGTGAGGGACCAGAGTATGACTCCAAAATCCCTATAATTATTGGATCTCTGTTGCTGCTGCTGGAACATGAGCACATGGTGAATGTAGTGTGCTGGGCGCCAACGAGACATGAGCACGTAGTGGATGGCATGCGCTGCTGCTGAAGCAAGACAGAGAGAGCTGCTGGTATTCGGAGCCAGGTCCGGAGATGGGGCTCAAAGGTGAGTGCCTGGTGGCCAGGCCTGCACCCATGGGGCTCGGCCGGGCACAGCCCGAAAGGGTAACTTGGGTCCACCTTACCATGGGTTCACCACCTGTGAGAGGGGCTATATAGGTCGGGTGTGATGTGAGCTGGGTGGTGGATAAAGGTGGGGACCTTAGCAGTCTGATCCCTGGCTACAGAAACCAGCTCTAGGGACATGGAATTTCACCGCTTTGGCAGGGAAGGAGCTCGAGTTGGTGCATGAGGTCGAGAAGTTCCAACTAGATATCGGATAGTCGGACTCACCTCTACGCACCACTTGGGCTCTGGAACCAGTCCTCTTGAGAGGGGTTGGACTCAATTCCACTCTGGAGTTGCTCATGGTGAGAGTCGCTGACCAGGTGTGGGTATACTCATTGCCCCCCAACTGTACAATGGGGTTTATCCGAGTGGATAAGAGGGTAGCCTGCCTCTGCCTTCAGATCGGGGGATGGAACCTGACTGTTGTGTGTGCCTATGCACCAAACAACAATTCAAAGTACCCACCCTTTTTGGAGCCCTGAGAGAGAGTCCTGGAGAGCGCTCCGTCTGGGGACTCCATCATTCTGCTGAGGGACTTAAAGGCCAACGGGACTTCAAGACAGTAAGCGGTGGCTGTAAGATGGTCGGTGCCTATGGCGGAAACCCCCAAACACATTGGTGGACACTAACAGTAAGTGACGCTGGAAAGCTGAAGAAGTAGTCCTATTGGGCTTTTTTTGCGCTGTGGGACTCCTGAGGCAGCTGATGTGTACTGGCTGTCCAAGTGGAATGTAGCTTTGGTGGTCACAGAGACAAAAACCAGGGGAGGGAGGAGTTAGGTGAGGCCATGGAGAACGACTTCAAGACAACTTTGAGGATATTTTGGTCCACCGTCCGGCGTCACAAAAGTAGAAAATAGTGCACAGTAAACACTGTGTATAGTGGGGATGGGGCACTGCAGACATTAACTCGGGGTGTTATGAGTCAGTGGGGAGACCTCCTCAATTCCACCAACACACCTTGCCATTATGAAGCAGAGTCTGGGTTCACTGGGGTGGGCTTTTCTATCTCTGAGGTTGAGGCCACCAATGTTGTTAAAAAGCTCCATGGGGGCAGGGCCCTGGGGATGGATGAGATTCTCCCAGAGTTCCTGAAGGCTCTGGATGTTGTGGGGCTGTCCTGGTTGACACGCCTCTGCAACATCGTGTGAACATCGGGGACAGTGCGTCCGGATTGGCAGACTGGGATGGTGGTCCCCCCTTTTAAGAAGGGGGACCGGAGTGTGTGTTCCAACTACATGGAGATCACACTCCTCACCCTAAGGTCTACTCAGGGGTGCTGGAGAGGAGGGTCCGTCGGAAGTCAAATCTCAGATTCAGGAGGAGCAATGTGGTTTTCGTCCTGGCCGTGGAACAGTGGACTAACGGACCAGCTCTATACCCTCGGCAGGATCCTCCAGGGTGCATGGGAGTTCGCCCAATCAGTCTACATGTGTTTTGTTGATTTGAAGACGTTTGACCGTGTCCCTTGGGGAGTCCAGTGGGGGAAGGATGGAGCATTCAGGAGTATAGGGTACATAACCTCCTGAGAATTAGACTCCACCAAGACTGCCCTTTGTCATCGATTTAGTTCATAACTTTTATGGACAGAATCTCAAGGCGCAGTTGAGGCGTAGAGGGTGTCCAGTTTGGTGGCCCCAGCATCGCATCTCTGCTCTTTGCAGATGATCTGCAGATGTTGGCTTCATCAAGCCATGATTTTCAATGCTCACTGGAGTGGTTCGCAGCCGAGTGTGAAGCGATTGGAGTGAGAATCAGTTCCTCCAAATCTGAGACCATTGTCCTCAGTCGGAAAAGGGTGGCATGCCCTCCCGGGGTCTTGAATGAGATCCTGCCCCAAGTGGAGGGGTTCAAGTATCTTGGGGTCTTGTTCATGAGTGAGGAAAGAATGGAGCGGGAGATTAACAGGTGGATGGTTGCAATGTCTGCAGTGATGCAGAATTTTTATCAGTCCGTTGTGGTGAAGAGGGAGCTAAGTGAAAAGGTGAAGCTCTGAATTTACCAGTTGATGTACGTTCTCACCCTGACGTATGGGCACGAGATGTGGGTTGTGACTGAAAGAACAAGACCCCTGATATACTGCCGGGAGGGGCTCAGTGTCGATCCACTGGTCCTCCGCATTGAGAGGAACGAGATGAGGTGGCTGGGTAACTTATTCCAGATGCCTCCCGGTGTAGTCGTATGTCCCACCGGAAAAAACCCTGGGACAACCCAGGACAAGCTGGAGACACTATATCTCTTGGCTGGCCTGGGAACACCTCGGGAGCACTCTGGAAGAGCAGGAAGAGTGGCTGAAGAAAGGAGGTGGGGTACACCTTGAACTGGTTCCTATCCAATCGCAGAGGACATAGAGACAAATAGCCACATTCCCAATCACACCTAGGGCAATTTAGAGTGTCCAATTAATGTTTTTTGGGATGGGACGCTGGTTAACACGAGACAGTTGGACCGTGTTTGGGGCAGCTGTGGCGAAGGATGCCTCCTGTGAAGTTCACATCCATTTCTACAGTCTTTAGTGTGTTCGACACCAGGTTGTGTTGGGTACACCAAACCTCCAGTGTTCCCACTTCCTGTCAATATGCAGACTCTTCACCGTCTTTCAGGAGGCCGATGACCATGGTGTCATCTGGAACCTCAGGAGTTTGACAGCCAGTTTCCTTGAGGTTCAGTCGTTTGTGTCGAATGAGAAGAGCAGATGGAAGAGGACACAACCTTGGGGTGCCCCAGTGCTGGTAGTGCGCATGGATGCAGTGGTGTCCCACAGCCTCACCTGCTGTGTCCTGCTCGTCAGGAAGTTGTAGATCTACTGGGAGATGTCAGGTGGGACGCTGAGCTGGTGAACTTTGGAGGAAAGGAAATAAGTCCACATCTAGGATCCTCGCATAGGTTCCCTCACTGTTCAGATGTTTAAGAATGAAGTGCAGGCCTATGCTGACGGCATCAACCCCAGACCTGTTAGCTTCATAGGCAAACTGCAGTGGGTCCAGGTGGGGACTTATGATGCTCTTGATGATGTTCAGCACAAGCCATTCAAGGGATTTCATGACCACAGATGTCAAGGCAACAGGCCTGTAGTCATTGAGACGTGAGACTACTGATTTTTTCTGGGACAGGTACGATGGTGGAGCGTTTAAAGCAGGTTATTTCTACACAGTTCTAGAGACCTGTTGAAGATCTTTGTGAAAACAGGAGCAGGTTGTTCTATGGAGAGTTTGAGGCAGGATGGGGACACAAAGTCTGGGCACGGCACTTTGTTGATTTTTTTTTTTTTGTATTTGAAGATCTGCCTCACATTCCTTTAATCAATGTTAAATGGTGGAGTGGATGGTGGTGCGACTTGGTGGGTGTGTGTAGTGAAAGTGTCCATCTCAAATCGGTAGTAAAAGCTATTGATGTAATTAACTAGTAAAGTAAGTAAGTAAGTTTCTTTCAGCGTCGCCACAGCATGTCATCTCAGATGAACGCACATATATGTGTGGCACAATTTTTACGCCGGATGCCCTTCCTGACGCAACCCTTCTCAGGGAGTGGAGGCCCCAGTGGGATAGGAACCCACAACCCCTGGTTTACTAAACCAGTGCTCTAAGCACTGAGCTACAGGGCCTCCGGCAGTAATTAGTGAGTGATTGTAACTGACTGATTTGGAGTCTTTCGCGCCAAGATGTTTTCCAGTTTAACTGCATAATCTGTTTTTGCAATGTTAATTTTTTTAGTCAGCTGGTTTGTAGTGCGATTGTAGAGGGCCCTTTCCCCACCACGATATACAAACTCTTTATCTGGGCGGAGTTGCCTAAGTATGGCTGGAAATCATGGCTTGTTGTTATTGAACGTGCAAAACGTTTTTGTTGGTACACACACCTACTTGCAGAAGCTGATATACGCAGTACCAACATTTGTGTATTCATCAAGGGTGCTTGCTGAATTTTCAAAGACACTTCAGTCCCTGCAGTCAAAGCAGCTCTGAAGTTCTAATTTTGCCTCCTTGGTCCACTTTTTAACTGATTTTACCAAAGGATTTGTGCACTTAAGTGCTTGCCTGTATGTAGGTACTAAGTAGAGTAAGCCGTGATCAGAGGACCCTAGGGGAGCACGGGGCATTGCCTGAAATACATGTTTAATGGAAGTATTACAGTGGTCTAGAGTGTTATTTTCCCTCATTGAACATTTTACAGGCTGCTTATATTTAAGGAGTTTGTGGCTAAGTTTAGCTGTGTTAAAATCTAGGATAATGAGCAGTGAACCTGGGTGTTTTTTCCCAATCTTGTTTACCTGCTCGGCGAGTGTGAGCAGTGCTGCGTTCATGCTAGCTTAGGCTGGAATGTAAACACCTCAGAGAATGAAAGAGGTGGATTCACACTGCGAGTTAAACGGCTAGCAGTTCAAGAACAACTCCAAAAGCGGGCTGCAGTGTGGGCTGAGCTGTGTAATGTCTGTGCACCATTTCTCATTGATCATCTTCTTTTCTCTTTGGCTTGTCCTGTGAGGGCTTGCCACAGTGTGTCACCTTTTTCTATCTAAGCCCATCTCCTGCATCTTCCTCTCTAACATCCACAGCCCTCATGTCTTCCCTCACAACAGCCATCAAACTTTTCTTTGGTCTTCCTCTCACTCTTTTGCCTGGCAGCTCCATCCTCTTCACCCATCTACCAATATACTCACTCTCTCGCCTTTTTTATGGACATCCTCGTTTTTTATGCCCCAATCGACTGTACCGGACAAGTACCGGAACCACCGCCAAGGGACAATGCTGACACAACGTGTTGCAATAGGTGTGCCAAAATGCCGCGGAGCCTGCTGGTTGCCCCCTGGTTGACAATCGTCTACAGTCCCTGAACCAATCACGACGTAGAACATGATACAGGGTTTTCTGTAGTGAATCAGGATACAGAACATAATGTGCATTCATATGCTGTAAAAACATGTCTGATACACTGTAAAAACATGACACACACACACACACACACACACATACACACACACTAGCTCCGGCTACTAGGGGATGATTTGAATGCATCAGATTTTAGGTTATGGGGATGGGAAGGCATCAATTGGACACTCTAAATTGCCACGACGTGTGATTGTGAGTGCGGCTGTTTGTCTCCATGTGCCCTGCGATTGGCTGGCAACCAGTTCAGGGTGTACCCATCCTCCTGCCAATTGACAGGTTGGATAGGCTCCAGCACTCCCCGCGACCTTGCGAGGATAAGCGGCAAAGGAAATGGATGGATAGATGGATGGATGGGTGGATGGATGGATGGATGGATGGATGGATGGATGGATGGAATGGCAAGGTTCTTACTGCACCACTCTCCTGTTTAGATGTTATACATTGTATGTACTTGCGTCCCGTCTGAATATATTTCGGCTCCAACAGCTGTTCTGGATGTTCCCTGCCTGGATCAGACACTAAGACACATTTGTTATTTGGTCAATTTTTATTATCATTGGGGTTTATTTTGGAAAATCAAACGTTGTCTGAGAGTTGGAAGCAGAAAATGTCACTTGGAGACAATGACAATGCACCGTACCAGTGTCCCGTTTGTTTGTATGTGTGTGACGATGTATATGGGGGGCACAAAATGAATAAAAATGTGGTGTTTGTCACTGGTCTGATTAGATTTTGGCAGACCCACCTCCATACACTGCTAGCGCTCTGGTAGTAGCAGTCTTCTTGAGAGGGGTCAGACTCTGTTCTAATCTGGAACTGTCCACAATGATAGGCATCGTATAATTATGTTGAAGTTCACCCGATGGATGAGAAGGTGGCCTCCCTCCACTTTCGGGTGTGGTGACAGATTCTGTGTGTTGTTTGTGGCTTTGCATCAAAAAGTTCAGAGTACCTGCCCTCTTTGGAGTCCTGAGAGGAATTGTACGATTTCGGGTGCGATTTTGTCATAACATTTTGAGTTTTTGGGTAATCCCGTTGTCCCCAATTGGGTAAAAGGGTCCCCAATTGATCACAATTACAATTGGGGCCATCTGGGGAGCCCCGATAAGGGAGCTCTCAGCAATTTGGTGCACCTTGTAGAAATAATTCACTTCTTCTTCTTCTTCTTCTTTTCCTTTCGGCTTGTCCCGTTAGGGGTCGCCACAGCGTGTCATCTTTTGCCATCTTAGCCTATCTCCTGCATCTTCCTCTCTAACCCCAACTGCCCTCATGTCTTCCCTCACCACATCCATAAACCTTCTCTTTGGTCTTCCTCTCGCTCTTTTGCCTGGGAGCTCCATCCTCAGCATCCTTCTACCAATATACTCACTCTCTCGCCTCTGAACATGTCCAAACCATCGAAGTCTGCTCTCTCGAATCTTGTCTCGAAAACATCCAGCTTTGGCTGTCCCTCTAATGAGCTCATTTCTAATCCTATCCAACCTGGTCACTCCGAGCGAGAACCTCAACATCTTCATTTCTGCCACCTCCAGTTCAGCTTCCTGTTGTTTCTTCAGTGCCACTGTCTCTAATCCGTACATCATGGCCGGCCTCACCACTGTTTTGTAAACTTTGCCCTTCATCCTAGCAGACACTCTTCTGTCACATAACACACCAGACACCTTTCGCCAGCTGTTCCAACCTGCTTGGACCCGTTTTTTCACTTCCTGACCACACTCTCCATTGCTCTGTATTGTTGACCCCAAGTATTTGAAGTCGTCGACCCTCGCTATCTCTTCTCCCTGTAGCCTCACTCTTCCCCCTCTACTTTTCTCATTCACGCACATATATTCTGTTTTACTTCGGCTAATCTTCATTCCTCTCCTTTCCAGTGCATGTCTCCATCTTTCCAATTGTTCCTCTGCATGCTCCCTGCTTTCACTGCATATGACAATATCATCTGCGAACATCATGGTCCAAGGGGATTCCAGTCTAACCTCATCTGTCAGCCTATCCATTACCACTGCAAACAGGAAGGGGCTCAGAGCTGATCCCTGATGCAGTCCCACCTCCACCTTAAATTCCTCTGTCACACCTAAGGCACACCTCACCATTGTTCTGCTGCCATCATACATGTCCTGTACTATTTTAACATACTTCTCTGCCACACCAGACTTACGCATGCAGTACCACAGTTCCTCTCTTGGTACTCTGTCATAGGCTTTCTCTAGATCCACAAAGACACAATGTAGCTCCTTCTGACCTTCTCTGTACTTTTCCACGAGCATCCTCAAGGCAAATAATGCATCTGTGGTACTCTTTCTAGGCATGAAACCATACTGTTGCTCGCAGATACTTACTTCTGTCCTGAGTCTAGCCTCCACTACTCTTTCCCATAACTTCATTGTGTGGCTCATCAACTTTATTCCTCTATAGTTCCCACAGCTCTGAACATCCCCTTTGTTCTTAAAAATGGGAACTAGAACACTTTTCCTCCATTCTTCAGGCATCTTTTCGCCCGCTAGTATTCTGGTGAATAAGTTGGTCAAAAACTCCACAGCCATCTCTCCAAATTGCTTCCATACCTCTACCGGTATGTCATTAGGACCAACTGCCTTTCCATTTTTCATCCTTTGTAGTGCCTTTCTGACTTCCCCCTTAGTAATCATTTCCACTTCTTGGTCCTTCACTCTTGCCTCTTCAACTCTTCCTTCTCTCTCATTTTCTTCATTCATCAACTTCTCAAAGTATTCTTTCCATCTATTTAGCACACTACAGGCACCAGTCAACACATTTCCATCTCTATCCTTAATCACCCTAACCTTCTGCACATCCTTCCCATCTCTATCCCTCTGACTGGCCAACCTGTAGAGATCCTTTTCTCCTTCTTTCGTGTCCAACCTGGTGTACATGTCTTCATATGCCTCTTGTTTAGCCTTTTCCACCTCTACCTTTGCCCTACTTCGCATCTCGATGTACTCCTTTCGCCTCTCCTCAGTCCTCTCAGTATCCCAGTTCTTCTTTGCTAATCTCTTTCCTTGTATGACTCCCTGTATTTTGGGATTCCACCACCAAGTCTCCTTCTCCCCTTTCCTACCAGATGACACGCCAAGTACTCTCCTGCCTGTCTCTCTGATCACCTTGGCTGTCGTCGTCCAGTCTTCCGGGAGCTTCGGTTGTCCATCGAGAGCCTGTCTCACCTCTTTCCGGAAGGCCGCACAACATTCTTCCTTTCTCAGCTTCCACCACATGGTTCTCTGCTCTACCTTTGTCTTCTTAATCTTCCTACCCACCACCAGAATCATCCTACATACTACCATCCTATGCTGTCGAGCTACACTCTCCCCTACCACTACTTTACAGTCAGTAACCTCCTTCAGATGACATCGTCTGCACAAAATATAATCTACCTGCGTGGTTCTACCTCCGCTCTTGTAGGTCACTATATGTTCCTCCCTCTTCTGGAAATAAGTGTTCACTACAGCCATCTCCATCCTTTTTGCAAAGTCCACCACCATCTGCCCTTCAAAGTTCCTTTCCTGGATGCCGTACTTACCCATCACTTCTTCATCGCCCCTGTTTCCTTCACCAATATGTCCATTACAATCTGCACCAATCACAACTCTCTCCCTGTCTGGGATGCTCAGAACTACTTCATCTAGTTCCTTCCAGAATTTCTCTTTCAACTCTAGGTCACATCCTACCTGTGGTGCATAGCCGCTAACCACATTATACATAACACCCTCAATTTCAAATTTTAGTCTCATCACTCGATCTGATACTCTTTTCACCTCCAAGACATTCTTAGCCAGCTCTTCCTTTAAAATAACCCCTACTCCATTTCTCTTCCCATCTACTCCGTGGTAGAATAATTTAAACCCTGCTCCCAAACTTCTAGCCTTACTACCTTTCCACCTGCTCTCTTGGATGCACAGAATATAATATATATATATAATATAAATAATTCACTTCCATTATTCTATTTTTGTCATTTGTCGAACCAGTCTTTGTTCCTTGAGGTGGAGAATCACAATGCAGGGTCCAACAAGGTAAAAAGTGCCCTTTCTGGAGCCCTGGAGGACATCCCAGTATGTCCCGGCATTGCCAGTGCCGCATGGCCACTGGGGTGCGCTTGCCACCACACAATGATGCCCTCATACGCCGCCACGGTTACTTGTGATTACCCCTTCATCTGGATGGAGGGGAAGCTAGACAGGGTCTAACGCGTGGCGAGGGGATCCTATGGTGCCGGTGGGGGCCGGTTTACCTGGATGGACTGACTTTCTACTTTTTTGGGCACCCCAAGAGGAATCGCTCCTTTCTTTACTTTTTTGAGTTTTGGGAACCGACGGGAGAAATCGGGAACCAAATACTTCATCATATAATTGTGCATTGGGTGACCGCAGGAGGTGAACTTTGCTACTTTTTGGATCCCGGGTAGGAAGTCAGGAATCATAAACGTGATCATACATGCATTGGGTAACCACAGGATGTGAACTTTGCGACTTTTTGGGGTCACAATTTGACCAAGGGTCCTGGAAGACCTTGCCATATTTTCCGACACCTTGGGAGAAATCGAATACTTGTCAAAATTTGACCTACGGAGCCGGGTGACTTTGCCACTTTTAGGGGCACCTCGTGAGGAATTGCACACCTGTCAAAATTTGACCAAGGGGCCCATAGGACTTTACCCTGTCAAAAACCTGAACAACGGGGCCGGAAGATGGCGGCACGGTGGCGCACCTGAAAAGTGTTGACCTCACAGTTCTGAGGACCCAGGTTCCCTTCCTGTGTCCAGTTTGCATGTTCTCCTCGTCCCTACATGGGTTTTCTCCGGGCACTCAAGTTTTCTCCCACATCCCAAAAACATGCAACATTGATTGGACACACATTCCCCCTAGGTGGGATTGTGAGTGTGGCTGTTTGTCTCAATGACCCTTGTGATTGGCTGGCAACCAGTTCAAGGTGCACCCCGCACCCTGCTCGTTGACAGCTGCGGTAGCTCCATCACTCCCACGAACCTTGTGAGAATAAGCAGCAAAACAAATTGATGGATGGATTGATGGATGGAAGACTTTGCCACTTTTACAGGCACCTATGGAGGAATCGTCCACTTGTCAAATTTTGTTCAAGGGGGACGGATAATTTTGCCAGCATTGGGGGCACCAAGGGAGGAATTGCGCACTTTGGCCAACCCCAACCCTTTCATTCAATTTTAAAAATGGTAAATTAAATCAATAATAAGTAGAAATCTTTTGAACGGTCTGTAACTTTATTTTTTATAAAATGCTCACCCAGTAAAACACGATTAAAACGTGTATTTATTGCTGTCTGCTTTGATTCAATTTTTTAAAAAATACCAGATGTAATACCAGATGTAAGTCAGCAAACTTTGACCTAGTTTCCATCACCTGAAAAACGGCTCATTTTGGGGGTGTCACTCAAGGTGGACCGAGTGTGCGACTTACATGAGCACGGCGACTCGCTGGTTTTGAGAATTCCTCAGTGATTGTAAGCAAAATCCAATCCATAACAACGGTGAACACCTATGTGGTTCAGTTTTGTAGCAATTCGGATAATTCTGGACACAGTGTGCATTATTTTCCCAAAGAACCAAGCCTCAGAACACAGTGGGTAAGCTTTGTGCAAATGAAGAGGGCTAATTTTTCCAAACCCCGTCAACACTGTTACATGCAGTGAACACTTCATCTGAACCTGGACACACTTCAAGAAGCTGAGGCCCCCCACACAAAGGACCAAAACTGCAAAGAGCTTTTGTTAAAAGACAAATTGCGAAAGTATGTTGATAATCTTTTATTTCCTGAAAACACTGTTTACATGGTTGAATGATCGAAGCACACATCGTACTTAGCAAAAGATTTTTTATTACCACAGATACTTTGACCATTCGCAGATAGAAAAACAGGACAATGTGTAAAAATGGCGGCACGGTGGGGCAGCTGAAAAGCGTTGCTCTCAGTACTGAAAACCCGTGTTCAATCCCAGCCCTCCATGTGTGGAGTTTGTATGTTCTCTCCGTGCCTGAGTGAGCTTCCTCCCATGTCCCAAAACATGAATTGGAGACTCGAAATTGCCCCTATATGTGATTTTGAGTGCGGCTTTGTCTCGCTCCTGGTGTACCCTACCTCTTGCCCGTTGAAAGCTGGGATAGGCTCCAGCACTCCGGCGACCCTCGTGAGAATAAGTGGTTAAGGAAATGGATAATGGATACAAACCTTTCGGTTTTTTATGTTATGTTATTTTGTTGCAGTTTTTTTTTTAATAAAATATTACATAACATTAAAACGAGTAGTATTACATACGAGTCACTCACAGGACACCTGTTTGCAACTTATCAAAAAAAAATTGTGAACCATTAAATAGAAGAAAATAAACCTGCACTTCATCAATACATCCATCCATCCATTTTCTTTGCCGCTCGTCCAAACTTGCAAATCTCTACAATTTCTTGGTGACCCCAACCATAAGTCGAGGGAGGTAGACGGGCGTTGGCCGTCGACAGATGAGATAAAGAGAGACACATGAGAAACAGAGGAGTGTTATACGGACAAGTCGAGGGTGGTCGTCTGTACTTCTGACTTCTCCAGGTCGCGACCAAAGACAAAGGAAAGCAGAAGCCTGTTTACTGTCGAATTCTGCATATTGAACTGCTCAAATTTGAGAAGTCATTGGTATCAGATTCTTCAAGCCTCATATGAGTTATTGAGAATAAGAGATAAAGAGAATGAGAGAATAAGAGAAAAGTTGTATACCGTATATTGTAGATGTACAATTCCACTGTGAGGTTTACCTGTTACACCTAAAGGGCATGGGATCCATTAAAAACAGAGGATTTGCCGTCGCTTTGAGCCTGGGACGTCTCAAGGTGGCGGACGAAAAAAAACAAATAGTATAATTTGTTCCGCGATAGGAATTCAGTTGGTTTTGCTCGAAGACGAATGACCACTAAATTAAATGAATAATCATGGATGGTGAATTTGATTATGAATGTCCTGAATATAATCCGACTAAACATGAAATGTACATTGAAATTGAGCGGCAAATGATGGCTAATGTTGACAAAAAGAAACAGGATAGAGAAAGGAAGCGCACATTAAAATAATGGCAAAAGCACAACTTTGGTAAAATTCTCGATTGGGACAAACTGATGATGAAGTTACAGGAAATTGACAGAGACTATGTAAATATAACATAAATATAAATAAAAAAAGACTATGAAAGATGAAAGGGAACAATTAGACAAGTGCTCATGGAAATTAAAGAGGTGAACAGAGAAAGGCGCACTGTGCATTTAATGATGGTAACGGTGACGGCAATGCCAACGTTGAAGAAAAATGGTAATGGTAAGTCGAACGAAGGTAAAGTAAGTGAAAAAAAGGTGTATTTAATATGTGGACGCGAGTGAAGGACTGCAAAAACGAGGAAGGAGGCACGTCGAACACGCATGCACACTGAATCACACATAAGTACACCACACTCACACACACGCACACACACAAAGAAGGAGCGAGAGACGCTGAAGGGGGGGATTGGTGAAAACCATCGTGTTGATTTGATGTGAAGCGTCCTCTCCGCAGGCAGACATAACACTTCTTCTTTCTTCTTTTCCTTTCGCCTTGTCCCGCTACGGGTCGGCACAGCGTGTCATCTTTTTCCATCTAAGCCGATCTCATGCATCTTCTTTAACACCCACTGTCCTCATGTCCTCCCTCACAACATCCATCAACCTTTACTTTGGTCTTCCTCTCCCTCTTTTGCTTAGCAGCTTCATCCTCCGCACCCTTCTACCAATATACTCACTCTCTCGTCTCTGAACATGTCCAAACCATCTAAGTCTGCTCTCTCTGACCTTGTCTCCATAACATCCAACATTGGCTGTCCCACAAAGGAGCTCGTTTCTAATCCTATCCAACCTGTTCACTCCAAGCGAGAACCTCAGCATCTTCATTTCTGCTACCTCAAGTTCTGCTTCCTGTTGTTTCTTCAGTGCCACCCTCTCTAATCCGTTGATCATGGCCGGCCTCACCACTGTTTTATAAACTTTGCCCTTCATCCCAGTGGAGACTCTACTATCCCATAGAACACCAGACACCTTCCGCCAACTGTTCCACCCCGCTTGGACCCATTTCTTCACTTCTTTACCACACTCACACAAGTATTTGAAGTCATCCACCCTCCCTATCTCTTCTCCCTGAAGCTTAACTCCTCCTGCTCCACCCATCACATTCATACACATATATTCTGTTTTACTTCGGCTAATCTTCATCCCTCTCCTTTCCAGTGCGTGCCTGAAATAACACTATGACTGTTATATTATTATTATTACTATGTATTATGTCAGCACGGTGACGTATCTGGTAAAGCGCTGGCCTCACAGTTTTGAGGTCCCGGCTTCAATCCCGGACCCGCCTGTGTGGAGTTTGCATGTTCTTGCTGTGCCTGTGTGGGTTTCCTCCCACAAATCACGCAACATTAGTTGGACACTCAAGCTTGCCCCTAGGTGTGATTGTGAGTGCGACTGTTGTCTGTCTCTATGTGCCCTGCAACTGGCTGGCAACCAGTTCAGGGTATACCCCGCCTCCTACCCATTGACATCTGTGATAAGCTCCAGCACTCCCCGCGACCCTTGTGAGGGTAAGCGGTAAAGAAAACAGATAGAGATTATATTATTATATTATATAACAAGCGAAGAAAACGCTACAGGGTTGAATACTCATCTTTCTTTCTCAGGCTTTTTAGAATATATCCACTTTTTGTTCATATTACTTACACTGTATGCAGTTTTGATTGTCTTTTTTAATATTGTGATTGCCATTTTTATTTTTTTTTACCCCGTTTTAAATGTTTTATCTCTTTGTTTTCAAATGCCTTTAATCATGTAAAGCATATCGAGTTACCTCATGTATGAAATGAAATGCGCTATACAAATAACTTTGCTTTGCTTTACAATGATGCCCATGATAGAGGCTCCAGCAGGTACAACATACAAGCCGCTTGATCTTAAAGATGTTGATTGTCTTACTTGCTTGCCTCGTCTCTCTTCTGGTAGTTATGCATGGCTGTCTAGTTTTGTGGAAACTTTACAAAAATATACACTCTGCATGGGAGACTGGAGACAAGCAGCATCTAGATCATTGAACTAGTATTGAACAAAAAGAAATCGAGAGAACTGCAATATGCTTCATGTACCCAATGGAACCACATTGAGAGTACACTTTGAGCGTCTGGCCGCAGCTATCAGAGAGAGGTTCCCCACTCCTGTTACAGCCGCATCCACTTCTTTCCCCTTTGTTAAACGACACACTTGAGCACTTGACTAAGTGTACTAAACTTTGGACTGAATCGACTGGACATCACCTTGTACAGTCTGGTTAGGAGGAGGCTATGTTCAGGATTGCGATCCTGGCAGGTCTCCCTGAACCAGTACAGACCACTCTTAAAGCTGACCCTGACCCCCTGTCCGGAGATGATCCTCGATTTAGACGACAGTTAGTGCATCTCCTCAAAATTTATTTAAGACAAAAACAAGGTGAGGATAATGAAATTAATAAACTCCCAAAAAAAACTTCTTAAATTACAAGTAGCACAGGAAAGATGAGGACACACAAAAGAAGGCACATAAGAAGGAAAAGTCCAAAACCACACCAGACGTAATTTTTGTTGGCAGGCACAACCACCTCGACAGGCAGGTGGGTTCCGGGGTAATACGCAGGAAAGTGTGGAGGAGCCAAGGGAGAGTGCTACAACATCAACGTGATCACGGAGGGTTTTGGTTGTGGTTCTCTTGATCACTGGATTAAAGACTGTCTTACAGCTCCTCCACCTCAAGGTCCAATGCGAGGGCATGGTGCCTGGTCCAACAACCAAGGGGGCCAAAGCAGAGGCAGAAATAGCAGCTTTGGCGGCCCACCTTGGCAGCAGGATGGACACCAGCAGGTTGGAGAGGTCGGGGTGCCTGGGAAGCCAGGGGTCCGGCAATGCAGGTGCCATGATCCCCATCTCTGTTGCGGGGCGAAAAGTGAACACCAACTCGTTGACACAGGGGCAACACACTCCTCACTCAACATCTCGCTCCCGGACAATTTATTGTCACAACACACTGTGCAATTTATGAGCTTCTCAGGGACTCAACAGGCCATGCAATGCACTCAACCCCTACCGACATTCTTGGCTTGACAGACCTTCCACCATTCGTTTGTACATTCACCACAAACACCAGTGGCAGCTGACACCGTCTGCCACTCTGGACAATGGCATATGACACCCGTGAGTGAACCAACTCCAACTGTGGACATTTATTGGGCCCGACTTGAACCAGAAACATTGCTCAAACCTGGTCTTATTCGTCAATTTCTGTTGTGGAAGCCCGGGTTAAACACTCTTGGGGCTTACCTGCCTCCACTAGATCCATACCATTGCACAGTATATTATGACCGATTTTAAGATTTTACTGTCACACCTACCATTGTGAATGCTACTTTATAACAGAAGAAGGATGAAAACGTCATGTCCTGATGCATTGCAGCATGCCACTTGAGGCCAAAAGCCCTGAATGCACTAGGTTTGCAGCTGGGCTTGCCAAAGTTATCCAAAAAACCACACACATGGCAATGTCATATCCTCTTGTGGTGCTTACTGACCACTCGGTGATAGCCTACGTTGCCTCATTAGCATTCACACTATCTTCTCTGAGGCAGACACGCCTGTTGAAAATTCTCACAGCACCAAACATCACATATGTACACACCAGCATTAACATGACTGATGAATTGCATGTAGACCCGCACTGCTGTGAAATTGCTGTGACTGATTCTCTTCATCCACTTGCTGATCTCTCTGTCCAACTTCTGACTAATGACACAGTTATGTTCACTGATGGTCGCTGTTACTGTAAGCTGGATGGCTCTTTGGCAGCAGCGGCTGCCATAGTGGAGCAGCAGCCATCGGGTGAATTTTTAACTGTTTCCTCTTCCATACTAACACATGCTCCCTCAATCCAGGCAGCAGAAGTGCTCGTACTCTGTCTCGCACTCGCAGCTGTACTGATGTGTGGTGGTGGTGCGGAGGGGACCGTATCTTCTAACCCTCCCACGGAACAGTACGGGCAGATGTGCACGAGTAACTTTACTTTTGCCTGTTTCCGTTTTTCCTGTCACCCTAGATGATCTGGTGGTGGCTCCTGAACACTTCTAGGAAGCTCTTGGCCTATTACACCATTCACGTAGGTCTAAACCTACCTGGCTCGGTGCTGACAACCCCACCTAAATTGATGATTTTGGCATCCCCCGTGGTGCCCTAGATGAGTATAAACTGCCTGATTAGGTAGTTGCCGGGTTTCCACTCTTTTCCCCATTCCTCCTAATGAAAATGTTGACCATATCAATGACATACATTATAATGTGCAATGTTTGGGCAATTTTACCCTTGAAGGACATGAAGCTGTACATGAGCAACTTAAAGCTACATCTATTATGACTTTCCAAAATAGAATCGCATTAGATGCACTGTTGGCCGAGAGAGGAGGTGTTTACCAAATAACACACAACCTGGAGGACGCCTCACTCAGGCCTTAGATGGACTTCGAACCCTTACTAAGAAAATGAAGGAACACTCTGGTGTTGACACGTCTATGTGGGATAACTGGATGAATGTGTTTGGTAAATGGAAGGGTGTCATTTCATCAATCTTCATCTCTCTGGCTGTCTTCACCTCTATTCTCACCCTCTGTGGATGCTGCCATTCCTTGTATTCGTTCTCTTTTAATCCATCTGATTGAGAAGACGACTGGTGCCCCAGCTGATGGCTGCGGTAAGTATGTCCTCATTAGACCCCCACCCCGACACACTCCTCAAGATGATTTAACTGTTGCTTTCTCTCCCCTTGAAAATGATGCTGAACTTCCACCGCTTCCTGTCATGATGTTGACATGCCCCGTAATTACATTGCCCTTGCCCTTCTGTTCTAGTGATACTTTTTGCGTGATGTTACTTTTCTAAGAAATGTTTTGCTGTTTTTGAGTTGTGTAGTACTGTCCTGCAGATTTAAAGCTTACGGGTATTCTGAATCATGAGACATGCACTTGTTAAAAGGTATGTTTGGACGATTAGAAAGGGTTTTATGTTTTCCATATTTCTTGAAGGGTTACTTTTGTGATTTTTGTGTTTGTTTTTGTGATTTATTTCATAGATCAAGAGAGGGAATGAAGATTATTTTACTTTTATTGCACTTTCATTATTTTCTTAAATATGACCTTATACATTTGATCAACAGATAAAGTGTTGTCTATTTATTAATCAGACAAGGATGTGTTGTGGACCCGGTGGTTGTCCTTGATCTTTGTACGCAGAAAACCGGCTTGCGTCATCTCCCAGACGTTGCTGTGGAGATGAATGACACCAGATAAGGAGCGGAAAGTTACCATCCCGGCCCAGGACCTGACTGCGGTGGGGTGGGAGAATCTTACCATGAACCCATACAAATAAAAACCTTGCGTTACCGGGCAGCTTTTGTCTTCTTCTTTGGCTATCCTGCCAGAAGACACACGTCTCATGTGCGGAAGATACCTAGATAAGACCCGGACGTCTGTATTGCACATTCCTTTGTAATAAATCCATTTGCTGTGAACTTTTTCTCATCATTGGTCATCCCTTCCTCGATTTCTGAACACGCGTAGGGTCCAAACTCACAAATCCCTACAGGAGCTTAGTGGTTTCTGTCTTGTCAGCTTTTTTTCTCACCCACTTATCCTCCCACGCGGTCCACCGCTGCTGCTCCCCGAGCTGACATTGGACCAAAGGCAAAGACTTTTTTTTTTTGGGGGGGGGGAGCAGTTATGTCCATTTTCCAAGGTACAAGCAAGCATTCCAAGCATTTTGAAGAGACTTTTTATAGGGACTTAAAGGACTCCTTGAATATCAGTTACCTTTTTTTGACAAAGACTTTTGCGCAGCATCTATCTCATTCACGCACGTACAGCTGTATGTCTTTGATGTTGTCTGTTGAGTACCACACATTTCTTAGCAATACAATACAACCTGCAGCAAAAAAGCAGGATATAGGGCCATTTGTTTATTGATGCGAGCAAGCAACTGATTGGGCGCCAACATGAGATCCGACAATCTGTTATTCAGACTTGGTTTATGAACACAGAAAGGCATTTATTGTGTGCACACTTGGGATGCACACCGTTTATCTCAAAATGGAAATGACCGTTCCAATCTCAGTTGTTTCATACACACTCCTATGGACATTTCACTTCTGCTGGAGCAAGTCCCATTAATACTGTGGGCAACTAGTAAGCATGATGTTGGGCTAATTAAAAACTATCCACCAGTTCAGATTGAGCCTAAATCATTTTATCACCCTGTACAGCGTCAATACCCATTGCACACAGATGCTGTTGAAGGTATTCGACAAGTATTCGAATCATCGTTCAAAGCTGGAATTATTGTACAATATGATAATTCTCCAGTTAAAACTCTAATATTTCGGGTGAAAAGAAAATCAGACCTCAAGGTCAACCAACTGAATGCCGTTTTGTTCAAGAATTGTCATCAACACAACAGACGTATCACGAGCTGGGCAGTGTCTGTGATGTCTATGGTTTCATCAAGAGTGACTGAATATACACGGAAACATTTTGCTTATAATAATAAATGTCACTTGACATGTCAGAAATGTGCTCTGCCACAATGTTGGCAGAAAGGCTTATGTTGCTAAACTGTCATTTCTTTTCTGAACAGCCTGTAACATGCAATTTTTGACAAATTCACCTTCTGTGAATGGCTTTCCTGCTTTAGCAATCATCTCACTGACCACGTAGCTAGCTTCAACTGGTGCCTTATTCTCTTTGGTGGCTTTCTTTTACAAAAAAAAATCTTGTTGCCTCAGTAGACCTGTTTTAAGATTGGCAACCTGGTGGACTCATCTCCCTGGTATTTTTCATACTCCTCGGCATCTCTAGTTGTGTAATGACGTTTCAAATTGTAATCCCTGTGCACCGCAACTTTCTCAGTTAAATTAAGACACGTCGGGGTGCCCCTGTGCTCAACAAAGAAATATTGCACTCCGCTCTTTTCC
The DNA here is from genome assembly GCF_019802595.1 of Syngnathoides biaculeatus. Classification (NCBI taxonomy): domain Eukaryota; kingdom Metazoa; phylum Chordata; class Actinopteri; order Syngnathiformes; family Syngnathidae; genus Syngnathoides; species Syngnathoides biaculeatus. Next base: position 5,705,035 of record NC_084661.1, read on the forward strand.
TGCAATTGTCTGTGCTCATTGTTGGATTAATTATACAGTTTCTCATATTTACTCTTGTTTGCTTTTTAGTGCGCTTTTTCTTACTAGTGCATAGAGTGCATACCTCTCATTTTTTCTTTTAATGCTTCTTGCTTTAATGCCTGAATAACATTGTTGGATTAATTGTACATAGTTATCTCATATTTACTCTCGTTTGCTTTATAATGCTGTTTTTCTTACTAGTACATAGCTACTGTATCTCTCGTTTTTCTTTTAATGCTTCTTGTTTGAATCCCTGAATAATATGAAGAACTGGAGAAATACGCACTAACATTACGTCGAGGAAAATGCTCCGCTGTAGAGACGGAGGCATCACGACCAGGATGACGGAGATGACTTCTCAACACTGAGTCGTAGAGGACTTCACTGAGATTCGACACAAGCAGTAAAGGACATGCCCCGACTCATTTCAGTTACTTTGCTTATTGACTCACTTTTGCAATGCTTGTCACACACCTGCTTACGATTATGTTGTCTATCGCGTTTGCTGTTTTTTACATTTCGAACTCCCCTAACTAAATAAAAAAGAGGAGATGTGGAGATGTGAAAAGAACAGGTTGGAGATGGTGAAAGAGGCACATCCCACATTCTCACGAGCAAAAGTTCCTCTTGTCTTCCTTCCTTGGGAAAGTGTACTTTAAATCTCTTAGGTTGCGGGAAACTGGCACACTGCTGACGTAATTTCTGATATTGTTGTGTGTGTGTGTGTGTGTGTGTGTTTGTGCAATGGTCATTGCAGTGGACTATCTCACACACACACTCACAAGAAATATAAGGGTTAAAAAGAAATGGACAAAATCAAACAAAAGGTACATTTGCTCAACTAAGGAATTTTAAAAAACCACTAATTAAGGAAAATTGCACAAAAAAGGGCAGTCTAAAGAAACACTGGCTACATTCTTAGCATGCATGCTAGCTTGTTTTTAGAGAGAATGTTAGCTACCTTATGATGACGCTCATAAGGCAGTCAGGAATAATTGCAATTTTACATTTGTAAGTGGAAGAAGCTTCCATTCCCCCACACATTGACAGTGTAGCCAAGTCATTACACAAGATGCTCACACGCACTCAGTATAACATAAAAAACAGCATGCTCTCTGCATGCTTTGTGGTGCTCCCATTGTCTTTTGCGGCACTAAAGACTTCTTTAGTTCCGGAAACCATGCTGGGAGGATGTAAATTGCATTTAAAGTGCATGTTTTGTATCAATTATTTCTTCAGCCATTGTTTTATTTCCATCCATAAATCCATTTTCTTCGCCGCTAATGCTCATGAGCAGGGGTGTCCAAACTTTTTGCAAAGAGGGCCAGATTTGGTAAGGTGAAAATGTGTGGGGGCCGACTATTTAGCCTGACATTCTTTGAACCATTAACATTAAATACAAATTAACTTTTTGGGATTTTTTTAATTTAATTACAAATGGCATACTTTTACTTTTAATTTTTTTTTTACATTTAGGTTTTTACCGAAATCACAAACCACAAAAAATTAAGAAAACTATAAAGGATATCTAAGTTAATGTGAAACATTACATATTATTCACTATTTTATGCTCACTGTAGGAAAAGTGCTGAAAACAAAACAATGATCACTGCATATTCAAACTGTGATTTTGACCATCACAAAAAAATTAATTAACTGAGATTTGAGAATTTATTCAACTCAGAGGACTTAACAAAGGTCTTGCCTGCACAAATGTGAAGGGTGATACTGGGATCTTGACTGCAGTATGTAGTCCATGTCTGGCTCAAGAGCAGTGGTTTTGATGCGCAAGACGTCACGCAGGTGAGAGTCACTCAGTCTCGTCCTCATGCGGCTCTTGTTAATGTTCATAACGGAGAATGTCTTCTCGCACATGTATGTGGAGCCAAACAAGCTCAGCATTTTCTTAGCAAATGTCCGAATTGCTTGGAACCTGCCTTCATCCAGCTGGCGGTAGAAGTTGACAAGAGGGAGCTGATGGTGCCGACTGCGATGCTCGGCGTCACACTGCAGCTCAATGAGCTCCAGTTGCAGGTGGTCTGGAGCGTCATCAGGGTCCACGGAGAAAGGAGAGGAAAAAAGCGTGATCTCCTTTTTAATAGCTGCAAAGTCCCGAAAGCGCTGCTGAAACTCCTCAACCAGAGATGAGATGTCTGCTGCATACTTTGTCATTTGCGCACTGATATTGATCTGTGGGAAACTGGTCACAATTTCCTGCAGCGACGGGAAATGTGCGGTATTGGGCTGCGCCTGTGACAGGTGTCTTTGGAAAAGTAGCAGCTTGGTCCGAAAGGCTTTGATGTGTGAATACAGTTGGCTTACCACTGCATTTTGCCCTTGAAGGCTTGTGTTCAGCGCATTCAGATGTCGCGTTATGTCAACTAAAAATCCCAAATCAGCCAGCCAAACAGGATCATTTAATTGTGGCATGGGTTGTCCCTTTTTAGTCAAGAATTGTCCAATTTCCTCCCTGAGAGAGAAGAAGCGCTGCAGCGCAGACCCCCAACTGAGCCACCTTACGTCGGTGTGATACAAAACATCTCCGTATTCAGCCTGGATGTCGAGAAGAAACTGTTGAAACTGGCGGTGGCATAGCGCTTTGGAGCGAATATAATTAATAGTCTTTATCACCGGTTTCATAACATTATCATATTTCATATATTTGGCACAGAGAACTTCTTGATGAATAATACAGTGGAGTTTAATAGCGCTGCCTCCTTCTTCGCTGACTTTGTTACAGACAAGGCTTGATAATCCACTCCGCTCGCCAGCCATGGCAGGTGCGCCGTCCGTAATAATCCCGGTGACTTTATTCCACTGTAGTTTCATGTCATCTACGGTGGAACAAACAGAAACAAATAAATCCGTTCCTCTTGTTTGGCCCTTCAGACTCTGGAGGTCCAGAAGCTCTTCACTCACGTTCATGTCATTGTCCACTCCTCTTAAAAAGATCAGTAACTGAGCGGTGTCGGACGCATCCGTGCTTTCATCGCACGCTAACGAGAAAAAGTCAAACTCAGTTCCTTTTGCCTCTAACTGTCTCTTAATATCTAATGAAACGTCTTCAATTCTCCGTAACACAGTATTACGAGCCAGGCAAATATTGGCAAACTCTTGCTTCTTCGCGGGACAAATTTTCTCAACCATTTTCATTACACAGTCTTTAATAAATTCACCCTCAGTGAAAGGTTTGCAGTGCTTTGCAATCAGCGTTGCCACTTCGTAGCTTGCCTTTGTGGCATTTTCATTTGACTCACGGACTCTTGTGAAAAAGCTTTGCTGTGCCGTTAAAACAGCTTCCAGTTGCTTCACTTTTTCCACCGCGTTTGTTCCCAGTTAGCTTGTCGTAGCTAGCATGTTTCGTCTGGTAGTGCCTCTTGATGTTGAATTCCTTGAAAACAGCCACAGTCTCTTGGCAAATTAGGCAGACACAGTTGTTTCGTATTTCAGTGAAAAAATACTCAAATTTCCACTTGTCCTGGAAGCGGCGGCCCTCGCGGTCAACTTTCCTTTTTTTGTTTACAGACGCCATGTTAGAAATGGGCTGGGCTGAAACGATCACGCAAGGTCAAGGGTCACGGCGGCCAGAGTGCGGCCACAGGGCTACTGCCATCTTCTGGTGAAATGAAAAATATGAAAAATAGCTTTTTGTACACATGTATTTTATACTGTGGTCAACAGTGCTGGCGGGCCGCATATTATTGATTTCATGATAGAGGCCGCGGGCCGGTAAAAATTTGTCCACGGGCCGCAATTGGCCCGGGGGCCGGACTTTGGACATGTCTGCTCATGAGAGTCGCAGGGAGTGCTGGAGCCTATCCCATCTGTCAACGGGCAGGAGGTGTGTGTGTGTGTGTGTGTGTGTGTGTGCGTGTGTGTGTGTGTGCGTGCGTGTGTGTGTGTTTGGGTGTGGGTGTGGATGGGTGGATGCGTGCGTGCGTGTGAGTGTGTGAGTGTGTGTGTGTGTGTGTGTGTGTGTGTGTGTGTGTGAGAGATAGTCCAATGCAATGACCATTGCACAAAGAGTGTCAAGACTTCAAGGAGTGTCAGTATTAATAGATTTAAATGAAAGGTGAAAGTATCTTTTTAAAACAGAGGAGAAAGGAAGTATGTTATTTGTGACCATGCATGGGATGCCTTCGACATCCCTTTTGCCTTCAACTAACCCTATGGTGGAATATCAACAAATATAAGGGTTACAAAGAAATGGCCAAAATCAAACAAAAGGTACATTTGCCAAACTAAGGAATTTAAAAAAAACACTAATTCAGGAAAATTGCACAAAAAAGGGCATATTGAAAAGAAATCAAATCAGACCATATCTGGAAGACAGGTGGAAAACAATTGGAAAGGGGAAGAGGATGGATTACAAAAATTACAGTAAACCACCACAATCAAAGGTAAACAAACAAAATGAAGGGAAAAAAGTACTGAGAAATTAATAAATTTATGAAATTAAGCATGCAAATGGACAACCAAAATCAAAGGTAAAATAACCAAATTAGAGAGAGAACACACAAAGCATGGCACCCGGTTGAGTGGAGACAAGGTGTGGAGTGTTGTGGATGGACCGTGCACACCCAACCCTCAGGGCACAGAGGCTCGGTTGCCTCCACTAATGATGCAACCATGGTACCGACTAATGTAAGGTTTGTAAAGTAAACAAGTAGGCAGGACATTTAGCATTCCACCATTTTCAAACATGAATAGTGCCCCTCTGCTCAGAGAAGGCAGAGAAACATGCTTTAAGAGCAGACAGAGAGACGCTTTGTCCCCTTCTTTCCACCTCAAAGTTTTGGATCCCATTCCTCACACAAGTCTCACAAATGCTTCATCGTGCTTCTCCTTTCCCTCATTCCTGGTACTCCCAAAAGACATGCTGTCTCCTCATTACCATGTCCTACTGCTCATCCTTACTCAACAGGTAAGATGTGCTTTGACTTTTGTTATAACAAAAAAAGAAGACTTAAATAACAATAAAGATTGTTTTCTGGTTACTATTTTATCAGTCACAAAACTTTGTGTGTGCTAAACATAAATAACTTAAAGTAAATAAATAAGTATGACTAATTCAATTCTCTTGTGTGTTCAGCTGAATGCAGTTTAATGCTTAAATGTTTTTTTTCCTCGTAATCAAATAGCCCTCAACACAGTGTTAGAAGCAGTGAGTTTTCTCTCACTCCCCCACCCCCATATGTTGGTCTCATTCCAAAATCATTTAGTTTCTTTTCAAGAGGGAAAGTAAGAAATAGTGTAATGTGGTTGTGCAGGTTTGCACACACTCGTTGAACTGGAGAGTGGTATATTTATCAATCTCATTCAAACTTCTGCTAAATGAGATTCAGCACAGACCACCAGTTCAGGCTTTGACTAACCCCAAATAAATTGTTCTCAGCTTTTCTTAACAAAAAAAAATTTCAAGCAGAAGTTTTCGTCATTAACAAGCATTCTGAACCATTCTTAATTACCACCAGCTTATCTCAGGCCACAACTCGAGGTGAATAAAAACAGCCCCAGAAGCATGATCCTGAAACCACCATGGTTCATGATTATGGGCTTTCCTCATGTGCAGAACAAGTTCCAAAATCTGTATACTGTATGTTGCTCTGTGACTAGTCTAAAGAAACACTGGCTACATTCTTAGCATGCATGCTGGCTTGTTTTTAGAGAGAATGTTAGCTACCATATGATGACGCTCATAAGGCAGTTGGAACAATTGCAATTTTACATTTGCAAGTGGAAGAAGCTTCCATTCCCCCACACATTGACAGTGTAGCCAAGTCATTACACAAGATGCTCACACGCACACAGTATAACATAAAAACAGCATGCTCTCTGCATGCTTTGTGGTGCTCCCATTGTCTTTTGCGGCACTAAAGACCTCTTTAGTTCCGGAAACCATGCTGGGAGGATGTAAATTGCATTTAAAGTGCATGTTTTGTATCAATTATTTTTTCAGCCATTGTTTTATTTCCATCCATACATCCATTTTCTTCACCGCTAATGCTCACGAGGGTCGCAGGGAGTGCTGGAGCCTATCCCATCTGTCAACGGGCAGGAGGCAGGGTACAACCTGAAATGGTTGCCAGTCCCGGGTTCAATACAGGACCCGCCTATGTGGAGTTTCCATGTTCACCGTGCCTGCGTGGGTTTCCTTCGGGCAATCCGGTTTCCTCCCACATCCCAAACAACATACAACATTAATTGGACACTCTAAATTGCCCCTAGGTGTGATTGTGAGTGTGGCTGTTTGTCTCAATGTGCCCTACGATTGGCTGGCAACCAGTTTAGGGTGTACCCTACTTCCTGCCCGTTGAAAGCTGGGATATGCCCCAGCACTCCCGTGACCCTCATGAGGATAAGCGACAAAAATGTATGCTTTAGTATTAGAGTAAACTAGGCTGGGAGTGGATTGCCGTATCTGTAGCGACTCAGCCCCCAGCCGTGTAAACTTGTTTTTATTAACAAAAGTGCAGAATGACTATAAACAAGCAATAATGAGGGGAAGATAAAGGAAACATTATTTTTTTATTTTTATAAAAAGTAACACAAAAGCATTAACTCGTAACTCAAGTTAACGAAATCTTTGAAACGAAACAAAAATGCAGAAATGCTAAGGGGACAGAGCATTATTAAAGTTCACAAGAAAAACGCAATGTCAACTGACTCGCCCCCTTTTCACAAAGAACAAATCTAGTGTCACTTGTTTCTCCCATCTTTAAGGCACTTTTCTGAAGTGGGTCATCACATCATTAAGATTTTACAGTGCTCTGCTACATTGGGCTTTATTGGGGTGATGAAGTTCTACGAAATTATGGATTTCATTCCATTTAACACAGATAGCTTTGATATCAGCACTTGGGACATCCTTCTTGCCTTCAGCCTCATCAGACAACATCTCCTTCTCCAACGTCTTCTGCTCCTCCTGAAGATGCAGTTTCACTTGCCTTCTTTGGAGCCATTATGGGGGTTAATAGTCCTCAATAGGAATAAAAAAACAGTCTTGACTGGGACACGTCTGCTTACAGAGGCTGTGCTATACAAAATAACAAAGCACGTCGTGGGTGTGTCAGCTGCTGGCGCCGCGCGCGTTATGTTATTTACGGGTTTTTTCGGGGGAAGGAGGGGGGCGTTAGAATTGCGCGTCGTGGGTGGGTTGGCTGGTCGGGCCACGTGCGTTGTTATTTCTATTTTTTTTCCGGCGGTGTGGGAATTCACAACAAAGCGTGTCGTGGGTCAGCTGGTCTGGCCACGCGTGTTATGTGTCATGATCCTGCCGGTCCAGCCCTGGCGATGCAGGTGTTAGGGCAGACATGTCCAAAGTCCGGCCCCCGGGCCAATTGCGGCCCGTGGACAAATTTTTACCGGCCCGCGGCCTCTATCATGAAATCAATAATATGCGGCCCGCCAGCACTGTTGACCACAGTATAAAATACATGTGTACAAAAAGCTATTTTTCATATTTTTCATTTCACCAGAAGATGGCAGTAGCCCTGTGGCCGCACTCTGGCCGCCGTGACCCTTGACGTTGCGTGATCGTTTCAGCCCAGCCCATTTCTAACATGGCGTCTGTAAACAAAAAAAGGAAAGTTGACCGCGAGGGCCGCCGCTTCCAGGACAAGTGGAAATTTGAGTATTTTTTCACTGAAATACGAAACAACTGTGTCTGCCTAATTTGCCAAGAGACTGTGGCTGTTTTCAAGGAATTCAACATCAAGAGGCACTACCAGACGAAACATGCTAGCTACGACAAGCTAACTGGGAACAAACGCGGTGGAAAAAGTGAAGCAACTGGAAGCTGTTTTAACGGCACAGCAAAGCTTTTTCACAAGAGTCCGTGAGTCAAATGAAAATGCCACAAAGGCAAGCTACAAAGTGGCAACGCTGATTGCAAAGCACTGCAAACCTTTCACTGAGGGTGAATTTATTAAAGACTGTGTAATGAAAATGGTTGAGAAAATTTGTCCCGCGAAGAAGCAAGAGTTTGCCAATATTTGCCTGGCTCGTAATACTGTGTTACGGAGAATTGAAGACGTTTCATTAGATATTAAGAGACAGTTAGAGGCAAAAGGAACTGAGTTTGACTTTTTCTCGTTAGCGTGCGATGAAAGCACGGATGCGTCCGACACCGCTCAGTTACTGATCTTTTTAAGAGGAGTGGACAATGACATGAACGTGAGTGAAGAGCTTCTGGACCTCCAGAGTCTGAAGGGCCAAACAAGAGGAACGGATTTATTTGTTTCTGTTTGTTCCACCGTAGATGACATGAAACTACAGTGGAATAAAGTCACCGGGATTATTACGGACGGCGCACCTGCCATGGCTGGCGAGCGGAGTGGATTATCAAGCCTTGTCTGTAACAAAGTCAGCGAAGAAGGAGGCAGCGCTATTAAACTCCACTGTATTATTCATCAAGAAGTTCTCTGTGCCAAATATATGAAATATGATAATGTTATGAAACCGGTGATAAAGACTATTAATTATATTCGCTCCAAAGCGCTATGCCACCGCCAGTTTCAACAGTTTCTTCTCGACATCCAGGCTGAATACGGAGATGTTTTGTATCACACCGACGTAAGGTGGCTCAGTTGGGGGTCTGCGCTGCAGCGCTTCTTCTCTCTCAGGGAGGAAATTGGACAATTCTTGACTAAAAAGGGACAACCCATGCCACAATTAAATGATCCTGTTTGGCTGGCTGATTTGGGATTTTTAGTTGACATAACGCGACATCTGAATGCGCTGAACACAAGCCTTCAAGGGCAAAATGCAGTGGTAAGCCAACTGTATTCACACATCAAAGCCTTTCGGACCAAGCTGCTACTTTTCCAAAGACACCTGTCACAGGCGCAGCCCAATACCGCACATTTCCCGTCGCTGCAGGAAATTGTGACCAGTTTCCCACAGATCAATATCAGTGCGCAAATGACAAAGTATGCAGCAGACATCTCATCTCTGGTTGAGGAGTTTCAGCAGCGCTTTCGGGACTTTGCAGCTATTGAAAAGGAGATCACGCTTTTTTCCTCTCCTTTCTCCGTGGACCCTGATGACGCTCCAGACCACCTGCAACTGGAGCTCATTGAGCTGCAGTGTGACGCCGAGCATCGCAGTCGGCACCATCAGCTCCCTCTTGTCAACTTCTACCGCCAGCTGGATGAAGGCAGGTTCCAAGCAATTCGGACATTTGCTAAGAAAATGCTGAGCTTGTTTGGCTCCACATACATGTGCGAGAAGACATTCTCCGTTATGAACATTAACAAGAGCCGCATGAGGACGAGACTGAGTGACTCTCACCTGCGTGACGTCTTGCGCATCAAAACCACTGCTCTTGAGCCAGACATGGACTACATACTGCAGTCAAGATCCCAGTATCACCCTTCACATTTGTGCAGGCAAGACCTTTGTTAAGTCCTCTGAGTTGAATAAATTCTCAAATCTCAGTTAATTAATTTTTTTGTGATGGTCAAAATCACAGTTTGAATATGCAGTGATCATTGTTTTGTTTTCAGCACTTTTCCTACAGTGAGCATAAAATAGTGAATAATATGTAATGTTTCACATTAACTTAGATATCCTTTATAGTTTTCTTAATTTTTTGTGGTTTGTGATTTCGGTAAAAACCTAAATGTAAAAAAAAAATTAAAAGTAAAAGTATGCCATTTGTAATTAAATTAAAAAAAATCCCAAAAAGTTAATTTGTATTTAATGTTAATGGTTCAAAGAATGTCAGGCTAAATAGTCGGCCCCCACACATTTTCACCTTACCAAATCTGGCCCTCTTTGCAAAAAGTTTGGACACCCCTGCCTTAAATCAATACTGGCTGTTTTTCTGGTTGGATGAATTTGAGCTATATTGGTTTGGCTGTGAGCCAGCATTTTCTGCCTCAACAATTTGTTCATCTGACTGCTCTTCTTTGTCAAATATGTTCATTACTGCTTGTGAGTGTTCATAACTTTGTAAAACTTGCATTCTCGCCTCTGACACTGGTAGAGCAGTCTGCATTGCATGTATTTCTTATCGAGCCTTTAAAGTAATTTCTTCCTTTTCAAAAGCGAATTTCTCTTTGCAGTTGCAAGTTGCAGCCTTTGTTTTTAATGATGCATGTTCCATTTCTGCCTTTATTCTGATAGAAAAAGATGCAGACAACACACTTCCACAACATGATCCTTTCTCACTTGTTCGTATTGTAGACTTGGATAAATTGGACCTATTATCATTGTGTCTAATGCAGCCCTATGGGGGCACAAACCAGTGCAATCTGTAGGCCGTCCCCAAGCCCGATAAATGCAGAGGGTTGTGTCGGAAGGGCATCCGGCGTAAAAACTGTGCCAACAAATATGAGCGTTCATCTAAAGAATCCCATACCGGATCGGTCGTGGCCCGGGTTAACAACGCCCGCCCCCGGCACTGCTAACCTGCAGGGCGTCGGTGGAAATTCAGCTACTGTGGGTCGAAGACAAAGAGAGGAGGAAACCGGATCCAGCGTCAGAATAAAAAGAGGAATGCACAGAGCCTACAACTGAGTGTAGGGACTTTGAATGTTGGGACTATGACAGGAAAAGCACAGGAGTTGGTTGACATATGATTAGGAGAAAGGTTGTATTCTTTGCATCCAAGAGAGCAGGTGGAAAGGTAGTAAGGCTAGAAGTTTGGGAGCAGGGTTTAAATTATTCTACCACGGAGTAGATGGGAAGAGAAATGGAGTAGGGGTTATTTTAAAGAAGAGCTGGCTAAGATGTCTTGGAGGTGAAAAGAGTATCAGATCGAGTGATGAGACTAAAATTTGAAATTGAGAGTGTTATGTATAATGTGTTTTAGCGTCTATGCACCACAGGTAGGATGTGACCTAGAGTTGAAAGACAAATTCTGGAAGGAACTAGATGAAGTAGTTCTGAGCATCCCAGACAGCGAGAGAGTTGTGATTGGTGCAGATTGTAATGGACATATTGGTAAAGGAAACAGGGGCGATGAAGAAGTGATGGTAAGTACGGCATCCAGGAAAGGAACTTTGAAGGGCAGATGGTGGTGGACTTTGCAAAAAGGATGGAGATGGCTGTAGTGAACACTTATTTCCAGAAGGGAGAGGGATGAACATAGTGTGACCTACAGAGCGGAGGTAGAACCACGCAGGTAGATTATATTTTGTGCGACGATGTAATCTGAAGGAGGTTACTGACTGTAAATAGTGGTAGGGGAGAGTAGCTCGACAGCATAGGATGGTAGTATGTAGGATGATTCTGGTGGTGGGTAGGAAGATTAAGAAGACAAAGGTAGAGCAGAGAACTATGTGGTGGAAGCTGAAAAAGGAAGAATGTTGTGCGGCCTTCCGAAAGAGGTGAGACAGGCTCTCGATGGACAACCGAAGCTCCTGGAAGACTGGACGACGACAGCCAAGGTGATCAGAGAGACAGGCAGGAGAGTACTTGGTGTGTCATCTGGTAGGAAAGGGGAGAAGGAGACTTGGTGTTGGAACCCCAAAATACAGGGAGTCATACAAGGAAAGAGATTAGCGAAGAAGAAGTGGGATACTGAGAGGAACTGAGGAGAGGCGAAAGGAGTACATCGAGATGCGGCGACGTAGGGCAAAGGTATAGGTGGCAAAGGCTAAACAGAGGCATTGAAGACATGTACACCAGGTTGGGCACGAAAGAAGGAGAAAAAAAGGATCTCTACAGGTTGGCCAGACAGAGGATAGAGATGGGAAGGATGTGCAGCAGTCAGGGTGATTAAGGATAGAGATGGAAATGTGTTGACTGGTGCCGGTAGTGTACTAAATAGATGGAAAGAATACTTTTGAGAAGTTGATGAATGAAGAAAATGAGAGAGAAGGAAGAGTTAAAGAGGCAAGAGTGAAGGACCAGGAAGTGGAAATGATTACTAAGGGGGAAGTCAGAAAGGCACTACAAAGGATGAAAACTGGAAAGGCAGTTGGTCCTGATGACATACCGGTAGAGGTATGGAACAATTTGGAGAGATGGCTGTGGAGTTTTTGACCAACTTATTCAACAGAATACTAGCGGGCGAAAAGATGCCTGAAGAATGGAGGAAAAGTGTTCTAGTTCCCATTTTTAAGAACAAAAGGGATGTTCAGAGCTGTGGGAACTAGAGGAATAAAGTTGATGAGCCACACAATGAAGTTATGGGAAAGAGTAGTGGAGGCTAGACTCAGGACAGAAGTAAGTATCTCTGCGAGCAACAGTATGGTTTCATGCCTAGAAAGAGTACCACAGATGCATTATTTGCCTTGAGGATGCTCGTGGAAAAGTACAGAGAAGGTCAGAAGGAGCTACATTGTGTCTTTGTGGATCTAGAGAAAGCCTATGACAGAGTACCAAGAGAGGAACTGTGGTACTGCATGTGTAAGTCTGGTGGGCAGAGAAGTATGTTAAATAGTACAGGACATGTATGATGGCAGCAGAACAATGGTGAGGTGTGCCTTAGGTGTGACAGAGGAATTTAAGGTGGAGGTGGGACTGCATCAGGGATCAGCTCTGAGCCCCTTCCTGTTTGCAGTGGTAATGGATAGGCTGACAGATGAGGTTAGACTGGAATCCCCTTGGACCATGATGTTCGCAGATGATATTGTCATATGCAGTGAAAGCAGGGAGCATGCAGAGGAACAATTGGAAAGATGGAGACATGCACTGGAAAGGAGAGGAATGAAGATTAGCCGAAGTAAAACAGAATATATGTGCGTGAATGAGAAAAGTAGATGGGGAAGAGTGAGGCTACGGAGAAGAGATAGCGAGGGTCGACGACTTCAAATACTTGGGGTCAACAATACAGAGCAATGGAGAGTGTGGTCAGGAAGTGAAAAAACGGGTCCAAGCAGGTTGGAACAGCTGGCGAAAGGTGTCTGGTGTGTTATGTGACAGAAGAGTGTCTGCTAGGATGAAGGGCAAAGTTTACAAAACAGTGGTGAGGCCGGCCATGATGTACGGATTAGAGACAGTGGCACTGAAGAAACAACAGGAAGCTGAACTGGAGGTGGCAGAAATGAAGATGTTGAGGTTCTCGCTCGGAGTGACCAGGTTGGATAGGATTAGAAATGAGCTCATTAGAGGGACAGCCAAAGCTGGATGTTTTGGAGACAAGATTCGAGAGAGCAGACTTCGATGGTTTGGACATGTTCAGAGGCGAGAGAGTGAGTATATTGGTAGAAGGATGCTGAGGATGGAGCTCCCAGGCAAAAGAGCGAGAGGAAGACCAAAGAGAAGGTTTATGGATGTGGTGAGGGAAGACATGAGGGCAGTTGGGGTTAGAGAGGAAGATGCAGGAGATAGGCTAAGATGGCAAAAGATGACACGCTGTGGCGACCCCTAATGGGACAAGCCGAAAGGAAAAGAAGAAGAAGAAGAAGAAGATCATTGTGTCTAATCTATACACGCTTCAACTTGCTCATGTGTCAAGACAACTTTCATCCATTTTTTTACATTTCCAGAAAAAATAATTTGTTGATTTATGTTTTAGGACCACACCAGTTTTGCTGGTCATTCAAAAATTCCTCCTCATCCAAAAATTGCTGAAGTCCAGAATTAAGCTCCACAAACTCCTGCTGCATACAGTTGAAATGAACACACATTTTATCCTTTCCAGTGTTGACATTTGAATCATCTTTCATAAGATGCGCAATTTGTCTTGTCATTGCAGTTACAGTATATGGGATAGTTTATGCTTCCGTGTATGCATCTGTCTAGCTTTGTGCTCTTCCACAGCCTTCCTTGTCAGTCCTTTTCACTTTATGTTTTCCAATGTTGTGTTCATCCATTATGAATGCCCTTTTTTTCATACTGGGTAAAGCGGAAAGCACAGTTGCAAACGCTATTGTAGCTTCTTCCACAACAGACTACTGCAATTCCAATAACAGCCGTTTATTTGCGGCTCATATCAAAGCAGACAACTTACAGTTCAAAATCCTTAGGATGTCTGTGCACAGGTTTTTCTCCAGCTCAAACTACGTGGCTTTCAGTCCCAAAGTCTACATATCTATCCAAAAGGAGCTACTTTTTTGACTATTGTAGTTTCCTGAATTGGCTAGGCTTTAGGCATTCTTCTTTGTCTTCTTTTGCCAAAAAAAAAAGGAAAGTAAGTAATCTGCTGAAGTGGGTGATTTGTTCAAAGAAAACAATTTACTTGAATTCAAACAACAACAACAAAAAAATAAAATTGTTTCTGCATCGAATGGTCTTTCCCCTTGTAAAATTATGTATTTAAACCACAAGAAATCCAGGTCTATGAACAAACAGAAAGAAAATGATGGTCGAAAAACTATTTCACCCAACAGTCAATATTTCCACTGCCCGTCTCACCTGCTTTCTTCTTCCGGTTTATTACATCATCACAACATATCAACTCTGAAGTAAACCTCAAATGCCCATTTTCACAACCATAGAATGCAACATGTCCATCATCCACAGCATACATATAATAAACAATTTGTGAATGATCTATCCTACATACATATTTAAAACTTTGCTGAAATTATTTCACCGCAACGACCCACTAATTATTCTAAATGAAAGATTAGTTGAAAATATTTGAAAAAACTAATTATATTTGGGCTCTTACAAAGACGTGGGATTTATTTATTCTCTTAGGATCAGTAATTACTGCAACGCTGTGACACTGTAGAGCCGGGGTTGTTAATGCATCGATTGCTATCAACTAATTGATCGTGAGGCAGTTTTGGTCGATCGCATGATTCAGGTGTGGCCAATACATTGATCGTGTTGCGGCGACTGGCTTACAGTTGGTTTGATCAATCCAGGCCTTTCTGATGTGTCTAAAGATCATCTAAAGATCCATCCATTCATCCAACCATTTTCTTAGACGCTTATCATCACAAGTGTTACGGGAGTGCTAGACTCAATCCCAGCTGTCAACAGGCAGGAGGCAGGGTACACCTTGAGCAGGTTGTCAGCCAATCGCAGGGCACATGGAGACTGACAACAGTTGCACTCACCATCACACCGAGGGGCAATTTAGAGTGTCCGATTAATCTTGGAAAACAGTAACACGAAAAAACCCACACAGCCACAGGCAGAACATGCAAATCCTCCACAGGGAGGGCCGCGATTGAACCCTGAAGCTCAGAACTGAGAAACCAACGTCTTACAGCTGTGCTACCGTGCCGCCTCCATCTAAATCTACTGAAGATAAAAAATTAAAAGCGTTCCATACTGTCTAATGCAGTTGCTGTGGCGACATGTTGTTCACCATGCTGTTGTGTTGTGCTGCAAATAATTCTGAATTGCAATGAAAATTATTCAAATAATTTGAAAAATGTTGTCACTCAAATATAAATCTGAAACATGTGGTTTATATTTCTATTCACTGGATCAATGCGCCAGTACCCCAATGTGCCCACAACAGGTTAGAGTTAGCCCTAATCCTCACCCTAATCCTGCCAGAGGGCACTAGGCCCCTTAATAGCTGCTCGTGGGTGTAGTTCCTTTTGTGCTCATTATTCTCAATCACATTCTTGAGTGACTGAATATACCCTGACTTTAACCATTTATTTTTAATACACATGTAAATCAGAGGACCTTTCTGACATTACACAACCCATTCAGGTACAAGACTGGACAGGGCTGAAAATTGCCACTTTCTTTGTTTCCATTTTCCTTGTACTCTTTCGCGATCATGAGAAGGATGAGAACCCAAACGCCTGCTGACAATAGATAAATTGAAAATATACTCTCTGGAAAAGTGATGCAGGGTTCACAAATGACATTGTTGTTATCGTATTCAACACATGCTTACACAAGTGGAATCTTCTTCTTTTTCTTTCGGCTTGTCCCGTTAGGGGTTGCCACAGCGTGTCACCTTTTTCCATCTAAGCCTATCTCATGCATCTTCTACTCTAACACCCACTGTCCTCATGTTCTCCCTCACAACATCCATCAATCTTTTCTTTGGTCTTCCTCTCGCTCTTTTGCTTGACAACTCCATCCTCAGCACCCTTCTTCCAATATACTCACTCTCTTGCCTCTGAATATGTCCAAACCATCGAAGTCTGCTCTCTCTAACCTTGGCTCCAAAACATCCAACTTTGACTGTCCCTCTAAAGAGCTCATTTCTAATCCGATCCAACCTGTTAACTCCGAGCGAGAACCTCAGCATCTTCATTTCTGCTACCTCCAGTTCAGCTTCCTGTTGTTTCTTCAGAGCCACTGTCTCTAATCTGTACATCATGTCATACATTATTGTCATTGTTGACAACACGTCTAGAATATGATATTATACAAAGGTTCAGGTTTATTTATTTATTCATTTTTTATGGTACATATTGATATACTGTGGAATTCTACAGTATATCGATATGAGGGCATCCTGAAATTAACTATAATTTACTTTGTCTTTTTATTTAGTGTTTTTGGAGCGTTCTGGTCAATGGACAGCATCTGAGTCATCATCATGGAAGTGACCACAATATGGCTAAGAGACAGTTCTGTCAATGGCCCTGCAAGTGTGGGCTAATACCTCCGTGTACCCCAGGAGTGAGTTCTGTGGTGGATGGATGTGGCTGCTGCAAGAGGTGTGCTCAGCAAATTGGAGATCCCTGCAACGAAAGGGACATCTGTGATATTCACAAGGGAATGTACTGTGACTTCTCAGCTGACCATCCAAGATATGAAATTGGAGTATGTTCCTGTGAGTATCATTCGCATTAGTAATGTTGTGTATTGTGGAGATAAAAGAAATAGTTGTTGATGTTCATAGTCATATATCTATCACACGTCCCAATAACCATCCATCGATGGGGGTATGGAGATGATGATGATGATGATGATGATGGACACCAAAGAAGCTAATCGACAAATCCTCATTGATACCCGATTTGACAGTTCAGTGGACGGTTACGTCTTCCCAGCTCGTCTGAGAAATGGTGGAGAATAAGTAGAATACAGGGATTTTCTTTTTAGCTTCAAACCAGTACATTTGTTCACATATTTGTTATTTGTTTCAACTCCCCTCAGCTCTTGCTCGAGCAAGGTGACATCAGATCACATGAAGAGCACACGACATTTAGTCCCATAATACATGGAGTAAGGACATACTCGTGTATCAGCAGTAATAGTCGTGGAAGTGGAGTGTAGTAGTAGTGTATCAGTAGGTAATGTCTCCCCCTCTGTAAAATATAAAAAATGTTAACGATCTACGTGGCTGGTATCACGTGAACTGGTATCACATGGCAACAACCAGAGATTGTGAGCATGACCAAGCACATTAACGTGGTTGTCACGATAAATGTATCAAATTGGACTGGACCCCAAAATAGACTGAAGTGCAGGGAGTTGATGAAAATGCTTTATTTAATACTGTCTCAGAGCTCTTGTCTCACGGTCGGTTGGAACAAATAAAGTGTAGGAAGTGGGAACCTGAGGAGGTTGAAGAGCTTGACTTTGTGTTTATAGTGCATAGCAATCCGGGAGGCATAGGAGGAAAACTGGAGGGTGAGTCTAGGTGCGGGTTGTTGGATAATAACTGATAAAGGAGAGTTGACCCGTGTGCCACAAATAAGTGTCGCTGGCATCAGATGCCTGAGTCAAGGCAAGGCTTAAATACCGGTAGTGATGAATGCTGAGTGGGCACAGGCGCGCAGGCAGTGATAAGTTCTGATTGGGAACAGGTGCGCAGGTGAGAGGGTGGTAATTGCTGGGGAGGAAGAAAGACGGTGGGGCAAGCAGGGCACAAAGCGCTTCCCAATCTCTGGAAAAAAGGTTATGCAGGGCACAGATAATTACATAAGTTTTGATCAAATGTAAATGTTTTTCTACATACAATAACATTTTACCGAAGTGGTTCTTTTAGACCACAAAAAGTACAAAATAATAAGTTTCTCCTGTGAATTAATATGGGTGCATATGGCCAACATAAAAGAGTGCATGAAAATAACGACAGTCGGGTTTAACTTGGCACCCCAATTAATCCATTAAATCAAGGTCCCACTGTATTATATTATTCAGCACCCAACGAGCCTCGCTCGCCCCAATGGGTGAAAAAGCAATGGAGTTGTGAGACCTGATTTCACACCTTCTTCTTTTCCTTTCGTCTTGTCCCGTTAGTCATCTTTTTCTATGTACGCCTTTCTCCTGCATCATCCTCTCTAAGCAACCTTCTGCGTTGGCAATGAAAGCAAATGATTTGATCCAAGAACTGTTGAATCGGCTGTTATCATGCCTAAACGCCAAAGGCTAATCCCAATCCTCTATCAATTGAGTTGTGAAGAAAATCAGAATTTGAACACCCTGCTATATTGCAAGTTCTCCCACTTAGAAATCATGGAGTGGTCTGAAATTTTCATCGTAGGTGCATGTCCACTGTGAGAGCCTAACCTAAAAAGAAAAATTGAGAAATCACAATGTATGATTTTTTTAAGGATTTATTTGTGTGATAGAACTGCAAATAAGTATTTGAACACCTGAGAAAACCAATGTTAATATTTGGTATAGTAGCCATTGTTTGCAATTACAGAGGTCACCAGGTTGTTCACTAGGTTTCCTAAGTGGGAGAACTTGCAATATAGCAGGGTGTTCATATACTTATTTTCTTCACTGTAACACCTAGGACAAGGCTATTTCTGATCATTTTTGTGTATTCTTTGAATATTCTGATATTCTTTCTCATGAGAAGGATGAGATTGGCAGACCAACTACAGCTCCAACCCTCCAACCATCTCCAACAGAACCACAAAGGTCGCACAATAATGTGTTCTCCAAAAGGCTGCAGATAGTCAAACAAGCAATCAAATAGACAAAGTCAACACATAATGTACACAATTCAGATACAACTTAAACTATGATAAAGTTAAAAAAGAAGCAGTCAAAACAACAAAGTCAGATCATAAGTAACAGGATTCACAAATTACCAAGTCTATGTTAAAAGTAACGTTAAAAGGGTATGTGGATAAGAAGGTTTGACTTTATAAAATGTAAAGGATATGTAGATTTAAAGGATATGGGGATGAAAAAGATTCAAACCAATGCCTCTCCCTCCAGTAGTTATAGGTTGAGTCGTCCTCACGATCCTCGTTGTACAAGTTGTGTTGGTTTAATAAGATTATGCGGTTACTCACGCTCGGTGCCTCTTCAACATGAATGGTTTGATCACAAATGTGTCGCGTTGTGAGACAACCAACAACGTCTAGTTGTTAGCAAGCAGGGCTAGGCTAAGCTAGGCCACGCTGCTTCAAATGTGAATTAAATACGGCTCCAATTTGGGTTCTAAGATTTCACAGAATGATTCTTAGTCCGCTGAAGTCATCACCAGGAGCGTCCCAAGTCGAGTAGTCACAACAATTCGGTCCAAATTCAGCAGGATTTATTTATTGTACGATCGGGTTTGCCGGAGCCCAGACTTACGCATGCAGTACCATCCTCAAGGCTTGTGGAGAAACATTCTGTGGACTGACGTGTCAAAAAAATTAACTTTTTGGAAGGTGTGCCACCTGTTACATCTGGCGTAAAAATGGCACAACATTTGATAAAAAGAACACTATGCTGAAGAGTGATGCATAGTGGTGGGACTGCTTTTCTGCCTCAAGACCAGGAAAACCTCCTGTGATTGATGGAAAAATTAATTCTGATGTGTACCAGAACTTTCTGAACGAGAACGTCCGCCCATCAGTTCATTTCCTCAAACACAAGCGCTCTTGGATCATGGAGTAGGACAACAATCTGAAACACAGCAGCAAGTCAACCTTTGAATGGCTGAAAAATAATAATTAAAAAAAATAATTACAGTTTTGGAGTGGCCAACTCAAAATCCAGATTTAAATCCAACAGAGATGGTGTGTTGTGATCTTAAATGGGCAGTTCATGCAAGAAAAGCCTCCATTATGGTTGAGTTCAAACAATTCTGCAAAGAGTCATGGATTGAGTCACGTGCACCTGGCACCAGGACACTGTAGGTCGCAATTCGATGATCGACTTTGTAGTCGTGTCATCGGACTTGCAACCTCATGTTTTGGACACTTGGGTGAAGACAGGAGCAGAGCTGTCAACTGATAACCACCTGGTGGTGAGTTGACTCTGATGGTGAGGGAAGATGCCAGTCCGATGTGGCAGGCCCAAACTTATTGTGAGCGTCTGCTGGGAACGGCTGGCAGATTACCATTTCAGAAGGAATATCAATTCCCACCTTTGAAAGAACTTTGCTCATATTACAGGGTAGGCGGGGGAAATTTAGTCCGAGTGAACGATGTTCCGCGCCTCCATTGCTGAGGGGGCCGACCGGAGCTGTGGCCGTAAGGTGCCTGTCGTGGCGGCCACCCCCGAACATGTTGGTGGAAAACAACAGTGAGGGATTCTGTCAATCTGAAGAAGGAGTCCTATTATAGTCCAGTTTTGCCCTGTGAGACTCCCAAGGCAGCTCATAGGTACCGGCTGGCCAAGCGAAATGCACCTTCGGTGGTCACTGAAGCAAAAATACGGGAGTGGGAGGAGTTCGGTGAGACCATGGAGAAAGGCTTGGCTCAAATGGCTTTGAGGAAATTCTGGTTGACCATCGGGCATCTCAGGAGAGGGAAGCAGTCTGGCGTCAACATTGTGTATAGTGGGGCTGGAGCACTGCTGACCTCAACTCGTGATGTGAGTCAGTGGGGAGAAGACCTCCTCAATTCCATCAACAAACCTTCTCATGAGGAAGCTGAGTCTGGGTTCTCTTCTCTGGGGTTGAGGTCACTGATGTGGTTAAAAAGTTCCTTGGTGGCAGGGCCCTGGGGGTGGATGAGATTAACTCAGAGTTCCTAAAGGCTCTGGATGTTTGGGGCTGTCCTGGTTGACACGCCTCTGCAACATTGCATGGACATCTGGGACAGTGCCTCTGGATTGGCTGACTGGGGTGGTGGTCCCTCTTTTAAAGAAGGGTGACCGGAGGGGGTGTTTCAACTATAGGGGGATCACACTCCTCAACCTCACTGGTAAGGTCTATTCAGGGCTGTGGAGAGGACGGTCCATTGGGAAGTCGAATCTCAGATTCAGGAGGAGCAATGTGGTTTTTGTCCTGAACGTGGAGCCGTGGACTGGCTCTACACCCTCGCCAGGATCCTCGAGGGTGCATAGGAGTTCACCCAACCAGTCTACATGTTTTATAAAATATTAAATTGGAGAAGGCATTCGACCATGTCCCTCGGGGAGTCTTGTGGGGGGGTTCTTCGGGAGTATTGAGTACCGAACCCCCTGATATGGACTGTTTGATTCCTTCACGACCGCTGTTAGAGTTTGTTCCGCATTGCCGCCAATAAGCCAGACTTGTTTCCGGTGAGAATTGGACTCCGGCAAGGCTGCCCTTTGTCACCGATTTTGTTCATAATTTTTATGGACAGAATCTTTCGGTGCAGCCGGGGCGTAGAGGGTGTCCGGTTTCCTGGCCTCAGCATCGCATCTCTTCTTTTGCAGATGATATGGTTCTGTTGGCTTCATCAAGCCGTGATTTCCAACTCTCACTGGAGCAGTTCGCATCAGAGTGGGAAACGGCCGGAATGAGAATCAGCACCTCCAAATCTGAGACCATGGTCCTCAGTCAGAAAAGGGTGGTGCGCCCTCTGCCGGTCGGGGATGAGGTCCAGCCCCAAGTGAAGGAGTTCAAATATCTAAGGGTCTTGTTTACGAGTGAGGGAAGAATGGAGCAGGAGATCAACAGACGGATTGGCACAGCGTCTGCCGTGATGGAGAATTTGTATCGGTCCGTTGTGGTAAAGAGAGAGCTAAGTCGAAAGGCAAAGCTCTCAATTTACCCCTCGATGGACGTTCCTACCCTCACCTATGGGCACGAGCTGTCGATTGTGACTGAAAGAGTCAAGTTTCCTCTGCAGGGTGTCTGGGCTCTCCTTTAGAGATAGGGTGAGAAGCTCGGTCATCCGGGAGAGGCTTAGTGTCAAGCCGCTGCTCCTCTGTATTGAGAGGGGCAAGATGAGTTGGCTGGGGCATCTGATCCGGATGCCTCTTGGGTGCCTCCCTGGTGGGGTGTTCCAGGCATGTCCCACCGGAGAGAGACCCCAGGGACAACACAGGACATGCTGGGTAGACTATGTGTCTCGGCTGGCCAGGGAACACCTCAGGCTCACCTGGAAGAGCTGGAAGAAATGGCTGAGGAAAGGGATGTCTGGGTATCCCTGCTGAAGCTATGTCCCCCGTGACCCATATCAGAGAAGGGATAGAAAAAGGATGGATGGATATTTGAGACAAAAAGACATATTTAGTTAAAATTGTAACTATAAAACCTCATAAATATATACAGTTTAATAAATTTATTATATAAATACAAATTATAAAACACTGTATTAAATTACTGTTTACATTACCAATCATCATTACAAGACTTCTGCTGAAGGCATTGTGTGGGTACCAGAATGTTTAATCAACAGTACAGCATTTATACTTGGGACACTAGAGACAAATGTTGCAACAGTAAAGTGTTAAACAATAACAATAAAACAACATTTTTATTGGAGTACAGAAAGTGACCATATCCTTAACCCTACAACGCAAACGCGTGATGTGTTTGATGTGATGTGTGTCCTGTATAGCACAGAATTTTACCGACGCACAGCTGTAACGTTGCTTCCGTTCCACCACTGTGATGTCACTGCCGCTTCGCATTGTGACGTCCCCTCCTTCGACAAAAGGAACTTTTGCTCGCTAGGAGAACACACGGCGTGTCTCTCTCACCTTCTCCAGCACATTCTGGCCACATCTCCACTCATCCTCTTTTTATTTCCTTAGGGCGGTCCAAAAGATAACAAACAATGCAAATGTGATGAACAAAGCCACCATAAACAAATGTGACAAATAAAGCAAGCGTGAGTCGATAAACACATTAATTAGACACTTTAAATTGCCGCTTGGTGTGATTGTGAGTGCGACTTGTCTGTCTCCATGTGGCCTGCGATTGACTGGCAACCAGTTCAAGGTGTACCGCACCTCCTGCCCGTTGACAGCTGGAATAGGCTCCAGCACTCCCGCAACCCTTGGGAGGAGAAGTTGCAAAGAAAATGGATGGATGGATGGAGTCAAGAAACAAAGCAACTGTGGCAAACAAGAGTGAATGTAATGTGCTTCTTTGTTGCATCATATTGTCAAGCATATTAAGCATAGCAAAAGACCATAAAACCAAAAAAAGAGAGCAAATATGAGATAACTTCATGTCTAATTTATTACATTGAATCTAACACCTTGGACAAGGACATAACCCCGTCAACACAATTGCTTAACTCGAGACCTTGTACCATGTTGTCGCACGCAAGTTTTACTTTTCGCCAAACGTCATCATCTTCCTCTTCCTCATCATCACTGGGCTGTTTTTCTGCAATCCGTTTTCCACAAAATGAACACAGTTCCGATTTCGAACAATCCTCTCATTTTGCATCTTCCTCTTCTACTTTGGTGCTTCTGGAGAAGCTTTAACATCAGCACAGCGCTTTGGCAGCATTCTGAACTTGAGAAGTTATCACGCACAAAGTCAATAGCATAGAAAATGGTGGATAGGAAGGGCAAGGGAGAAGAGGAAGGAAGAGTTTCTAGGTAAGACTTTGATGATGTGCAGCCAATCAGCTCCAAAAAGCCGTTGTGGCCTTTTTTTTTTTTTTTTTTGCTTCATTGGTCAATGTCACACCGTGGATGTCACCTTGTATCAATGCGGCTTCCCATAATATAGTACGTATTGTATGCCGATCAGTCTTTTTTTTTTTTTTTTGTGGAAAGGGGGGTTGAAAAATAAAATGCGATGCACTGAAGCTGCAATAGGTAAATCGCAAAGTAGAGAGGGATTATTGCATTTAAAGAGGTTACATATGCTTGTGGGGATAGGGCCCTCTACAATCACACTAGAAATTAGCTGACTAAAGAAATTAACATTACAAAGAGGGATTATCCAGCAAAACAGATTCCGTTATTTACATGTAAAATGTGCTTCTACTTAAGATAATTTCATGTTATAAAGCGACTTCCGGAATGGATACATTTCGTAAGTAGAGGTACTACTGTAGTATAAGTCTGATTTCTGTGCATTATATTCTTTAGATTTCGGCGAATGCTGGGTGCAAGGTAAAACAGTCTCTATTGTCACGCATGCTATGATGCAGCCATCCGCAGAACTGAGCAACAAAATAATATCAGTTGATGTCATTCCAAATAATATACAGATAAAAAGAAAGAAGCCACCTAATAAACATACACTTTGTTTGCGAAATATGTACCTATGACAGAATTGTATTCTTACTTGTGGAATCTCACGTCTGTTTTTGGACATCACTGGACAGCTTCTCACACTCGGGCATGGAAAATGTTAACTTTAATCTGGATACATGACTGCAAGCATTTGTCTGTGAGGCGATTGTGGTACCAGTATTATGATTTTGGAATATCACCTTGTTGCTCCTATGTTGATCCAAGATTGCTAATATTCCAAATGCATATTTCTTCATGTTCCAACAACCGTCAGGAAGACCATTCCATGTTTCAAATAAGTTTCTGGGGTGATACGAGGCTTTTAAGTTTGCTCCATTTGTGGCTTTGTGCATGCTGGGCTTTCCGGCGAGTGACTTTTTCACTCCCAACTTTGCTGCAGTTGTAACATGCCTTCGCTGGAAATATCTGTCCACATGATTGTTTTTACGACAGGACATCTCATTACAAAGCAGACGTGTAAGCAAACCATCCGCGTTGGCAGTTAAAGCAAATGATTTGGTCCGAGAACTGTTGAATCCGCTATCATGCCTAAACGCCGAACCCTAACCCTCTATCAATTAACGTCAAGAACAAGGCTATCTATGATCATTTTTTGTGCATTCTTTTAATTATAGATTGTTCCAAAAGTTCAGACAACCTCTATGTCCATTCAGAAAATCTACTGGAGGGTAGAGAGAAACAAAGACAGAGCGCTAATTGTTAACAAGATGACAAAAAGAAATTATATTCTACAACAAAGAAACATTAAATACGGATGTTGCATGGGACTGTACCCCAACACCCTGTGAGGGAATGACAGGACAAGATAAGAAAGAGGAAGGACAGGAGAAGAATTATGTAGGACAAGGGTCATGAACCTGGCTATACAACTGAGGTGTGGTGGGATTGACTAATTATAAAATTATAGAAGTCTCTAAAATGAGAGTATCAAATGGGGGTGGGGGATAGACAAGCAATTGTTTTTGTTGGAAAAAGTGAGTCATCCCAGACCCAGTCATGGGTGACACTACCAGGGCCGTCAAGCCCCAGACAACTTAGCTGCTTGGATCAATGGAAACATAAACCCTCCAACATGATAAAATAACGGCTTCCAGGAGGGGATATCTGAGATACAGAAGGAAATATGGATACAGAGAATTGTTAAGAACTGTTGTCAGTTATTTGTACTGACTACAACTCATTTGTCATAGTAAGGGACAGTAACATTCATGTTGACACTAACATGGACTAAAATTCTAAAGAACTCTCGGCTATACTAGATATATTTGACCTCTCTCAACATATCCAATCAACACACACACAAGGTCACATCTTTCACCTGTTCATTCCCAAGGATGTGGAAATTGTATCAAATAACATTAAGGACAAAGGTATTTCTGATCATTTTTGTGGATTCTTTGAATGACAAATTCTTGCAAAAGTTCAGACAACCTCTATGTCTATTAAGAAAAGATACATAAATTAGTACTGTCACTCAGTTTATGGAGACCATTGCTGTGACACAAACTGTGAATATGAAATGAACTACCCTCACCAACACGTCCCTATTGAAGGACCCAGATTTTAATTCTTTTGTGAAGAAGGAATCGGATGACTTTCTGAAATTCAACAAATTTCCAAGCCTTCCCCATCTCTGTTGTGGGAAAGGTGTTTTGAGGGGCCGAATGAAATCATAATCTAGTAAAAAAAAAAGAAAAAAAACACAAAAAAAATGGAATTGAGGAAAACTTGAAAATCACACACAAGAATATGTAAGTAATCCAGACACCTTTAAAAATACAATTACATACATTTACACACCTACACAAAAATACCATTACACATAAATCAAGTTTAAAAGGTAAAACATCAATTTGATGTTATCTTTTCTGAAAGAACAGATTTTCTACATGTAAGAAAGCTTTGAGCACAATAATAAATTGAAAAAATTCCTTGTGAATCAAACTCAGTGTAGTAAAGAAAAGTAATTAATTACAGTTATTCAAGATACAATGGCAACTGTGCACAGCCACCAATAGAATTAAATTAAATTTCTTACAAATTTCTATAGAGTCTCATACACATCTTTGAACAACCCAAATCAAAAAGTAATTGAAATTTTTATTAAATGTAAAAGTTGATGTTCCTTGAACCATTACAGAATTGTATAACCCATTACAAAATATGTCATTAGGATGGGCTCCTGGCCCGGACAGAATCCCTATTGAATTTATTATATATTTTTGGAACATTGGCACATATTTAGAACAGTCAAGGAGAAAAACGAAAAAGGTCAAATTAGTCATATGAATAAAGCTTCAATTAAGTTATTATTAAAGTGAGGTAAAGACCCCACTCTCCCAGCTAATTATCATAACTTATCACTGAATAATGTAGAAATCAAGATTAGCTTGAAAGCTATCCCAGCGAGACTTGAAAAGGTACTTCTGTCAATAATTCACAGCGTGTCACAACCTAAAAAACCTAAATGCAGTTATTATGTCACTGCCTCCTGCCTGATGACAGCTGGTATTGGCTCCAGTACTCCTGCGACCTCTGTGAGGATACACAGCTGGATGGATGGATGAATTACAATATCTGATCAAAATGGTTGGATCACAATGTGGAGGGCGATTCTTGACTAGAACTGGAACTATTTCCACTTGTCTTAAACGCCCTAGCCCCTCGGTCTTGAGAGCTTGCAATAAGGTTTCAGTCCACTTCTGTGACTCACCTGGGTTGGTCTCTTTTTCTGGCAGCTTTTCAAGTATGAGTTTAAAACGGTTGGACAGAATTGCACCCAGCATTCCAAACTTTGAACCTAAATCTGATTATTCAAAGGACACTAAAGCATATCTTAAAGACATTGACTTTTACCTTAAGCGCTTTATATTTGCTACCAATGAACTCTACCTTATCAAGGTAATGTCTAGTC
This sequence comes from Syngnathoides biaculeatus, assembly GCF_019802595.1. Taxonomy (NCBI): domain Eukaryota; kingdom Metazoa; phylum Chordata; class Actinopteri; order Syngnathiformes; family Syngnathidae; genus Syngnathoides; species Syngnathoides biaculeatus. Next base: position 5,732,159 of record NC_084661.1, read on the forward strand.
GAGAAGTAAGTAGCTTGATTTGACGACAACCAGCTTTTGTGTTTCCCAAATATCCGGCACTCTGCTAGCTCTTTATCCCAAAAATAATCCAAAGGCCGTAACCAGCTTCCTAGCGGCTCACACCACACTGTCAGACTGGAGAAGGTTGAAATGCCACAAGCCTATTACTGTCATTTCTGCAAAGTAGATTTTGGGTTTCTGAATGAACCAAGCATGGAAGAAGGTACACATTTCAAACTGTTTTTGTTGAACACATGCACCCACATGTGAAACAACATTTGGGAGTGGCAGCATGCCCTTAAACACTGTCCAGCTCACAGTTGTGTGACCTAACAACAAAAGGGTTCATTTAAACCAATGGAAAGCTAGTGGAGCACAATATTTCAGACTTCAGCGACTAAAACAATGGCATGGGCTAAAACTTTGACAATTTGCTGGCAAAAAAATTCCGCGTAGTCCTGCTTGCTCAAACAAAACAGGCCCAAAAGGCACATGGACTCCTTCTCAACCCTTCAAGGAGACACTAACAAAGAACTGGGTACTGTTGCAAATTATATTTTCAAGATTATCCGCAGTTTGGTGAATGTGAAGCAAGACCCACCACAGCCGGAGCCTCTGCTTGGAGGTGACACCCCTGAGCCTGGCCAGCCTACTGTGATCGTCTGTTCTTACCCAGACACCTTGGTGCATTCACCTGACTCTCCAAGGGGAAATGCAAATGTCTCGTCCAACAGACCAGGGACAAACACATAACAGACCACTGAGACGGCCAAGTACCACCAGGCAATAAAATCAAAACTTGCAGATCACAACCTAGTTCAAAAACTAGACCTCAAAGTTTTCCAACCACGACCCATGAATCAGTGACAGACTCCACCTACCTGTCAAACTAAAAAAAAAGCACCACCTTCTCGGTAAGATCCCTGTTAATGACAAATCAGTGAAATTTAACATGGCAACCACACTTGAACGTACGTTCCAATACGACAGACTCATTGACACTGCATCAGACATTACGGTCATGTCCAAGGACTTGTTTGACTTCCTGCGTAATGTCAGATGGGCCCTCACTGAAGTTGGATGAGGGTTTGATGATGCCAAAAGACTGTGTTACTTGTTTATCGGATACATGTTCAGAAAATATAATGTTTAGAAATGACCGTAATTTCTCGTGGATAATGCACACCCCCAAATTTGACCTAAAAAAATCAGGAAAACTCTTCCACCAATGTACAATGCACACCACCAATTTGCTGCTATCCATATGCTCAATACATTGGGAATTATCAGTATTTCTATTTTGCTAGGTTTTTACTTTTAGTGTTTTTAAAAAGTTGATCATCTTTGTGCATGTGCTGAAGTAGCGGTAATATATCCAGTATCTCGGGACAGGCCACAGGACACGCTTGTCCTCGTCCCTGTAATTGTCAGAACAGAATCCCTCAACCAAGTGGAATACAGTAATCCTTCTCTATTTCGCGGATCACCTATCACGAATTCACTGCATCGCCTCACCTGAATCTTTGCTTCTACCACTCTGTCTCCCAACAATCACAGAAGACCAGAATAAAATACTCGTGGCCGATATATCCATAGATGAACTTCAAAAGGCAATCTCTAGATTAAAACCCAACAAGACCTCAGGTTCTGATGGGTCTACAGGAGAATGGTATTAGACCTTTAAAGATTTGTTATCCCCACTGTTGCTTAGAACATTTAACTGGGTCTTGAGAAAAGGAGAAAATCCTCCATCCTGGAGCAAAACAATTATTACAGTAATACCAAAATAAGGGAAAGATACGACAGAATGCTCTAATTATCGGCCAATCAACTTGTTGAACATGGACAATAAACTTTTTACTTCAATTTTAGCAAAACGCCTTGAAATAATACTCCCACATATTATGCAATTCTATCAAACAGGTTTCATCAAACAAAGAAAATTACAAGACAATGTCAAGAGAACATTACATGTAATTAACCACATAAACAAGAACAGACTAGATGCTGTCCTATTAGGGCTTGACGCGAAGAAAGCATTTGATTCCGTCATTATGCTTTGTTTTAATATAAGATACTAGAGAGATTCCAATTCCATAATGATTTTACGAAGACCATACGAGCCTTATATAACAAACCAATTCCTGAAATAGGACTCAACAGAGGACTATCCAGTGGCTTTGTACTAGAGAGGGGTTGTCTTCAGGGTTGCTCTCTCTCACCGCTGTTATTTGCTCTTTTTATCGAGCCACTGAGTAAGTGGACCAAACAGAATGAGAAGATTAAGGGCATCAAGGTGACAGATGAAGAACATAAAATTGCTCTGTTTGCAGACAATATTCTGATATATTTGGGACACCCATCCAAATCACCCCCAGAATTACTAATAACCCTTAGAAAATATGGCCTGGTATCAGGTTATAAATTAACCCTTAGATGCATAAGTGGGCCAAAAATGACCAGGTGAGGTTGTTGTCTTTAATTGTCTTTGGACTGAACATTTATCATTTCATCTTCCAGGTACTCCCCAAAAAACATGTTTTTTATATAATGTCATTTTAACTGACCTTTTATACATTTTAAGAAATTAAAATTTTTGTATTACTACCCAAAGCTTCCATAAATGGGTCAAAAATGACCCGCGTGCAGTTTCTATGGAATCCAATGGGAACCACTGATTCTAATCAACTTTTGCTGTCAGCAATAAATTAACAGTGGACCACGCAGACTATATCAGAAGTCTCACCCCTCAGGAAGATTATTTTACACAGTAAGAGCTGATACGTGTATTATCTTCATATAATATTGTTTGTGTGTCTTTCATAACTATTATTTATCTACAAATTGGCCAAATTGGAGTTTCCTCCCACCCAGGGAAGAACACAGAGCCACAATATCCTCAGAAGACAGTCAGGGCCAAGTAACAAAGATCGCAAAGTCAACAATAGGTGCGAGAAATGCAACGTACCTGTGTGCAATCACTGCCAGAAACAGGTAGTTTGTCTGAATTGCATACAGTGATGAGACAAGAAGGCAAACCAGGGAAAAGAGAGAGGAACTATCAATCAATGACTGGACAATTCTACACATAATACATACACACACAGACAGACAGACACACACGCACGCACACACACACACACAATGGATGCTCACATTTTTCTATTGCTGTTCTTGGTAATTTTCCATTTCAAAAATGTTAAAAAGTGGAAAAAAAAAGATATTTCAAACATAAAATCACTCTTGCATAGTCCTAAATACAATACTAAATATTATACAAGTGATTATTCTTAACCAAAATGACAAAAATTTCATAAAAACGCATTGATTGTATTAATTGTCATTTTTGACCCACTTATAGAAGAGTGTAGGGTCCAGTCACTCATGCATCTAAAGGTTAAATACACACAAAACTCAAATTTTGTCATTTAATTATTCCCCTAACCAGCTCATCAAACATGAACTCAACGTAAATTGGAATTAAAAAACAATTAAATATTTACGGGTGAATATTCCTATAAATCTGTAGACAATTATATCAAAGAACTACGACCCCTTAATCTCTAAAATTAAATCTGATTCAACCAGGTGGAATCTGCTTACTCTATCTGTTCCAAAATATACTAGTAGAGCTCCCAAAAGGGACATTTCGAGAATTAGACAAATTAATATCAAGATTTATTTGGCAGAGCAAGAGACCAAGAATTCGTTATAAGACTCTCCAGTTATCAAAAGAAAAGGGAGGCCTTGCTCTCCCAAATATTAAAAATTACTGTCAAGCGGTGCAGATAAAAAACTTTAGTCGACGTTTGTAACCCCTCCTAAAAAGCTAAGTGGAAAGATATAGAATGTATGATATCCAGTGATATTCCATTACAACAGTCATAAAGGACAGAGGCCTGGTTAAGTTTTTAAAAGACACCAACCCATTAATAAAAGTGTCCATCAAGATTTGGCATAGAATAATTAATGAAAACAAGCATAAGGAACCATACTAGATAATAAAATGGATCGGATATGATTCAGATTTTCCACCCAACGGGTTTGACATAAGAGCCAAACAATGGGCAGAAAAGGGGCTCATCATACACAGTGGTCTTTACGAAGGGGGTGCACTTCAATAATTCCAGGAACTAAAGAATCAGTTTAGATTAACCAATCAAGATATTTATAGATTTTTGCAATTGAGACATTACCTCGAGAAAATAATGAAAAAGAAGAATCACAAACTAATCTGTGTATGGTTAACATATTCCTTCTATTTTATAAATCAGACCCAGGGGGTGGATTTATAGACTATTACAGGAGTTAAACGCTGATGATTCCATATATATAAAAGAAAAATGGGAAAAGGAAAGTAACGTTAAACTGCAAGTGGAAACGTTGAAAAAGATAATCTCCAACCAGTGTAATAGTACTTTTGCTCTATTCTACCTCCTGCTGGAGAGATTGCGGACAGAATAAGGCAACACATTTTCATGTGTTCTGGGACTGTCCAATCATTTTAAAATACTGGAAAGACATTAAACAAAATATGGAGATAATTATGAAAGTCACGATTCCTTTAAAATTTGAAACCCTATGATTGGGATTAATATAGTCAAGGGCCCAGAAAATGAATATATATAGACAGTATTTTGTCACTAGTAAATAAAAAAAGCTATTACAAGGAAATGGTTCATAAAGAATACTTCCACAGTCGAGGATTGGATTAAAGTGGTTAAAGATATCTTTAAAATAGAGAAGTTAACTTTCATTTTGAGGTAAGAACAAGACGATCTTGAGGGACATTGGGAAAACTGGACAAAATATGCCATAACATCAAAAGATGTTATCACATCATGTGAAATCCAGTTTATCTTAAAACCCATTCGTTGGCAGCGTCCCATTTTTGGCACATCATGATTTTCACGCAATATATCCTTCATTATATCAAAATATTTAAGTGTTTTAATCTGAAGCCATAATTTGGTATCAGGAGAGGATAACTCATTGGTCAAAGTTAGCACGGAGTTATTTCCCTTGCGTTCCTGACTCAACATGTCTGCCTCAAGTACACATAGAGCGTTTTCCGAGAGAAGAAAGGGAGAAAAGAAAAACCAAGTTTGTCTTCAAAATGCGAATCCATCAATATTATTAACGCATAAGTGTCGCTCTAGAATAAGAATTAATTAATAAACATATCTCTAGTATGTACCACTTCACAGAACTGATAACATACGCGTCCCAAACCGCGAGAGGGTACATCTTTTTTGCATTTTGCATTTTATGCATTAAACGAAAAAGAAGTGTTATTTCCTTGATTGTGGCCTGTTAGGAGACTTTTATCTCAATAAGGCAAAAAACTGCCACCCCCAGCCAACTCATACGGAGGAGTCGCAGCTCGACCCTGAGCCCCTCCCGGATGACTGACCTTCTCACCCTATCTCTAAGGAAGTTCCCGGGCTCCCTGCGGAAGAAACTCATTTCGGCCGCTTGTAACCGGTATCGTGTTCATTCGGTCATGTCCCACAGCTCATGCCCATAGGTGAGGGTAGGAACGTAGATTGACTGGTAAATTGAGAGCTTCACCTTTTGACTTAGCTCCCTCTTTACCACAATGGACTGATACAAAGTCCGTATCACTGCAGACGGTGCACCGATCCGTCTGTCGATCTCCCGCTCCATTCTTCCCTCATTCGTGAACAAGACCCCAAGATACTGTACTTGAACTCCTCCACTTGGGGAAGGATCTCATCCATGACCGGAGAGGGCAAGCTACCCTCTTCCGACTGAGGACCACAGTCTCAGATTTGGAGGTGCTGATTCTTATCCCAGCTGCTTCACACTCGGCTACAAATCGTTCCAGTGAGAGATCAAATTTTTGTGGTTTGAGGCTGTATCATTTTCTTCTTTTTTTCACTACTACGATTATTCTTGTTTTCCGTTTAAGGTTAATTTTGTTTTTTGTTCACTTACAGGTATGAACTTGGTTGAGGATGACCCACTAGATCAGATAATTGGAGATGAGAGATACCCTCTTATTCTGTCATTTATAGAGGTATTATTATCCCACTGTTAAAAAAAAGTTGATAATCTTTGCGTAACCAAAAGGAAAAGAAGAAGAAGAAGAAAACTTTTGTGCAGAGTGTACTTTATCCACTACATTACACATGCAGCTATCGTTCTCTTTTTTCCCCCCTGCAATCCATGGCCCATCACACAAGCTGTCACAACCCATCGGGACGGAGGTAGGACCCAAATGCAGGAGTACCCGGTGTGTCATCTTTTTCCATCTAAGCCTATCTCGTGCATCTTCCTCTCTCACACCCACTGTCCTCATGTCTTCCTTCACAACATCCATCAACCTTCTCTTTGGTTTTCCTCTCATTTTTTTGCCTGGCAGCTCCATCCTCAGCACTCTTCTACCAACATACTCACTCTCTCACCTCTGGACATTTCCAAACCATCGAAGTCTGTACTCTCGAGCCTTGTCTCCAAAACATCCAACTTTGGCTGTCCCTCTAATGAGCTCATTTCTAATCCTATACAACCGGCTCACTCCGAGCGAGAACCTCAAGATTCATGCTTCCTGTTGTCTCTTCAGTGCCACCGTCTGTAATCCATACATCATGGCCGGCCTCACCACTGTTTTATAAACTTTGCCCTTCATCCTAAGAGAGACTCTCAAGTCACATAACACACCAGACATCTTCCGCCAGCTGTTCCAACTTGCTTGGACCCGTTTCTTCACTTCCTTACCACACTCACCATTGCCCTGGATTGTTGACCCCAAGTACTTGAAGTCGTCCACCCTCGCTATCTCTTCTCCCTGTAGTCTCACTCCCCCCCGCCACCTCTCTCATTCACACACATATATTCTGTTTTACTTCGGCTAATCTTCATTCCTCTCTTTTCCGGTGCATGCCTCCGTCTTTTTAATTGTTCCACCACCTGCTCCCTGCTTTCACAGCATATCACAATATCATCTGCAAACATCATGGTCCAAGGGGATTCCAGTATAACCTCATCTGTCTATCCATTACCACAGCAATCAGGACGGGTCTCAGAGCTGATCCCTGATGCAATCCCACCTTCACCTTAAATTCTAAATACTGCACATCTCATCACTGTTCTGCTGCCTTCGTACATGTCCTGTACTATTCTAACATGTTTCTCTGCCACACCAGACTTCCGCATGCAGTACCATAGTTCCTCTCTAGGTACTCTGTCATAGGTTTTTCGAGAGCCACAAAGACACAATGTAGCTACTTCTGACCTTCTCTGTACTTTTTAATTAGCATCCTCAAGACAAATAATGCATCTGTGGTACTATTTCTAGGCATGAAACCACACTGTTGCTCGCAGATACTGACTTCTGACCTGAGTCTACCCTCCTTTAATTAATATACTCCATTTAGTAAAAGAAATCATTCAGTCGTCGTTCGTTGTGCATTAAAAATTGTCACCACATCTTGCCTTTTCATTGAGGAAGATGGCGGGTACTGTTGTTTGTATAGCAAATGCCGTCTAGTCGAAGCTTTTAAGAGGTCCGTGGTGCATTCAAAAGTTGGTTAAAAATAAAAACCTTCCTTACAATCAAACAATTGTAGAGGTGGTGTTTTTATTCTTTTTTTAACAATAAAAAAACGAAAACGGGATGCTTAATTTCATGGCTGTAGCAGAGTCTCGCCACACGAGAGAAGTAGGGTTTGGCAACGAATGGCACAGTAGCGCTGAAACGCACGTACAAACCACTAGCAAAGTCTTATGTGGTGTTGTAGACAAATAAAAGTTTCTTTCCAAGGTCAAAGTCATCGATTATGTGTGAACAGTTTACCAGGTGCTGGTCAGACCAGGCTAGCAGATAGATTAGGGGTGTCCAAACTTTTTGCCACGAGGGACAGATTTGGTAATGTTAAAATGTGTGGAGGCCAACCATTCAACCTGACATTTTTTTTAACGCCATAACATGATATACAAATCAATTGCATTTTTTTTTTTTTTCAAATAGCAGTCTTGGCTCTGGCATAAAAACATATTTTTTTCATTTTCAAGTTTTTAATCAAAATTACTCCATTTAAGACCAAATAAAATGAGGAACAGGTCTTGGAGCTGTCTGGAAAACTCTCTTTTGGTAAGATTAAACATACTTAATATTTTTGAAACAATACATATTAGTCACTATTATATTAAATATTAAATTCAAAACTGTGGCCAGTGCATATTCAAAAGTGTGGTTTTGATCTGACCAAAAAATCTGATAGTTTTGAATTAATTTGCCACAGAGGACTCAACAAATACATCTTGCCAATACTAATGTGAAGTGTGAAATTTAGAGCTTTCCTGCACAATGTAGTCCAGCTCTGGCTCAATGACTGTTGTTTTGATTCTCAATATGTCACGCAGATGAGAGTCACTTTGTCTCGTCTCACATGGCTCTTGGTAATGTTCATGACCAAGAATATGTTTTCACACGAGTAAGTACAGCCAAACAAGCTCAGAATTTTTGTAGCAACTGTATGAATCTCTGGAGACTTGCCTCCATCCATCTTGGTGTATAAGTCAACCAGTGAGAGCTGTTGGTGCCAGCTGCAACACTCCCAGTTCTTGCACTTGCAGTGCTCGGCAATCAGCGTCTCCATCTCGTAGCTCGCCCTTGTAGCATTTTCATTTGACTCACGGACTTGTGTGTAAAAGCCGTTGTTCTGCTGTTAAAACGGCTTCCAATTGTTTTAATTTTTCACTGCGTTCGTCTCCAATAAGCTTGTCGTAGTAGCAGTTTTTTTCTGGTTGTGTCTTTAAAATAATCAAACTTCCACTTGTTCTGGAATCGGTGGTACACTTTAGCGACAGTCACCATGATTGAAATAGTGTGCTGAAATGATGACAAAAGGTCAGATATCAGGTGTAACAAGGATGTGACCACAGCCCTATTGCCATCCATTGCTGAAATATAAAATACTTTATTTTCTTTACACAAGTATTTTATACAGCATTTAATGGTGCAACCAGGCCGCATGAAATTGATTTTTTCATAGAGAATACAGTCCAGCAAAAATTTGCACACGGGCCACAATTTCCACCGGGACTGGACCAACCGCTAAATGGCTAACGAAGAGCTTGGGTATGACGTTAAGTGGTAGCGGCTTCCCATAGACTGGCATGTGGGAGCTTCGTGCCACTGATACACAAAGCGGAAAGAGAAAATAGCGTTCTTCATGGACGCCATGTGTTTTCAACCACACAAAAGACTTAACATTCTAGTTTTGCTGAGAGGCTAATCATAGTTTTCTCAAGTTTACAAACTCGGTCACGCTCTTTCTATGTGAACAGAATGCGGCTAACACATATATCACACCAAACATGGTAAAAGCATTGCAGTGCATGCCTTATGTAAGATCAGAATCAGAATCAGATTCAAAATCAGCTATATTGGCCATAGGTGGAGGAGATTCTCAGAAAATCAACAAGACCCACCATTCATGATTTACACTCTTAAGGCTACGCAGTTGGGCAATTTGTTGAAAGGGGTGTGTTTAAAAAAAAAAGAGCATTCTGCTGCTGATTTTACAAACTCAAAACTTTTTGAAGAAACTTTTGTGTTTCTAGGATTTACCAATCCTTTGACTCACTAAACAAATTTTTACTTGTATGACCACAGTTTTTTTTTTTTAGATATATACCTGCTTCACGTGTGTTTGTGTCATCAAGTCAAGCAAATTGTGGAACCTTTCAGCTGTTGAAAGGGCTTTGGAGAAACTGCCAAGCAGCTTGGTGAAAAAAGGTCCACTGTTGGAGAAATCATTATAAAATTAAATTGGAAAAAAGAAGCTAAACATGACAGTCAATCTCAATCGGAGTGGAGCCCCATGCAAGATATCACCTTGTGGGGTCTCAATGATCCTCAGAAAGATGAGGAATCAGACCAGGACTACACAACAGGACTTGATCAATCACCTGAAAAGAGCGGGGACCACCGTTTCCAAGGTGACTGTTGGTAATACAGTAAGATGTCATGGTTTGAAATCTTATATGGCACGGAAGGTTCCCCTGCTTAAAACCAGCCAATGAATGTTTGGATGATACAGAGGACTCATGGGAGAATGCTTTGTGGTCAGATTAGGAGTGGCTCTGTAAACTTTCTTAAATCTTTGGAGGGAGCTGAAACGCAATGTTTCTCAGCAACAGCCGAGAAAAGGCTAGAGAAGATCTGTGTGGAGGAGTGGGCCAAAATCCCTCCTGCAGTGTGTGCAAGCCTGGTGAACAACTGTAGGAAATGTTGGACCTCTGTAATTGCAAACAAAGGCCACTGTACCAAATATTAACATTGGTTTTCTCAGGTGTTCAAATACTTATTTGCAGCTGTATCAAACAAATAAATCATGAAAAAAAATCATACATTGTGATTTCTGGATTTTTCTTTTAAGATTTTCACTCTCACAGTGGACATGGCCCTACGATGAAAATTTCAGGCCCCTCCTTGATTCCTAAATGTGAGAACTTGCAATACAGCAGGGTGTTCAAATACTTATTTTCTTCAATATATGCATTTTCTTTGCCGCTTATCCTCTCAAGGGTTTTGAGAGTGCTGTAGACTATCACAGCTGTCAACGGGCAGGAGATTGTATGCAAGTCAATCGCACGCCCATGTTTTTAATTTTCTTGTATTCTTTTTCTTTCTAGACTTCATGGCAGTTGGCTGTGATATTAATGGGGCCCACTATGAGAACGGAGAAGCTTTCCAGCCTAGTCCTCTTTATAGATGCACATGCATCGCAGGTGCCATTGGCTGTACTCCCGCATTCTTGCAGAAGCCTGTCGGTCTTTTGGGCCCCACTCCGCTGACAAAAAAGATGCCAAAAAGTCGTCATAACAGCAAGGTTTCAGAGAAACATGCAGAGAATACAGTCTACATGTCAGGTATGTATTTTGGCAGTATCTAAAGAGAAAGATGCCAGAGACATTCATCATCCATCCATCCATCCATCCATAATGTACAACTCTTCCGGATCAGGTCGCGGGGGCAGTAAATTCAGCAGGGATACCCAGACTTACCTTTCCCCAGCTACTTCTTCCAGCTCTTCCGGAGGGATCCTGATGCATTCCCAGGCCAGCCGAGACACGTACTCTCTCCAGTGTGTCCTGGGTCGTCCCCAGGGTGGGACATCCCCGGAACACCTCACAATGGAGGCATTAGGGAAGCAGATGCCCCAGCCACCTTATTTGGCTCCTCTCCATGTGGAGGAGCAGCAGCTCAACACTGAGCCCCTCTCAGATGACCAAGCTTCTCACCCTATTCCTAAGTGAGAGCCTGGACACCTTGTGGAGGAAACCTATTTCGGCCAAGTGTATCCGGTGCCTGAAAGGTGACATTCCATGTCCCTAGAGCTAGTTTATGTCGATGGGGATCAGATGGCCAAGGTCCCAGCCTTTGGCTACCACCCATCTCACATTGCACCCAACCCCTGTGGCTCCTCTCACAAGTCATTAGCCCATGCGAAGGGGGACCCAAGTTACCCTTTCAGGCTGTGCATGGGTGCAGGCCCGGCCTCTAGGGGCTCCCTCACCTACCAGAGGTGTGAAGCCCCAGACAACAGGAAAGGTAATCTTTTATTTTGCTGTTAATGATCATGTTATGAGCTATAACAGAGTCAGAGTTCATTGAGGACAGGGCCCTTGATAATCACACTAAAAACCAGCTGACAACAGAAATTCACACTGTAAAGAGAAACTAAGCCCCGAAGTTGTAAATATTAGCGGTCACAAACTATATAAGTATGACATACATTATAATCACTAATTACGACCAATGATCACCCAACCTGAGAACAATAGAAGACAGACTGACTGATTACTTGACCATCTTCTAATGCAAATTTGAAAAGGACACTTTCACACTCCACAAGCTCAAATACTCCACCATCATTCCATCAGTCCGCAAAAAATCTGCAATCGCGCGTCTGAATGACTACAGGTTCTTTGCCTCGTGCTGAATGATCTCAAGAGCATCACAGGTCCCTTGCTAGACCCCCTGGAGTTTGCTTACTGAGCAAACAGTTCTGCAGATGATACAGTCAAACTTGGACTGCAATTCATCCTAGAACACCTCGACAGCGTCATCCTCCCTGGCTCTCTTTTCTCCCTGGAGCCTCACTGTCCCCCTCCACCTCTCTCATTCATGCAAATATATTCTGTCTTACTTCAGCTAATGTTCATTACTTTCCTTTCTATTGCATTCCACTGCCCTTTTAAACTTTTCCTCCAGCTGCTCCCTGCTTTCACACCAGATCCAAATGTCATCTCCATTAATTACCACTGCAAACAGAAAGGGGCTCAAAGTTGATCCCTGATGCAGTCTCACCTTCTCCTTAAATTTTTCTGTCACACCTAACGGCACACCTCACCACTATTCTGCTACCCTCATTCATGTCCTGTACAATTCTAACATACTTCTCTGCCAGAGCACACTTACGCATGCGGAACTAAAGTTCCTATCTTGGTGCACTACCATAGGCTTTCTCAAGATCCACAAAGGCAATGTAGCTCCTTCTGACCTACTCTATACTTTTCCACGACCATCCTCGAGGCAAATAAAACATCTGTGGTACTCTTTCTCTGTATGAAACAATACTATTGCTCACAAATAGTTAGTTCTGTCCTGAGTCTTGCATCCTCAACTCTTACCCTTCACTTGATTGTGTGCCTCATCAACTTTATTGCTTGATAGTTCCGACAGCTCTGTACATCACCTTTGCTCGAAAAATGGGCACTAGCACACTTTACTTCCATTCTTCAACAATCAGAGCAGCAAATGAATACAATGTCCCAGCACATTAATCCCCCACACCTCTTCCTGCCCCATTGAAGCCATCCACAACTCAGAATTCACCTCTATGACCACGACATCTGAGAAATCTGCAGTAGATGTTGGCTCCCCCTCTCCCAGCCTGAATGCAATGTTGGGTCTGATGGATAGGATGAAGACTATTGTCAACGATGGAGTCTAGCCCATATCACACCAAGATCTTCTTCCCATCTCCCCTCACATGAAACTTTCGTCCACTAAGATGCAAAAGGCCCTCCTCCACCAATGAAGACTCTTATCTGTAAATCTGACTGATATTTACCAGATTTTTTTCCGTAAAAACTCAGACTCTTATGATATATAGGGGTATATATTGTTGTGGTTGACAAGCTCAACCTCCCATATCAGGACTCCAGAGCTCGTAAAAGCGGACGAATGCAATTAGTTTGTTGCCTGTTATTTTAGTGAAAAAATACAATCCATCAGGTCAAATGTCAGCACAAATCAGAGAAATGATAAAATTATTTTAGGATTAGAGTTAGAGTCTGAAGCCACCCAGGGAAAACTCTATTAACTTGTTAGATTTGATACAGTTGACCAAAAAACTGTACCGAAAACTGTCTAGCAGTTGAAATGAACAATGAGATCTCTCGACTCAATCCCATCTGAATTTTTCAAAACTATTGTGAAGTCAGTGCCATCTTATTTGCAGCAAATAATAAATATCGCACTTTAGTCTGGCGAGTTTAAGAAAACTCTTAAACCTCTTCTAAAAATCTGAGCACTGGACAATTCTATGTTAGCAAGCTATAGACCAGACATGTCCAAAGTCCGGCCCCCGGGCCAATTGCGGCCCGTGGACAAATTTTTACCGGCCCGCGGCCTCTATCATGAAATCAATAATATGCGGCCCGCCAGCACTGTTGACCACAGTATAAAATACATGTGTACAAAAAGCTATTTTTCATATTTTTCATTTCAGCAGAAGATGGCAGTAGCCCTGTGGCCGCACTCTGGCCGCCGTGACCCTTGACCTTGCGTGATCGTTTCAGCCCAGCCCATTTCTAACATGGCGTCTGTAAACAAAAAAAGGAAAGTTGACCGCGAGGGCCGCCGCTTCCAGGACAAGTGGAAATTTGAGTATTTTTTCACTGAAATACGAAACAACTGTGTCTGCCTAATTTGCCAAGAGACTGTGGCTGTTTTCAAGGAATTCAACATCAAGAGGCACTACCAGACGAAACATGCTAGCTACGACAAGCTAACTGGGAACAAACGCGGTGGAAAAAGTGAAGCAACTGGAAGCTGTTTTAACGGCACAGCAAAGCTTTTTCACAAGAGTCCGTGAGTCAAATGAAAATGCCACAAAGGCAAGCTACGAAGTGGCAACGCTGATTGCAAAGCACTGCAAACCTTTCACTGAGGGTGAATTTATTAAAGACTGTGTAATGAAAATGGTTAAGAAAATTTGTCCCGCGAAGAAGCAAGAGTTTGCCAATATTTGCCTGGCTCGTAATACTGTGGTACAGCGAATTGAAGACGTTTCATTAGATATTAAGAGACAGTTAGAGGCAAAAGGAACTGAGTTTGACTTTTTCTCGTTAGCGTGCGATGAAAGCACGGATGCGTCCGACACCGCTCAGTTACTGATCTTTTTAAGAGGAGTGGACAATGACATGAACGTGAGTGAAGAGCTTCTGGACCTCCAGAGTCTGAAGGGCCAAACAAGAGGAACGGATTTATTTGTTTCTGTTTGTTCCACCGTAGATGACATGAAACTACAGTGGAATAAAGTCACCGGGATTATTACGGACGGCGCACCTGCCATGGCTGGCGAGCGGAGTGGATTATCAAGCCTTGTCTGTAACAAAGTCAGCGAAGAAGGAGGCAGCGCTATTAAACTCCACTGTATTATTCATCAAGAAGTTCTCTGTGCCAAATATATGAAATATGATAATGTTATGAAACCGGTGATAAAGACTATTAATTATATTCGCTCCAAAGCGCTATGCCACCGCCAGTTTCAACAGTTTCTTCTCGACATCCAGGCTGAATACGGAGATGTTTTGTATCACACCGACGTAAGGTGGCTCAGTTGGGGGTCTGCGCTGCAGCGCTTCTTCTCTTTCAGGGAGGAAATTGGACAATTCTTGACTAAAAAGGGACAACCCATGCCACAATTAAATGATCCTGTTTGGCTGGCTGATTTGGGATTTTTAAATCTGGCCCTCTTTGCAAAAAGTTTGGACACCCCTGCTATAGACAAATCTTCCTTTCATAGCCAAGATTCTTGAGAAAGTTATTTTTAATCAACTCAGCAATTTCTTGAGTTTAAATGGACTTTTTGATTTCAATCAAGTTTCTGAACTCATCACAGTACAGAATCTGATCTTATCAAAGTGCAAAATAATAAATAAAATAATAATAAAAGGTGTCAATTTTGGTCTTGTTGGATCTCAGCGCAGCTTTGATATGGTAGATCAGGGGTCAGCAAACTTTTTGTGCCTGAGGAATACTTCGGGAGCACCAATCGTATGAAGGGCTACGTGACCTGTTTGCGGCAAATTTCAGACTTAGTTCATTACACGTACATAAAACATGTTTGTTTTAATTTATTGTAGTAAATGACATTACAGGTATTTTTAAATTTTAATTCACGCAAGCAAGTCAGATTAAGAATTTAAAGCACAAATAACCGTAACAATTTGTGGCCCATGGTATTTTTAGAACATACCTTGCGGGCCATATAAGGATATGGTCCTCGCGGGCTACCATTCGCCCGTGGGCACCGGGTTGGTGACCCCTGCTGTAGATCATAATATAGTGCTAAATGGGTTGGAAATGTGGGTCAGACTAAATGGAACAGTCCTTAAATGGTTTATGTCCTACCTGGAGGAAAGGGGGTACTTTGTAACCATTGGAAGTGCTCAATCTCAACAAATGGTAATGACCTGTGGGGTCCCAATGGGTCAGTTTTTGTACCCCTCCTGTTCAGCCTGTATATGCTACCCTTCTTCAAAACTTTCATTTTGACTATTATAGCATTGCGGATGACACACAGTTATATTTTACAGTGTGTCCAGATGACTACAGTTCAATTGTGGTATTGTGCCACTATTTAAAGTAGATAAATGTGTTTGGCAATAAAGAAAAGAGAATTGCTGTTAGAAGACACCTGGACTTCCTTCCTTAAAAACCAAAGACAAAGTCCAAAACCTTGGTGTCCTGATTGATTCTGTTGGAAGAAGGTCCTTTTGGGGTCCTTCTGCGTGTTCGTCCATCTGGACTCCAGAGGCGTGAAATGTGACAAACACCTCGAAGTTTAATAAACAGAACGCTCTGTGACACACAGTGTGACATAGACAAAGGCTGTGGTCCGACACCGAGTGTGTGTGTGTGTGTGCGTGTGTGTGTGTGTGTGTGTGTTTGTGTGTGTGTGTGAAAGCAGAACAAAGATTATATAGGCAATGTTAGAAAGCTGCTGTGGGCGGACAAGTCTCCAAACAGGATCTAACTGATGTGACAAGACACCCAAGGCCATTGAGTCTGCTGAGAACGACCTCTGTTGTGGCCGGACACTCAAACCAGGTGCCTGTGAAAAAAACCCTCTGTTTTGGCTAGTCACACAAGGCCAGAGATTGCTGAAAAACAACTCCATTTAAGGTAGTTCCTGGAACCGGCTATTAGCGCAGGTTGCTGTCCTAACATAACTTTTCAATTCTGACCTGACAACAATCATCTCAAATCAATCACAAAAACTGTCTTCTACCATCTGAAGAATAAATCTAGAGTGAAGGCTTGTGTGTGTCAAGCAGACCAGGAAAAGCTTATCCATGGTTTTATCTGAAGTAGACTTGACTACTGTAATGGTCTTCTAACAGGATTTCCCACAAAGGGTATTAAACAGCTGCAGCTCATTCAGAATGCTGCAGCTCGCGTTCTGACTAGAACAATGCAGTTAGAGCCTATGACTCCAATCCTAAAATCCTGCATTGGTGTCCAGTCAGTTTAAGAATAGATTTTAACGTTCTGCCACTGGTCTATAAATCACTAAATGGTTTAGGTCCTGAATACATGAAAGACATGCTTAGGGAATACAAACCCAGTAGAGCTCTAAGATCGAATGATTCAGGTTAAATAGTGGAGTGTAGAGTCCAAGGCAAACATGGTGAAGCAGCATTTCACTATGCTGCACACAAATGAAATATAAGATGCCAACAGAGGTTACGTCACCCCCAAGTGTGAATGTTTTAAAATCCAGGGTGAAAACCTTTATTTTTTCTCATGCTTTTTTTTAATATTTCCACTTTTTTAATCATATTTCTTGCACTGTACGTGGTTTTCATTGTACTTTGAAAAAATTGCTGTCATTTGTCATTTGATTACTTTTTTAGCTCTTTGTTTTTAAATACTTTTAATCATGTAAAGCGGTGGTCTCCAACCTTTTTTTTCACTGTAAACTGGTCAATGCTTAACAATTTTTACCACAGACTGGGGGGTGCGGGGGGGGTGGCATTACGTAGATTGTTTGTATTGAATACCGTTTGTATTGCACATCAAATATAATAAACATGATAATAATGATGAAATAAATAGAATAATCAACATAAAAAACACACATGGGAAAATAAATAAAGAAACAGCAGCATGGTGGATCAGCTGGTAAAAGCAATGGCCTCACAGTTCTGAGGACCCGGCTTGTGTGGAGTTTGCATGTTCTCCCCGTGCCTGCATGGATTTTCTCCGGGCACTCCAGTCTCCTCCCACATCCCAAAAACATGCAACATTAAGTGGACACTCTAAATTGCCCCTAGGTGTGATTGTTAGTGCGGCTGTTTGGCTCGATGTGCCCCATGATTGGTTGGCAACCAGTTCGGGGTGTACCCGACCTCCTGCCTGTTGACAGCTGGGATAGGCTCCAGCAGTCCCCATGACCCTCGTGAGGATAAGTGGTAAAAGAAAATGGATGGATAAATAACGAACAAGAACCAGGAACTTGTTGACTCATCATTCTTTCGTTTGACTTTGCCTATTTCTAAGTCTGTGAGACAATTCGTGACTATAATGGGTAAGGACGCCATTTTCGTCTCTTCCCCTATTGTTATGCCAATCAGGTTCGAAGGTGGTCATCCTCCAGAACTGCTGAACTTCACCTCCATAAAGGTGGTAAGACTGCTGTATATTCTCTATCTCTTCAACAAATTGGGTGATGTCGGTCTTGTAGCAGTTAACCCTTCATCGGCCTTCATAGTCCAAGTCCTATAGACTAAAATAGTCAGGTCGACACCGTCTCGTTTGTCTAGGTTCGCCACTTGTATCATTGGAAAAACGTCTTCCTCATCAGGATGTAGAAGTATGTCCTGAGGTGCAATCGGCACCCGAGAAAGTACTCCCCCTAAGGGTTTAGACAAAATCCAGTCCGTCGCATATGATCTCATTATTCTCTGAGGTGTAATGCCATATTGTGGAGGAAGAAGTTGTGGGTAGAGAGGAGCGTGTACTATCGTCTCTCTCTGTTCTCTATTTTCAACTTTTCTTTGTTGTTGTGAAATCGGTCCTGTGTCATCATGCTCTTTTCTATTAAACATTTTTTCCCTTCCCTTGACTTAATTTACTCTGTCCATTTAATCACTTACTTTTTCTTTTTTTGGCTCATTTTCGTTTTTCTTCAATCTCCGTCTTCTCTTTTTAAAGCAATTTTCATCCAATATTGTGTCTCATCATAACCATGTTATTTCTCGTCTTTTTTTTACATTTTATGAAAGACACTTACAAGGTTGTTATTTTCTGGATTTAACTGACCAATGAAATTGTCTTCGGACAGCCATTTATGTAAATATTTGTTTGTGTCGGATGAAATTTTTCAAGATATTTCCAATCTTTAAATTGGAGTGTGTCCCTATGTTTTTTCCTTACAATGATTTCTCCCCATTTTAGTCCATTTGGAACAGTCAACTCCTAGGGAGTTCTAAAAATTGGTTTTGTTCTGGATGACAACACTTTAACCTTCCCACTGTAGGAATTCTCACTTCAACTCTTTCAGGTGGAGAATTCTTTCATTTGCTTCCACCGGGACATGTTGTTTCCACTCCTACATTTTTATATGAGACAATAACTCCTTTCATACAATTCTCTTTCACACACACGGTGTTTATGAATTTTTGGGCAGATATTTACACGCAGAATTTAAATGCGCACAGTACTTCATCCGTCCTTATTTCTCATGGAATTTATCCGACTCAGCCATCTGTCATTTTCTTGCCGTTGACGAGTATTCACAAGGGCACACGTGTCTCACACGTTTGGTGACTTCCCGTCATTCCATTTTTTTTTTTAAACAAAACTAAAATTCCCTGTTGTTTTTTCTCTATCTAACCGTCGAATACCAGCCTGTGGGCTGGAGACCAGTCTTGGAAAGGGCCTTTAGACTCAGAAGGAGTCTGGCGTGACCACACTCTTTCTGGTATTCAACACACCCACTGTAATCCTGTCTTGGGATCTGGCTCGAAAGACCAAGTTAATGTCAGGTTTACGCAAGTGATGACAGTCGCAGTATGATATCAGGGATTACATCAGCAATGTGCGGGGTTCATGCAACCTAGGAGATTTAAAGTATGATATTCAAGGAAGGAAGAAAAGAAGAACTTTTACTCGCTAGGAGAACGTAGGGGATGTGTACAATCACAATCTCATGCCCATTCTGGCCACATCCCTTACAAACGCTCTGTTTTATTTCCATGTGCGGTCTGCAACGTAATAAACGAAGCAAATGTAAGCAAATATGACAAACAAAGTAAACGTGAGTCGATAAACAAAACAAACATAAACAAAGGTGAAAAACAAAGCAAACGTGAGTCGCAGAATTTTCGAGCTGCACCTTTGTGACGTCTACTCCATCTTAACGCTGTTTCGCACGAATGTGCCAGTCTTTCTTGGATCATATTGTGCAAGCATATTAGGATAGCAAACGAGCGAATGTGAAATAACTTTGTATCCAATTACTCCCAACACTCCGACTTTACTCCGCCAAGACTGCCCTTTGTCACCGATTCTGTTCATAACTTATATGGACAGAAACTCTTGATGCAGCCGAGGGAGAGGGTGTCAGGTTTGGTGGCCTCAGCATCGCATCTCTGCTCTTTGCAGATGATGTGGTTCTGTTGGCTTTATCAAGCCGTGATCTCCAACTCTCACTGTAGTAGTTCACAGTCGAGTGTGAAGAGGGTGGGATGAGAATCATCACCTCCAAATCTGAGACCATGGTCCTCAGTCAGAAAAGGGTGGCATCCCCTCTCCAGGTCATGGATGAGATCCTGCCCTAAGTGGAGGAGTTCAAGTATCTTGGGGTCTTGTTCACAAGTGAGGGAATAATGGAGTGGGAGATCGACAGGTGGATCGGTGCAGTGTCTGCAGTGATGCAGCCTTCGTATCAGTCCGTTGTGGTAAAGAGTGAACAAAGTCAAAAGGCGAAGCTCTCAATTTTCCAGTCGATCTACATTCCTACCCTCACCTATGGGCACGAGATGTGGGTCGTGACCGAAAGAACACGATACCAGATACAAGCGACCGAAATGAGTTTCCTCCGCTGGGTGTCTGGGCTCTCCCTTCGAGATCGGTTGAAAAGCTCGGTCATCCACGAGGGGCTCAGTGTTGCTGCTCCTCTGCATTGAAGGGACCCAGATGAGGTGGCTGGGGCATCTGATCCAGATGCATCCAGGAAGCCTCCCTGGTGAGGTATTCCGGGCATGTCCCGCCAGAAAGACACCCCAGGGACAACCTAGGACACGGTGGAGAGACTTTCTCTCGGCTTGCCTCGGGATCCCTCTAGGAGAGCTAGAAGAACTGGCTGGGGAAAGGGAAATCTGGGTATCCCTGCTGAAGCTACTTCCCCCGCTACCCGAACCAGAGAAGCGGTAGAAAAGGGATGGATGGATAATTCCAACAGTCACCACTTGTTTTCTGTGCATAACACTTGGGAAAAATGACGCGAATTTTTTTGTTAAATGTTGATCATAAGGCGGCATGGCGAATCACCTGGAAAGTGTTGGCCTCACAGCTCTGAGGTCCTGGGTTTGATCCCGGCCCCACCTGTGTGGAGTTTTTATGTTCTCCCTATGCCTGTGTGGGTTTTCTCCAGGCACTCCAGTTTCCTCCCACATTCCAAAAACATGCAACATTAATTGGACACTCTAAATTGGCCTTAGGTGTGATTGTGAGTGCGGCTGTTTGTCTCTATGTACCCTGCTTCCTGCCCGTTGACAACTGGGATAGGCTCCAGCACTCCCATGACCCTCGTGAGGATAAGCTGCTGAGAAAATGGATGGATGGATGTTGATAATTCTCATCACCCTTGAAGTGTTGCTACACATAAATCCAAGGATGTTTTCCGTTACAACGCTCACCGATGTTCCTCAATACAAAAACGAGAATGCACGTAGTAAATTTCGAGGAGTTTTAATAGGCGCTAACAAGAATGTACAACAGCAGACAAGATAAGACGATATATAACACAACCAACAGACGAACATTGGCTTCAGTAAGCTGTGTTGTGACGTGAAGGGGGTCAGTGAGCATGAGCTGGCCGGACATGCAGTCAGAGTCGCTGTCCTTGCTTATTTAACCCATATATACACCAATCTGTACTTTTAGTAGGCTGCAAGGTTGCACACGAGCATGCACCATGGTCGAGGCAGGCAGATCACGCTTCCGGGTTAAGTTGGAGGACAGGTTCTTGCAGGAGTTAGGGAGTGGCTGCGTAGCGTCTTTTTCTCTCTGCTTCGGGTGCAGGCAAATATACTCTGCTGTTGAAGCTACTCTTTGATGGATCCCCGTCACCTCAGGGAGGTTGAGACAGCTTATCTTGATCAGGAAGCTTGGGGCAGATCTCAGCAGACCAAAAACAAAGAGCGCCAACAAAGAGCACCAGCCACTCACACAGCAATTTAAAAGAGCCGAGAGAGTGTGTGCCAGTAAAGTGTTTTGTTGCCCTTTTCTATGCCTGGTGAAGGGACAAATGAGTGTTTTCACACCCAAGCTCGCACCTCTGGCCAAAGTATACCTCTTTGATCCTTACTTTTCATTTTAAGATTCAGATGGTTCAAACCAGTGGATTTATATAAAGTATTATTTGGCTTCAGAGACAGAGAGCATTTTTCCTTAAACACTGACTACTCCCATGGTTGAATATTGATGTGTTCGATGACTATAGATTGTTGCGGTTATCTCATTGGTTGCAATAACATTTGTGTGTTTATTTTCTTTTGTGCCTGATACAATAATCAGATTCAACAGCAGACATTCAAGTCTACGGCAATCCAGTCACCTGTGGTGTTCATTCCAGGATTCAAAATGTATTTTCATTATGTATTCCAATTGTTATGCAGGAAGACCTGCGTCGATGAAAATTTCAGACCCCTCCATGATTTTTAAGTGGGAGTGCTTGGAATGTAGCAGGATGTTCAAATATTTATTTTCTTCACTGTATAATGTGATTATCGGGTATAACCCACAGGTAGGATGTGACCTAGAGTTGAAAGAGAAATTCTGGAAGGAACTAGATGAAGTACATTGTGTTAAGCTTGTACAGAGTACCTTTACCCGTTCACGGCTCCTATTATAAACTCATACATTTCAAATTTGCTAGTGGTGCCTCATCTACAATGTTTACTGGCTTCTCCGCCACCAGTGGGAAGTACTTTTTGTTATTACATAAAGTACCTTATGTACCTTTCACCATCTCTGATATGGTCTGACATGACCCTCACTCAAAGTAGGTCAAAGGTGCTTGTAGCTGAGACAGTAAAATGAGTGCTCGTAAATGCAACCACTACTTTCTATAACATTATGTTAATCTCTAAGCAAATGAGCAATAAATGTATAAACATTCTTGTTAATACAATTCCGTCATGCATTCAACAGGCTTGGTCTTGTTGGTACCACATCATGTACCCCCTTGTCTGAGAGAGACAATCATACACAGGTTACATCTTTTACACAAAGCAGGTTCAAAGCATTATCCATCCATTTTCTACCGCTTTTCTCGGTCTGGTAGCGAGGTTAGTAGCTTCATCAAGGATACCCAAACTTTCCTTTCCCCAGCCACTTCTTCCGTAGGGATCCCGAAGCGTTCCCAAGCCAGCCAAGAGACATAGTCTCTCCAGCATGTCCTGGGTCGTCCTTGGGGTTTCTTTCCGGTGGGACATGCCCAGAACACCTCACCAGGAGGCGTCCAGGAGGCATCCGAATCAGATGCCCCAGCCACCTCATCTGGCTCCTCTCAATGCGTAGGAGTAGTGGCTTGACACTGATCCCCTCCCGGATGACCGACCTTCTCACCTTATCTCTAAGGGAGAGCTCGGACACCCTGTGGCGAAAACTCATTTCAGCCACTTGAATCCAGGATCTTGTTCTTTCGGTCACGACCCACAGCTCATGCTCATAGGTGAGAGTAGGAACGTAGATCGACTGGTAAATTGAGAGCTTCGCCTTTTGACTTCACTCCCTCTTTACCACAATCGACCAATACGAAGTCCGCATCACTGCAGACGCTGCACCAATCCGATGTTGATCTCCCGCTCCATTCTTTGCTCACTTGTGAACAAGAAGATGATACTTGAACTCCTCCAGTTGGGGAAGAATCTCATCCCGACCTGGAGAGGGCATGCCACCCTTTTTTGACTGAGGACCATAGTTTCGGATTTGGAGATGCAGATTCTCATCCCAGCCGCTTCACACTTGGCTGCGAATCGCTCCTGTGAGAGCTGGGGATCACGGCTTGATGAAGCCAAGAGAACATCATAAACCTGCAAAGAGTATAGATGTGATGTTGACCGGACGCCCTCTAAGCTTCGGCTGCGCCGAGAAATTCTGTCCATAAGAGTTCTGAACAAAATCGGTGACAAAGGGCAGCCTTGGCGGAGTCCAACTCTCACTGGACATGAGACCAACTTATTGCTGGCAATGCAGACCAAACTCTGACAGTGGTCGTACAGGGACCAAACAGCTCGTATCAGGGGATTGGGTACTCCATGCTCCCAAAGAACCCCCCACAGGAATCCCCAATGGACACGGTTGAATGCCTTCTCCAAGTCCACAAAACACATGTAGACTGGTAGGGCAAACTCCCATGCCCCCTTGAGGATCCTGCTGAGGGTGTAGAGCTCGTCCAGTGTTCCACGGCCAGGACGAAAACCACATTGCTCCTCCTGAATCCGAGACTCGACTTCCCGACGGACCATCCTCTCCAGTACCCCTGAGTAGACCTCTATCATTGGAGCACACCCTTCTTGAAAAGGGGGACCACCACCCCAGTCTGCCAATCCAGAGACACCATTCCCGATGTCCAGGCGACGTTGCACAGGCGTGTCAACCAGGACAGCCCCACAACATCCAGAGCCTTTAGGAACTCTGGGCGAATTTCATCCACTCCCGGGGCCCTGCCACCAAGGAGCCTTTTAACCACCTCGGTGACCTCAACCCCAGAGATAAAAAAGGCTGCCTCAGAGCACCCAAACTCAGCTTCCTTGTGGGAAGGTATGTTGATGGAATTGAGGAGGTCTTCGAAGTATTCTCCCCACAGACTCACAACATCCCGAGTTGAGGTCAGCAGCACCCCGTTCCCACTATACAGTGTTGACGGTGCATTGCTTCCCCCTCCTGAGATGCCGGACGGTGGACCAGAATTTCATCAAAGCCGTCCTGAAGTCGTTCTCCATGACTTCACTAAACTCCTCTCATGCCCAGGTTTATGCCTCAGTGACCAACGAAGCTGCATTCGGCTTGGCCAGCCAATACCTATCAGCTGCCTCAGGAGTCCCACAGGTCAGAAATGCCTGATAGGATTCCTTCTTCAGCTTGATAGCATCCCTCATTGTTGGTGTCCACCAATGTGCTCGTGAGTTGCCGCCACAACAGGCACCGAGCACCTTGCGGCCACAGCTCCGGTCGGCCGCGTCAGCAATGGAGGCGCGGAACATTGTCCACTCAGATTCAATGTCCCCCGCCTCCTCTGAGATGTGAGCAAAGAGGTGGGAGTTAAAATTCCTTCTGACAGGGGAATCTGCCAGCCATTCCCAGCAGACCCTCACAATACATTTGGGCCTCTCACGTCGGACTGGCATCTTCCACCACCATCGGAGCCAACAGTTGACAGCTTCGCCCCTCTCTTCACCCGAGTGTTCAAGAGATGTGGTCGCAAGTCCGATGACACAACCACAAAGTCGATCATTAAACTTCGACCTCGGGTGCCAAGTTGACATGCGAACACCCTTAAGCCTGAATATTCTGTTTGTTACGGACAATTCGTGATGAGCACAGAAGTCCAAGAACAGAACACCACTCGAGTTCTGTTTGGGGGCCCGTTCTTCCCAATCACGCCCTTCCACGTCTCACTGCCATTGCCCACATGGGCATTGAAGTCCCCCAGCAGATTGATAGAGTCGCCAGAGGGGGCACTCTCCAGCACTCCCTCTAAGGACCCCAAAAAGGATGGGTACTCTGTACTGCTGTTTGGTACATAAGCACAAACAACAGTCAGGACCTGTCCGCCTACCAGCAGGCTACCCTCTCATCCATCGGGGTAAACCCCAATGTACAAGCCCCGAGCCGGGGGGCAATAAGTATACCCACACCTGCTCGGCGTCTCTCCCTGTGGGCAACTCCAGAGTGGAACAGAGTCCAACCTCTCTCAAGAGGAGTGGTGCCAGAGCCCAAGTGGTGTGTAGAGGCGAGATTGCCAATATTTATTTGGAACATCTCAACCTCATACACCAACTTGGGGTCCTTCCTTGCCAAAGAGGTGACATTCCATGTCCCGAGAGCTAGTTTCTGTAGCCGGGGATCAGATCGCCAAGGTCCCCGCCTTTGGCCACCGCCCAGCTCACATTGCACCCGACCCCTATGGCCCTTCTCACAGGTGCTGAGCCCATGGGAAGGGGGACCCATGTTACCCTTTCGGGCAGTGCCCAGCCAACCCCTTTGGGTGCAGGCCCGGCCACCAGGTGCTCGCCTTCGAGCCCGACCTCCAGGCCTGGCTCCAGAGGGGGACCCCGGTGACCCGTGTCCGGGCAAGGGAAACCAAGATCCAATTTTTTTAGTCATCATGGGGGTTTTGGAGTCGTACTTTGTCTGGTCCCTCACCTAGGACCTATTTGCCATGGGTGACCAGAGGAACAAAGCCCCAGACAACTTCAGTCCTAGGATCATCGAGACACACAAACCCCTCCACCACGATAAGGTGACGGCTCAAGGAGGGGTATCTACTTTAATATAAGATAAATAAAAATAATGTAAAACAGCATGTTGTGAACAACAAAACTGTAACAAAGTAAAAGGTGTGATCAGTATTTGCAAGCAATCCTGCTGCAATTGAAAGGTGTGATCAATATTTGCTGCAATTCAATAAAAATTATCAAAGATATGAAATCGATCAGGTTTTAAGGTTACTGACTTTGGTATGTGTACGTATTCTGGTAGGAATTAGGAGAGGATTAGTATATTCAGATCACTTTTGCTGTGGTGGCAATTCATGACCGAATCCATTTGAAATACAATTTGGTTTGGCGACATTTGGTGTTTGAACTAAGAATTGAGACTGAGGCTCAGCTCACGCACATGAACCCTCGCCACTTAAACCCATGAATATCAATTGCTCCATCGCTTCACGTGGCATCGCAACCTATTTGACACCTACAAGAGCAGAGGTAGAAGCGTGCAGGTGGATTACATTCTATGCAGCAATGTCATACGAAGGAGGTTACTGACT
Organism: Syngnathoides biaculeatus; assembly: GCF_019802595.1. Taxonomy (NCBI): domain Eukaryota; kingdom Metazoa; phylum Chordata; class Actinopteri; order Syngnathiformes; family Syngnathidae; genus Syngnathoides; species Syngnathoides biaculeatus. The sequence continues at coordinate 5,758,708 of NC_084661.1, forward strand.
GTAAGGTCTTGGTAGGGGAGAGTGTAAAATGACAGCATAGGATGGTGGTGTGTAGGATGACACTGGTGTTGGGAAGAAAGATTAAGAAGACGAAGGAGAACCATGTGGTGGAAGCTGAGAAAGGAAGTTGTAAGGCCTTTTGGAAAGAGCTGTGACAGGCTCTCGGTGGACAGGAGCAGCACCCGGAAGACTGGACTACTATAGCCAAGGTGATCAGAGAGACAGGCAGGAGAGAACTTGGTGTGTCTTCTGGTAGGAAAGGGTGGTTTGGTGGTGGAACCCCAAAATACAGGAAGTCATACAAGGAAAGAGGTTAGCAAAGAAGAAGTTGGATGCTGAGAGGACTGAGGAGAGGCAAAAGGAATATATTGAGATGCGACATCAGGTCACGGTCGAGGTGGTGAAGGCTTAACAAGAGGCATATGACGACATGTACACCAGATTGGACATGAAAGAATAAGAAAAGGATCACTCCAGGTTGGCCAGACAGAGGGATAGAGATTGGAAGGATGTGCCGCAGGTCAGCTTGATTAAAGTGCCTCCGACACCAAAAACATGAAATTTCATATGTTGTTAACCCAAAAAATGCTGGGGGGTCGGCGCTTTACATGGGACTTTGTCACTGCCGATGTCTCATTCTCTCTCCTCGACGCTGATTTGGTTTTAGCCCATGGGTTGTTGGTGGATGTGGACAAAGTCCGTCTGGTGGACCCACTGACTTTCTCCTCGGTTGCCTGTGTCCACAATGAGGCGACTTATGGCAGTTTCTCCAGTTCACTCTCAGATGGTACCAAGTATCAGCTCCTCCTTGGTGAGTTCCCTGGCTTGACACAGCCCACTTTTTCCTCTGCCGCAACTAAACGTGGGGTCGAGCACCACATCGAGACCAATGCCCCCCGATTCACGCGAGGGCACCACGGCTCAACCCCGAGAAGCTAGCAGTTGCTATGTCCGAGTTTGCTAACATGGAGTGCCTGGGCATCGTCCGCCGCTCGGATAGCCCGTGGGCCTTGGCGTTACACTTCGTCCTTAGACCAGAGGGGGGTGGCGACCGTGTGGTGACTACCTCCGCCTTAACGACGCCACTACACCCGACCGTTTCCCTTTCCCCCACATTCAGGACTTCTCGGCCCACCTGGCGGGCAAGAGCCTGTTCTCCAAGGTCGACCTGGTGCGCAGTTATCACCTTTGGTCTTCCTCTCGCTCTTTTGCCTCAGCACTTTTCTACCAATATACTTACTCTCTCGCCTCTGGACAAAGTCTACTCTCTCGGACCTTGTCTCCAAAACATCCAACTTTGGCTGTCCCTCTAATGAGCGCATCTTTAATCCTAACCAACCTGCTCACTCCTAGAGAGAACCTCAACATCTTCATTTCCGCCACCTCCAGTTGTGTTTACTGTTGTTTCTTCAGTGCCACTGTCTCTAATCTGTACATCATGGCCGGCCTCACCACTGTTTTATAAACTTTGCCCTTCATCCACTCTTCTGTCACATAACACACCAGACACCTTCCACCAAATTTTCCAACCTGCTTGGACCCGTTTCTTCACTGCCTTACCACACTCATCATTGCTCTGGATTGTTGACCGTAAATATTTGAAGTCGTCAGCACCGACTGGCAGAGAAAAATTCCTTTTGCGTTTTTATACAGTTGCCCATTAAAGCTCATTCTGATTCTGTTTTTTTGTATATATATATATATATATATATATATATATTTTTTTTTAGCAATTATGGTGCAGCCGAAATAAAAGCAATTACCATGGAAACAAATAAAAAGATCGGCGAAAGGAGTAACACCGATGAACATCGGTCAAGACTTGGGCTTTAGTCAGTGGACCATGGCGAATATTCTTCAGGACTATGCCCATATTTAGTGCCCCTATGAGGGATACAGTCATAAAAAACAAGCAACGTTATTCGATTGTTGCTGAGATGGAAAGCTTAATTATGTGATGGGTCGAGAGTCAGAATCCACGCAGGTTTAATATCAACCTTAGTGAGAGGGTGAGAAGCTCGGTCATCCAAGAGGAGCTCAGAGTCGAGCCGCTGCTCATTCGCAATTAGAGAATCCAGATGAGGTAGCTGAGGTATGACTTGGATCTCTCCCAGCGGTCTCTCCGGTGAGGTGTTGCAGCCATGTCCTACTAGATAGAGACTCCCGGGACCGCTCATGACACGCTGGGGAGACTATGTCTCTTGGCTGGCCTGGGAATATCTCGGGATCCCTCCAGAAGAGCTGTATGAAGCAGCTGTGTAAAGGCAATTGAATACGGATTTCCAAGAAGCTTTATCCCCCCCCCTCGTGAAAAAAATCCCTAATTACAAATTCTATTTTATGTTTACATCGTTTACCTTTGTCTGATATTTACAGTACAAGTGTTTTATGATCTTAAATACTAAAGTGGGCCAACTGGAAAAAAATAATTTGAGAAAGGGACAAATACTTTTTCAAGGGGCTCCATCCATCAATCCATCAATCCATCCATCCATCCATCCATCCGTCCGTCCATCCGTCTGTGTCCGTCTGTGTCTGTCTGTGTCTGTGTATTTATTTATCTATGACTGAAGCTTACAGGGATCCTCCTTTGGCCTGGAAAAATAACTGTCTGATCCAAACTACATTCTGGAGCCCCTGTTCGAAGTCCTGTGGCCTGGGCATCTCTGTGCGTGTCAACAATGACAACCACAAATGTGAAATGAGGAAATACATGCGTCTGTGCCTGCTCCGCCCGTGTAAGAATAGTATGATCAAACGCACTCAGGTGATTGCAATTTCTTTTCATCATATTCACATGTAAATGTATAATTTCAATTAATGGAAATAAAATTCTTTGGAATTTTCCCCTCTAGGCGCCAAAAGGAATAACATGCCAACCCCATTTCCAGGCAACAAAGGGGGAAAACTTTGTGCTCTCAGGCTGTACAAGTACCAAGCGGTTTAAACCCACATACTGTGGTTTGTGTGCTGATAAGCACTGCTGTTTCCCCAAAAAGTCAAGAATGATCATGGTCAACTTCACATGCCCTGGAAGCTCTACGATAGAATGGAAGATGCAGTGGATAATATCTTGTGTTTGTCAAAAGAAATGTTATGATTCATCTGACATGTTTTCAGACCTGCATTTAATCTAACCAAGTCAGCCATCAAGAGAGAGAGGATTTTATAGCCAATGTTGTTGTACTGTATATTGGCTTGACTCCCCTGTTTTGCTTCGCTAACTCAACTCCACAATACCACATTACTCCTTGGAGAGGACCCACATACTGGCAGAATGTTTGAGTAAAATCAAAAGGACACAATAAGCAAAGCTCATCATCTCCCCCCCCCCCTTCCCCTTATAAAACCTAAAAGAAAATGAAAAGGAAAAAAAAAAGCATGGCGACACAGCGGAGTAGAGTTTTGATGTTCTCCCCGTGCTTGCGTGTGTTTTCTCCAGGCACTCTGATTTCCTCCAACATCCCAAAAACATGCATTAATTTGAGACTAAATTGCCCCAAGGTGTGATTGTGAGTGCGACTGTTGTTTGTCTCGATGTGTCCTGTGATTGGCTGGCAACCAGTTCAGGATGTGTGCTTCCTGCCCGTTGACAGCTGGCATTGGCTCCAGCAATCCCCAACCCTTGTGAGGATAAGCGCTTCAGAAAATGGAAGAAAATAGGTGGAAAAAAACAAGGACTTCAAATGTGGAGACATGTCGAATGGCCCAAAGATGTGATATGACCCTCACAACATGACTGGGGGAAAGAAAGTGATTAATGACACTTTGACACTTATTGGCCCTCAAAATGCCTGAAGAGCAGATATCAGGTAGGACGATTACAACATCTTTAATGTAACATGATCAACTCCCAGTGGTGACCAAAAACACGGCAAGATGGACCGAGTTTGGTGACCCAACATTTTGTGTCAAGAGTGAACAGTTCATTCTGAGTAAATCCCACATCTATACAAACTTGTACAGGCCAAGAATGATTACCCTGGAATGTGCACATTGGTTTCTGTGTCATTGAAGTGATGATTCTGTAGGTATGGCGATAAGTCTGCTCAAAAGGACTCTGTTTCAAGTCAAAACTAGGAAATGATTTTGGGTTGAGGAATATTTTGTGATTTGCCAAAACATGACTGAAGCAAGCTCGTTTCGTATAGTTAATGTCTTGAGACTTTTTCAAACCTAGAAATTGTTTTGAAAATGTGTGGAGTTGTGTTTCTGTGTGTTTCTGCTTCTGCACCACCTTCCTTAATCATCTTGTCTCCGGCCATTTCTTTCCCCCGCCCTTTTTTCTTTCTGATCGATCCAGCGTCAAGACTGGGGTGCTGCTTTTGTTTTCCAAGGCTTTCTAATTGGTCAGGCAACTAGAGTAATTTCTAGTATTCCTGCAAGTTACACTCTTAACCAAGCGTATAAATGTGTGGCCTGCCAACGAATCCAAATGGCCGGGGAAGTTACGAGTGTAACTTTCTGCAACCGCATGACCATCAACTTTCATTTTTTATAGTGCTTTTCTGTATTTTTCATTTTGTCCATCTTCTTTGCCATTTCATCTGCCTTATTTCCATTTGACACAACTCAAAAAAAAAAAAAATCTCCTGCTCTGATACAAACCTATCCACGAATAGTGAGAATACAGCCACCAACAATTGGTGCATTGTAGCCTGGGGTTAGTTTAATGATCTTACAAGATCCAACTTCATTCTCTCTCACCATACGTGAAATAATTCACGCTCATCTCAGAAGTTCAAGATGTTCGCTCGTTTACTACTACTCGTTAACTCTCTATTCTGCTATGTAATTCCTTTGGTATATGTATCCAAATTTCTCCATTGTTTCACATTAAATCGATTAAGCATCCTATTGTGTCCCGTGTGAATATGAGTCAGAGTAACTGACCTCCGCAATTGAGAATGAATTTATGTAACCGTGGCATTCTTTTTAGAAAACCATTGATCCCCAAGGTTTTGTCATTTTGTCCTTGTGTTAATTAATCTATGAGGTGTTTCCCCATTTTTCGCACTATACATATTTAGTGGAAACATCCTATCATTTCAATTGAAACGGACCACTGGGAGCGACAGAGAATGCATTTAACCCCTGTCGAGGAGGCCCTTGTCCGGAGCATCCAGAAAGAGTGAAGAGTGAAGATGGATGAAGACTGAAGATTGACTGTCTAAAAACAAAAGACAAAAATGGTAATACAGCAATTCAATGACCAAATGAACCCTAACCCAAAGGGGAAATGAGAATAAATGAGTAAGCAAAACAAGGGCGTTGTTTTGTGATTAATGAGGTAATGCACAACCTGCTGTGTAACACTATTTGAGCAAAAAATAGGAAGACTCAGGGCTCTTGCTGCTCAGGACAGGCCGTCTACAGAGGTCCTTCATTGCACTTTTCTCTTTTTTTAATTTGTGTGATACGCATTAAGATTAGAATGTCACAATGAATTGAGTAGAGAAAACTAACTGAGAATAGAGCTAACTAAAATCAGGAGAGATGAGCCTAATCTTGGACAAGAGCCATTGATCTCTCTCTCCTGAATCCTTAACACATTTCTCTTTTCTATTTGGGTTTTAGAAACAATGTTGACCTGATCAAACAAATGTTTCACATTTTAACCAGATTTAGGATTATTCTTCAGTTGCATGGGAGCAACGCGGAGCTTTCACCCTTTAAACTGAGATCTGTTGCCTTGACCTCTGTGGTCATGAAGTCCTTTGAACACCTTGTGCTGGACCAACTCAAGAATGTCACAGGTCCTCTGCTGCACCTACTTCAGTTTGCCTACTGAGCAAACAGGTCAGCGGATGGTGCAGTGAATATGAGACTGTACTTTGTCCTAGAGCGAGGCCCCGTAGCTCAGTGGCTGTCAAACTCCTGAGGTTCACAGAAAACACTACACTCACACACCTTATCAAAGATGGCGACGAGTCAGCATATCAACAGGAAGTGGAGAGCCTAAAGCTTTAGTGCGGCCAGCACAGCCTGGAGCTGAACGCACTAAAAACTGCAGAGATGATTGTGGATTTCAGGAGGCATAATTTACCACAGTTAGGCCTCAAACAGACTGTCCAACTGTATTGTGTCAACTGTCAAGAACTTGGAATTCCTGGGAACTATTGTCCCTCAGGACCTAAACTGGGAGGGCAAATAAACACCATCCTTGAAAAGGCCCAGCAGCGGATGTACTTCTAGTGGGTCCTAAGGAAAGCACAACCTGCCACAAGAGCTGCTGAGACAGTTCTACACAGTGGTATTCAAATGTACTGTGTACCTCCATTACAGTCTGGTGTGGTGTTGCCAGAAAAAAAGGACAAACCCCGACTACAATGGACAATCAAAATGCTGAAAGGATTGTCGGTACCCCCCTACTCACCCTCGAGGACTTGCACTCTATCCAAACTAAGACAAGAGCAGACTAAATCCTCTCCAACCCTCCACTTATTGGCCACCAACTCTCCCAACTCGTTCCCTCGGGGAGGCACTAAAGAGCAATGCAAACCAAAACGAACAGGCACTCACAAAAAACAACCATTCGCACTCACATTCACACCTATGAATCAATTATTACATGATACAATATATATATAAATTAAATTATCTACAGAAACAACAAAACTGCATATATCTGCTTTTGCGTCTGAACTCTTCATATGTAGTTGGGATGTGGGCGGTAACTGGAGTGCTTCGAGAATACCAATGCAGGCACTTAGAGAACATGCAAACTCCACACAGGTGGGGCCAGAATCTGAACCCTGGTCTGAATTGTGAGGCAGATGTGCTAACCCAGAGGTCATCAAATCGTGGCTCTGGTGGCACATATGGCTCTTTCATCCTTATGTTGTGGCTCTGCTTGGCTTGGGAAAATAAATTATGTGTCTGACTGAAGTGTATGTTAACTGTCTCATAAATGTGCATCATGCCTTCTTATTAAGTCAAAGTTTTTAACTTCTTTATTCAAACCTTGTGCAATTTCGGTGATCAGCATTCGCCTTCTCACAGACATTTAACAGCACTTGACTTGTCAACAGGCAGATTTGATAGCTGGAACAGCGCGGAAACCCCAGTGACACCAAAACTGCACAGAATCTGAACAAAGTATTTTATTTGTGTTTGTTCGTTTGCTCAATTATAGTTGCAAATTGTATAATTGTGATCTCGAAATTCATTCATTCATTTTCCAAGGCACTCATACCTCTCCTCTTCCATCCCCCTCAGCACTTGGTCCCCTGAAGGATATGTTCTGAGTCCTTTCTTGTACTCTCTGTACACGACTGCACCCCAACTCACCCCAGCAACTCTGTAATCAAGTTTGCTGATGATAATACCATGGTCGGGGTCACCTCAGAAGGAGATTAGTCTGCCTACAGAGATAAGATTGCTGAGCTGTCAAAGTGGTATTTGGTAAACAAACTTACACCAAACACCACAAAAATGAAGGAGATCATTCTAGTGCTCTAAAAAAGTAGCATGGACATGCCCCCATTTTTCATTGTTGGGGAGTGTGTAGCTAGCGTTCAGTGTTTCAGATTTCTGGGAGTACACATACAGACAAAATACCACAGCAGTGGTGAGAAAGGCCCACCTACCTTGCGTCTTCCGAGTTCGAGTCTGCCTTGGAACTCCCAAACACATTTGACGCCCCGTATCTCAGCGTATCCATCAACATAGTACGGCCCAATCTTTTCTTCACCCGTCTTCATTGAATGTCTGATGAATATGTTTTAATTGAACATCACCCATTCCAGGAACTGGATATAGGCGTGTGAATATGATTTATGTTGACGACTGTAATTGTCAGGAGATGTTATCGCCAGTGTGTCCGGTTGTAAAAATTTGGTGCAAAAAATGTTCATGTATGCACTGGCTATGGTGACCGCATGCACAAAAGGGTCAACATTAGTCTCCCTGAGGAACACTCGGAAATTTTTACATCCTACAGCCAGAATGTCAACATCGTTTTTGAAATACTTCAATGCTTCCTTCTTAAAATGAAAGTCATTTTGAGTTTACATTGTATCATTTAAGGAACTTTGCGTGTTCACCCAATGACATCCTTTCAATCCCGTAATCGGTTGGGGTTCCAAGTATTTGTGATTTGTGATGTAGTTATATTAGGATTACCCAATGACTGGCCGCATATCTGTCATCTAATGACGGGGCAGACATGTTTCTGAGGCTGACTTTTCTCCCTGACATAATACGTCAACCCGCAATGGATTCCTTTTTTTTTTAAGTTGCACAGACTAGCGCATATTTGCCAACCCTTCATTTATCTCTGTACTTTGTTTAACATAATATGGGCCATTGGCGGAAGTGTTATAATCATTACATAAGATGGGTTTTAATTCTGGTTCCCGACATGTTGGCTCTGTCAGATATTACAATGTCATCAACATCGATGATGATATGGATCATTGTGTCCTTTATAACAATACTAACAAAAGGAGGAATGAATTAATAACCCTTAGGCAACATGATCCCATAGTAGTGATTTTTTTTTTTAACAGAAGCAACACCAGAGTGTTTGGAGATTTTGGGAAGTCAGTCTCAAAATGTCTATGATTGTCTACTCTCTGTCTGTAAAGAACTAGAATTTTACATTGTAAATATATTTCAAATTTGTGTATGTCATTAAATCCTACCGCAGTTTGTTCACTCAGCCCGGCACACCATTGGTAATAACGTGCTCTTTCGATGACGCTCGTTGTTGTCAACGAATTATCTTTTAAATAGGCGATTGCAGTAGCAAAGCACATTTTATCGTCTGTATTAAGAGGAATGAATTTTTTTCCTCTTGACTATTTCGCATTCCAAGAGATCTGTTAATTTTCATTTAGAACAGCCTCCACGTTGGCCAAGGACAAATCATAGTGAGATCAAAGCATTCGGGAGAGCCGTGGTGTGCCGCCTATCAGTCTCGTAGTCACTGCACTACATTCATTCATTTTGAGTTCTCGATGATAGAGATTTACTGAAATTCAGAACCCACACAAAATACAACCCACACTGGAATTTTATAGAATACTTAATGACAGCTACAAATGATCTAAAAGAGAAACACACAAAGAGGTCACTCAAAATAAAAAATAAAATAACACTAATAATGATAAAAAGAAGGAAAATAGCCAAAGCATCCATCCATCAATCCATCCATTTTCAACCACTTATCCAAGATCAGGTAGTCGCTTCAGCAGGGATGCACAGACTTCCCTCTACCCACCCACTCCACCCAGCTGTTTAAGAGAAATCCCGAGGTATTCCTCCGCCAACCCGAGAAATGTAGTTTCTCCAAGTGTGTCCTGGGACGTGCAAGAGTCTTCTCCTGGTGGGACGTAAACACTTCACACTGCCCCAGTCACCATATGTGGTTCCTCTCAATGTGGAGGAGCAGCAGTTGTACTCTGAGATACACCTAGATAACTGAGCTTCTCATCCCATCTCTAACGGAGAGCCCGGACACATTGCAGAGGAAACTCATTTCAGCCACTTGTATCCGGGATCTTGTTCTTTCGGTCATGACCATAGGTGAGGGTAGGAACATAGGTTGACTGATAAATTGAGAGGCTGAAGGAAAATTGATATGGAAGCGGAAGTTGTACAGACTCAATCAATTGATTACCACTGTTATGAAAGAGACTCTGTCTACCTGTCAGTACCCTCTACCTTGTGTTGATCAATCAGCTCCCTCCAGGCACATGTGTCTTGTCCAAGTGTTCCTCATTGTCATGTCAAACTCTATGCATCTAAGTCCCTGGTTTCTTTTGGTTCTTATCGGCCCATTGTTTGTGCATGTCCATGTCAGGTCAGTTATATCACCAAGTCACGTTTTGTTTCCATTTGTAGCTTTATTTGTTTCTTTGTCACTTTGTTTAGTTGCCTTTTCTTGTGAATTAAATATAATTTTGAGACTCCTGTACTCCTGCCTTGCCTCCCTGGTCCCCTGCACATGGGTCCTCCACGTTTTTCTCGTTGCCTTCCTCGTCTTCAAAACCCACACTGGTGTTAAGAGCACTGGAGCAGAAATACGTGAAACATTTGATGGATCTTGACAGACTGAGGAACCTTGAACTGTACAGAGGTGGGATTGATGGCTTTGGTTAGTGGGAAAGGTCCAAAGAAGCATGGTGTGAGCTTACATTGAGAGCGAGATCACAGGAGGAGAGCCACACCATTTGAATACAGGGAGTAGTACAGGGATGGAGATCCACCAGCCACTTATTTTTCGCTGCCAACTGAGTTCAAGCAGCCCTGACACCCTTCCACACAGACTGAAGGCATGGAGATGGTTCCGCAGCACCACTATATGCACCTCATCCTTAAACAAGGGAGGCTGGCAAGGGAGGTTGGAAACCGTAACATGCTATTACAGGTTACATAGCTGTCACAAAGCTGGTGAGGAGTAGTGACAATTTTCCATCTATCGTTGGAAGGCGCAGTATCCAGGAGGAAATATGGTATGATACAGGGAAAAACAGATTCCAGGATTTTAGTTGCCAGCTTTGTCTGGGGTTTGGTTTGGGAGTGGCAGCCAGAAGACAAACTTGTTGCTGTGCCCACCACCTCAGAGAACTCTTTCTATAAATGGAATGAGAACTGGGGACCCCAGTTCATTAAAATGTCCACAGGGATACAATGACGTCTGAACACGTTAAGGACAAGAAGGTTAGCAAAGGGCAATTTAGGAAGAGGTATATACTGAATACACTTGAAGAACAGGTCAATAACGGTGAGAATGACATTTTTACCTTGTGATTGGCTGGCGACCAGTTCAGAGTGTACACCGCCTCTCACCTGAAGAATGCTGCGTTAGGCACCAGTACTCCCACAACCTTCATGATGATAATCGGCTCAGTTAATGGATGGATGGACATTGTTACCTTCAAATAGAGGTAGGCCGGTGACAAAGTCCAGAGAGATGTGGTACCATGGACTTCCTTGGAATGGATAAGGGGCACAGGAGACCAGTTGGAGGTAGATGTGAAGCCTTATCTCGGGGGCAGACAATGTTTTCTTGGCTAGACTGCTTCATCAGAAGTGTTTCTGGATGAAATGGATGGTGCTGGTGATGCCAGGATGACAGATGCGGTTGGAGTTTTGTGCCCACTGAAGGACGTCACAGCACGCGATATCGGACGTAAACATTTGGTGAGGAGGTCCGGTCTTTGAATCTAGGTGTGTCTTCTGAGCATCTTTAACCACCTCTTCGATTTTTTGCATGGCTTCTCCCGCAATGCACGAGGAAGAGAGGATGGGTTCTGGTTCAATTGGACTGGAAGCAGGTGCAAACATACAGGAGAAGGCATTAAGGTTGCAATTGAGCAAACCAGGGTGGAAAGAGAAGCCAAAATTGAACCATTTGAGAAATATAGCCCAGGAAGCTAGCCTGAGATTAAACTGCTTGGCAGAATAGAGTTAGGTGAGATTTTTGCGTTCAGTCCAAATAATAAAGAGTGTAACGGTTCCCTCCAACCAGTGCCTCCACTCCTCCAGTGCCCAAACGATGGCTAGCAGCTCATGGTTCCCGACGTCATAGTTCCGCTTGGATGTAGAGAGGCTACAGGAGGAAAAGGCAAAGCGATTAAGTTTTTGGTCCCGCTGGGAGAGGACAGCTGCTTCCCCAGTGTCAGAGGCGTCAAACTGCACCCCGAATTGGAGGGATGGGTCAGGGTGTCAGAGGATGGGAGCACTGGTGACTGTTCTTTGAGGTGTTTGATTGCACTCTATGCAGTAGAGCTTCAAAGGAAACGTGAGCTGATGGAGGTGAGACTGGTGAGAGGTATGCCAACCTTGCTGTAGACACAGCCTAAAGACTGTTGAAATGTTGAAATGATTGTGAACTTCAGAAGGCAACCTTCACCACGCTGTGCAAATGTACTGTGTCAACTTTCGAGACCTTAAAGTTCCTCGAAATTAGTCTCACAAGACCTGAAGTGGGAGATCAACATCAACTCTATTCTCAAAAAGGCCCAGCAGATGATCTACTCCCTGCGGCTCTGAAGGAAGCATGGCCTGCCACGAGAGCTGCTGAGACAGACAGTTCTCTACACGGGAATCAAATCAGTACTGTGTACCTCCATCACAGTAACTAACCAACTTTTTCAACTTCTTCCCTCGGGTAGCCACTACCGAGCAGCACAAACCGAAACCAGCAGGCATTGCAACAGCTTCTTCCCCCTCACAATTAACTTCTTAAACAACAAACTTACAATACAACTGCAACATGCTAGCAATTTTTTGTCTTGAATTTGTTGTCACAGTCTGCCGGGCTAATTATTATTATTATTCTCGTCCACTCACTGTAGTAATCTCACTACACTACACCATCTGCAGATTTGTTGTTAACCAACAACAGGCCTCTCACACCTCAGTAGCATCTGGTTCACTTGAACAATCAATTCAGGAATATTTGCAACACTGGCACAATCGACATTCTTCCAGATTACTGCAGGACGACTCACTTGAAACTGCATACATTCCTTGAAGTCTTGACACCCTTGGCACAATGGTCATTACACTCTACCATTGCTCTATTAACTGTTATAAATGATTAAGAACTCTGCATTCTCTGCATCTTTTCCACAATTGTTAAAAAAAATAACAATTGCCAGATTACTAGCAGCCTTTATTGCTCTGTGACTGTTACTGCAATGTCTTTATGTCTCGATTTACTCTCTGTCCATTACTAGAGTGTCTCCAACTGGTGGAGACGAATTCCTTGTATGTTTCTGACATAGTTGGCGAATAAAGATGAATCTGATTCTGATTCCACTAGTGTTTGATGTACGGCATTTTTGTTGTGAATACATTTTAACAAAGGCAACATCCATATTCATGAAACAACAAACATGGCTCAAAAAACAATTAATCACACAAATACAAGTAGCCTGAGAATCTCTTAAAACAAGGGACATTTGTGTGTCAGCAACAGTAATATCTTTCCTGTGTCATTCTCTCGAGAACCACATAAAATAGCATGAATGCTATCATACAGTACAGTACATTATATTTACAATGTAACCTAGACAACTGTCTTGACAATCTATTGTAAAACCATATCTTTCTTTAACTACCTTATCAAGATACACACTTAAGTATACACACACCCTACCTCTCCTTTACCCATACTACACTTTTGGACTTCAACCTTTAATGGTGTGAAATTTGAAGCAACCTCTTCATAGACTTGTAGCTCCACGGCTTAAACAGGTTCGTAAATGTCTTTGTTTGTTAGTTGTTTTTCCCTGATTCTGTTTTCTAGGTGGGAAGTTGTTATAAACAAATACATTATTATGAAGGCTTGTTCACAAGCCTTTGAGGCTGCTTAAAATTACAATACTGTAATTTCCTTTAACAGTCTACATTTTACTTGTAAGTCTGTAAATGAAATCTTATGAAATGGAATTTACTGGATTTATGTTGGATAGATTAGTTATTTCAAAATAGTTCCTTTTATACTACTGTATTTGTGTTGTGTGCATGATACGGAATACAATATAAACTACTCAAAGACACAGCAGAAAAAAGAAACCTGAATTGAGATTTCATGTGTCTTTGTAGACACCCAATATTTGAATTAGATATGATAAAACAAATAAAGAAATAAATTGGTAGGGAAAAAGAGCCCGACTGACATGATTTTAGTCAGAATGACATACATCACACAAACACGAAAAAGTATTTTGTTTTCCTCTTATGTTGTATTTGGTTGGTAATTACATTTAAAACGGTAGAACGGTGGTCCGACATGTTAGCGCCACTGATGTTAAAAAAAAAAAAAAGACTGGCGAGCGCATATTCATCGAGTGGTATGTCGATTGGTTGAAGCCACCGGCCGCCATCTTGGTACTCCCAAAACGTGTTGAGGACATGGTTCACGGGTTGGATAATGGTGGGGGTTTTCTCAGAGTTTGGCATGTAGAATTAAAACTGGTCGTGTGAGCTTGACATTTTTTCAGTTCTGGTAACATGAAGGATTTTTAATTCGACTAGGTAAGCCAAAAAAGGTTAAGTGCAAAGCAAAGACATATTGAGGTGGTCTTCATAATTCACCCACGGGAACACGAGTTAGGTTACGCGTTCCGCATGGACGTTCTTGTTCGTTACACTTCCGGTGTTAATGTGTTAGAGAGTTTCCCGCCATAATGGGTTCACTCTGTCGATGTCTGCAATAAAATGAGGTTTGCTTTTGTGTTCAACACTCACACAATATAACACCGTGACGAACAAGAAACCTTGCCTATTACCGAGAGCCTGATTTCAGTGACGTTAACTTTTCCAAAAATACGCTGTGAAGCACTATCATCATAACATAGCAAAAAACTAAGCATTTTTTTGTCATAAAAACATAAAATTTCAAGTCAATCAGTTAGATATATTTTTGGAAATAAGGACTCGCAATGGGACAAAACATGCTAAACGCATTGTTCAATTATTGTCTCTAAGACGTCCTATTTCAGACAGAAATTTAAACTTGTATCAAGATGGCGGACAGCGACTTTTCGGTGGCCATTGCGCCATCCAGTCTTTTTTTTAGATCAGTGGTTAGAGCATTAGCCTCACAGTTCTGAGGTCCAGGGTACAAATCTCGGCCACGCCTGTGTGGAGTTTGCATGCTTTTGCCTAAGTGGGTTTTCTCCGGGCACTCTGGTTTTCTCTGAAATCCCAGACATGCATTAATTGGAGACTAAATTGCCCTCAAATTTGATTATGAATGTGAACACGGTTGTTTGTTTCTATGTGTTCTGCGATCGGCTGGCAACCAGTTCAGGATAAGCTCCAGCACTCCCACAACCCATGTGAGGATAAGGATAAGAGAGAGATGTATGTTTAAAACATATATGAAACTTATTTTCAAACATTATTTTATATATTTTTTTTAATTAACAGTGTATATAAAGTCTTACAGCCCTGACTGTAACACAAGGATCCCAAAATATTGCGTGTAAACAAGAAACAAACATAACAAGGTGGTACAATAATAAAATGCATGGACTATTTTGGAATTATAATACAGTTTTATTGTCATCTGAGTAACTATTAAGTGGGTTCTCTGAGCAAGTTGGGTGCAAAATCATGAACAATATCACCATTCGATGGTGTTGGTATTCTACCCTGTCATTCACTGGAATGAACCCCAACATACATTCACCTGCTTGTCGCCTCTCATCAGACACAGCTGCTGCTTTCAGATGACTAATTCTTAACCATATCACAAACAAATAAACCTTATGTGGCTCCAGAAATGAAAACTCCCTGACTATTTGGACCTTTGGACTCACATATCTTATAGTCCAATGGCTAGCCACATATGTGGGTGTGTCAGGAGTAAAACAAGCTCTCAGAGGGGATCTGACTGAATACAGGTGTGCAGAATACGTGATCATAACAACTGGTATACTGTATTATCTGATGAACTGGCATGCGTGGTTATATAGGAGCCATCAGAATGGACTAAAATTGATTACTAATAGTGTGCGTGTTTGTTGTATTCGTATTACTGTAATTCAGGACTGAAAGAAAGACAAAAGACGGTGCAATAGACTTCAATCTTCTTAACAATGGTAAGGCAAAAAAAAAAAAAAAACACATTTGATGCTCTAAAATACAATTCTTTGGTATCTCCCATATTCTCACTGGTTATTTCCTGGTAGGATGTAGGGATGTTGGAAATTCCTGAGGAGCTGTCAGAAAGGTTTCACAGAACAGCAGGTAATCTAAAAGACAGACAATTAAAACAAATGTTTTGACTGATTGTATTTACAGTTTTGCTTCATTCAAACAGGGCATCGACATCCAGCAATAGTGACAGAGGTTGCACCTCCCCAAGTAAAGGCACCACACAGTGTTACTCTGCCTCAAGATTTAGACAGATACCCATTTTCTCACTATGTCAAGTCCATACTGAAGGTCAGTAAAAAGGTATCTCTCTCTCTCTCTCTCTCTCTCACACACACACACACACACACACTTGCCTATACATAGACACACGCACACTATATACTTTTTAATATCAGACATCTTTCATTCTTTTTGGCCTTGCTTTCATTTTTGTTTGAAAAAAGTTTCATAATCACATGTTCCTCTTTGTGAAATAACTATTCTTTCTCTTTGTGAATTAATTATTCTTCCTCTGTGAATTAATCATTTACTTGCTCTGGCACTTGATTTGTTCTTGCTTTGTTCATGGTTTGGCCCTTATTACTTGAGTTAATTGCAAAGGGCGGATCAAGGGAGTGGCGAGGGTTGGCCCTGCCCACTCTGGAATGAAACTCGGCCTTCCCCAAAGTATCACATTACAATTGTTGCTGCTTTTTTTTTTAGTTTGGTTCTTCGTTTGTTTGAAGGATATTGTCCTCCTTGACAGAGCCTCGAGTATGCAGTTTGTTAGAATGTTTACATCAAGTGAACAGAGCAGGAAACAATGATGGCACAGAATTATTCAGACTTTTGAAGAGGTTTGGGAGTAGTGGAGACGAGAGGGACAGAGTGCACAGGGAATCAGGAAGGTGAACTTGAAAAAAAAAAAACGTGGTATGAGACAGGGGGAACAAGGTGATGAAAAGTGTACGGCATGATGTGACTCAGGTTCTGGTTTGGATGGATATGACTAAGGCATCGAAAGAAGAATAAAGCGACTTAAGAACAGGGAAATGAAACTGGAGGACAAAGTTTGATCTTTACTTGGGTGTCTCTGCGGGCCACCATGCAGAGGTCCAAAATAGATCACCAAAAGGAGTGCCCAAGAAAAGGTCTTGGACTTGGATTCGCAGGATGTGGAGAAGTGGGGATGTGACAAAAACTAACTTGGACTTGAACTGGAAAAATTGAAATCTCTCTATTTCTACAATAATTGTTTCCAACTATTTAACACAATACTGGAACCAGTCAACACATTTCCATCCCTATCCTTAATCACCCTTACCTGATGCACATTCGTCCCATGTCTATCCCCCTGTCTGGCCAACCTTGTGTATATGTTGTCATATGCCTCTTGTTTCGAATTTGCCACCTCTCCGTTGCATCTCAATGTATTCCTTTCCCCTCTCCTCAGTCCTCTCAGTGTCCTACTTCTTCACTCATTTCTTTCCTTATATGACTTTCTGTATTTTGGGGTTCCACCCTCAAGTCTTCTTCTCCCCTTTCCTACCAGAAGACACACTTAGTGCTCTCCTACCAATCTCTCTGATCAGCTTGGTTATAGTAGTCCAGTCTTCAAGAAGCGCCTCCTGTCCATCGAGAGCCTGCCTCACCTCTTTCCGAAAGGTGGCACAACATTCTTCCTTTCTCAGCTTCCACCACATGGTTCTCTGCTCTACCTTTGTCTTATTAATCTTCCTCCTCTGCCTACACACCACCATCCTCTGCTTTCAAGATACACTCTCACCTACCACTACACTCAGTAACCTCCTTCAGATTATATTGACTGAACAAAATGTAATCCACCTGCATGGTTGTACCTTTGCTCTTGTAGGTCATCCTATGTTCCTGCCTCTTCTGGAAATAAGTGTTCACCAGGGCCATTTGGCCATCTGTCCCTCAAAATTCCATTCCTGGATGCCGTATAACTTCTTCCTTGCCCCTGTTTCTTTCACCAACATGTCCATTACAATTTACACCAATCATAGCTCTCTCTCTGTGCCTGGGATGCTCAGAACTACTTCATCTAGTTCCGTCCAGAATTTGTATTTCATCTCTATGTCACATCCTACTCGTGGGGCATAGGCGCTAACCACATTATACATAGTAAGTAAGTAAGTAAGTTTCTTTCGGCTTGTCAAATTTCAGCCTCATCACTCGATCTGGTACTCTTTTCAGCTCCAAAACATTCTTAGCCAGCGCTTCCTTTAAAGGGAAATTCCGGTGGTTTGGATTAACAATGTATCCAATAGGTCATGTCATACGTACTGTACCTTAACAATGTGATGTGAATCCTTTCCCATTTAATGGCGCTTTGAGAAGATTTTTATCGGTAACTACAAATTTTCATGGGGGCCGCCATTTTGGCAAGTTACATAACCTGCATGCTCGGATGTGACCTAATAGACATGCAAACAAAGAAATTCTCGCCGGTTTGTAGTATCTTCACCTGTGTTACCACCACAATCGGACACGGTACAAGGCCTCATTGTTTTGCTAAATTTTGCCATAATTCGGATAGAAATAATCTGCAAAATGTTTGATGGCATGTTCTGCCCAATAAGAAAGATATTCATTTAAGGACCGGAAACCGCAGTGCCCAGAAAAAACCTACGCAGGCATGTGGAGAACACGCAAATGCCACAATTCTCCACACACACACACACTCACACAAACTCAACAGAAAGAAACTCCACAAAAATAAAACCCAGGTACTCAGAACTGTAAGGCCAACGCTTTACCAGCTGAGCTAGCATGCCGCTGTTGTGGAGGCTGTATTAACTTCTACCAACCCAAAGATCATTTTATTATCACGGATCCCAGCCGCCCTGTTGGGTAAAACAACCTCTCCCACAATATAAGGCCTACCTTTCACTGATGGTTCTACCATCCTTCATGGCCACGAGTGCTGTCCTCACTGCAGTCCTCCGCTGGCTTGCCTAAACTCACTCCAAAATCGATAGGATGGATGAATGGTGTGTCCCATGCATCAGCCGACTCGCATTCTTCATCAGATCGGTATAAATCTGAGCAATCAGCGCTGTCCGTGATTGTGTAGGAATGTAACCAAGCTTTTTGTTTACACACTTAATGTCCCGTGCATTGGCCAAGTAGTCAAAATGTTCATCATTCCAGCCCAAAGAACCATCCGAAAATTCTATATTATTTACAGCCACAGGTTCAAATCTGTATGGAAGTATACCTCCGTCTTCCTGATCAACCGATACTGCTATTTCTTCATCAGTTGAGGATAAATCTGAGAAATCAGCACTGGCCATTGTTTCCCAACGTAAGCGACCCTTTGTTGTCGGGCCTATTACGTTACATCTGCACACATAGGTCATGTGACCTGCCAAAATGTCGTAATTGCTGATAAAAATCTTCTAAAAAACATTAAATAAGAGAGGATTAACATCACATTGTCAAGGTCATATGACATGACCTATTGGATACATTGTTAATCCAAACCACTGGAATTTCCCTTTAAAATAACCCCTATTTCATTTGTCTTCCTATCTATGCTATGGTAAAATAATGTAAACCCTGCTCCTAAACGTCTAGCTTAGGCTCCACCACACATCCTTGTCTGATTAGCAAATGGGCAACACTTTATCCGTTGATTAAATGTATAAGGTCATATTTAAGCAAATAATGAAAGTGCAATAAAAGTAAAATATTCTTCATTCCCTCTCTTGATCTATAGAATAGATCACAAAAACAATCATGAAAATTCCAAAAGTAACCCTTCAAGAAATATGGAAAGCATAAAACCCTCTCGAATCGTCCAAGCATACCCTCACCCTAACCCTAACCAAGTGCATAGCCTCATGATTCAGAACACCCATAAGGTTTAAACCTGCAGGACAGTACTAGACAACTCAGAAACAGCAAAACATTTCTAAAAAAGTAATATCACGCAAAAAGTATCAGTAGAACAGAAGGGCAATGCAAACACAAGGTATGTCAAAGTCATGACAATCAGGAATCGGTGGAAGTTTAGTATCATTTTCAGGGGGAGCGATAGCAACAATAAAATCATCTTGAGGAGTGTGTCGGGGCGGGGGTCTAATGAGGACATAATTACCGCGGCCATCAACTGGGTCACCAGTTGCCTTCTCAATCAGATGGGTTAAAAGAGAACGAATACAAGGAATGCAACAGCATCCACAGAGGGTGAGAATAGAGGTGAAGACAACCGGAGAGATGAAATGACACCCTTCCATTTACCAAACACATTCATCCAGTTATCCCACATAGATGTGTCAACACCAGAGTGTTCCTTCATTTTCTTAGTCAGGGTTCTAAGTCTATCTACGGCCTTAGTGAGGGGTCCACCGGTTAGGTGTTATTCGGCAAACCCCTCCTTTCTCGGCCAACAGTGCATCTAATGTGATTCTATTTTGGAAAGTCAGAATATATGTAGCCTTAAGTTGCTCATGTACAGCTCCAAGTCCTTCAAGGGTGAAATTGCCTAAACGTTGCACATTATAATGTATGTAATTGGTACGGTCGACATTTTCATTAGGAACAACGGGGAAAAGAGCGGAAATTACAGGTGTATTTTCAAAACCGGCAACTACCTGATCAGCCAGTTCTGGGACACCACGGGGGACGCCAATAGCGTCAATTTAGGTGGGGTCGTGAGCACCGAGCCAGGTAGGTTTGGACCTACGTGAGTGGTGTAATAGGCCAAGAGATTCCTTGACGTGTTCAGCAGCAACCGCCAGATAATCTAGGGTGAGAGGAACAAATCTAGGGTGAGAGGAACAACGAAAATAGGCAAAAGTAAAGTTACTCGTGCACATCTGCCCGTACTGTTGCGCGGGAGGTGGTCGAAGATACGGTCCCCTCCGCACCACCACCACACATCAGTACGGCTGACAAGTTGGAAGAAAGGTCTTTCCTGGGTCTCTGCACACTGATCATCAGAGATATTGTCAATTGGAGCGCCATTATTATATTATTATTATAAGAAAAATACAGGTTAAGTTTTGGTGTGCCACAGCACGATTAATCACAGGTTTGTTCTTTTGGGGTGGTGTTACCGGGTGAGCAGTATCCCAAATTTTGCATTCATTTTTAGTTGGCACATAATTTTTCATAAGATCTGGAACACAGGTGTAGATGACAGAAGAGGAAACAAGATGGAACAAAGGTCGAGGTCCCGTACATACAACACAGTCACTCAGGGTCTTATTCGCCGCTTGTTCTGCCATTAGTAACCTATTATTCTTTACTGCGCTAATGCCTGTCAAAACCCTAAACCACTCATCAACAGATAGGGCTTTATTTATAATACAACTCTTCTCTGTGGTAAATAATTTCCGGGTGGGTTGTGCTAACAGCTGGCACAGATGTGGGTGCAGGTATGGGGTATTTTTGAACTATTTCCCAGATCAAAATACCAAGAACAACAATAACACCAATAATAAGAATGCCATAGATTCCTGCTCTCCCTCTCTCGATCCAAAAAGCAATTGGACCACCTCTAGGAATCATGGTTTGCAATAAAAAAAAAAAAAAAACAATAAAATAATAGTGCAATTAAGAGTCCATAGCAGGGCAAAGCATGGAATAATGAAACCACTTAGTTCCTTTTCCCTCCAAGCGGACTGCTTTGGAGGTACGAGCAGTCACCTTGTGGGGGCCAGACCAACAGGTTCTGACAACTTACGAGAGAGTAGTTTAAGGTACACAGATGACCATTTAGGAAGATCAAGTGTAGGAGGTGGTGATGGAAGAGAGTCCTGGTTCTGTAAGGAGAAATTAGAAGCAAAAGAAAGAAGTTGTGTCCAAAACAGTTTATGAGAAAACTTGGGAGACACAACGCCATCCTCCAGCAATGAGGAGGAAGGGCCAGGCATCAGATGACCTGTAAGAAGTTCGTAAGGAAAGAAACAAGTAGAGCGAGACACAGTTTGTCTCACAGACATTAGAGCAACGGGGAGAGCCTGAACCCAATTCATGCTGGAAGAGGTACATATTTTAGCCAGTTTTTCCTTCAATGTGCGATTCATACGTTCAACTGAACCTTGACTGCCCGGGTGATAAACACAACCAGATTTGTAAGTTAACCCTAACCACTTCTCTACAGTAGCGAGGTGTGTGGATGTGAAATGTGCACCGTTGTCCAAGCGGATGAGAGCAGGGAAACCGTACGTTGGCCGCGACCTGGAGAAGTCAGAAGTACAGATGACCACCCTCAACTTGTCCGTATAACACTCCTGTGTTTCTCATATGTCTCTCTTTATCTCATCTGTCAACAGCCAACACTCGTCTACATCCCTCGACTTACGGTCGGGGTCAGCAAATTGTAGGGATTTGCGAGTTTGGACCCTACGCGTGTCCACGCGTCGAGAAAGATATGACCAATGATTAGAAAAAGTTAACAGCAAATAGATTTATTACAAAGGAATGCAGTACAGACGTCGGGGTCTTATCTAGGTATCTGCCGCACATGAGACGTGTGTCTTCTGGAAGGATAGCCAAAAAAGAAGACAAAAGCTGCCCAAGGTTTTTATATGTATGGGTCCATGGTAAAAGTGGCTGCCCCCGCAGTCTGGTCCTGGGCCGGGATGGTAACTTTCCACTTCTTATCTGGTGTCGTTCGTCTCCACAGCAACGCCTGGGAGAGGAGGATGGCGCTAGCCGGTTTTCTGCATACAAAGATCAAGGACAACCACCGGCTCCACAACACATCCTTGTCTGATTAGCAAATGGGCAACACTTTATCCATTGATTAAATGTATAAGGTCATATTTACGCAAATAATGAAAGTGCAATAAAAGTAAAATAGTCTTCACTCCAAGGAACCCACTTTAAAAAAATACCTCCAAAGTCAGATTAAGGACTCGGTGGATCAGACAATTGTACTGTTCCTCTTTTTCCACTAAGTCCAGGAACATATCATTATTTCAGAATGGCATTCCGTTTAGCCATCAACTAAAATGGAGATCGTGGGCTGCTAGCTCATTGTCACAGGAGAAATTTATTCTGTCCATATAATTCTAGTTCATGGGTATGGTCCCAATGTCCTGCCATTTTTAAGAAACTGTTCTCCTGAATAGCTAATGCCTAATAAACCTAATTATGAGAGGGTATTTAACTGTGCTCGAGTCCCTTACATGAACAGTTCCACAAAGAAATGGGTTTCATATTCTAACACAGGGAAATTCTCAAAGGTAAACATTGAAAACTCCAACCTATCTGATGTGTGGTGATTTTTACATACATTGGATCGAGACTACTTGTTTCCCTCTCATGTACAAAATGTATACACCCTGTATAAATGTGACTTTTTTTAAGACTAAGTCCATCCATCCATCCATTTTTTACCACTTCTCCAGGTTGGGTCTCGGGGGAAGTAGGTTCAGCAGTGATCCCCAGACTTCCCTTTCCCTAGCCACTTCTTTCCAGTGAGCATTGGAGATCACGGCTTGATGAGGCCAACAGAACCACATCATCTGCAAAGAGCAGAGATGTGGTACTGAGGCCACCAAACCGGACACCCTCTACACCTCAGCTACGCCTAGAGATTCTGTCCAAAAAAGTTGTGAACAAAATTGGTGAAAAAGGGCAGCCTTGGTGTAGTCCATCTCTAACCAGAAATAAGTACGACTTATTGCCGGCAATGTGGGCCAAACTCTGACAGCGGGCGTACAGGGACCGATCTGCCCACATCAGGGGGTTCGGTACCCCATACTGCCAAAAAAAACCCCACAAGACTCTCCAAGCGACACGGTCGAACACCTTCTCCAATTCCAGAAAACACATGTAGACTCGTGGGGCAAACTCCCATGCACCCTCCAGGATTTTGTAGAGCTGGTCCACTTCCACGGCCAGAACGAAAACCACATTGCTCCTCTTGAACCCAAGAATTGACTTCCTGCTGGACCCTCCTCTGCAGAACCCCTGAATAGACCTTACCAGGGAGGCTGAGGAGTGTGAAAAGGGGGAACCACCACTCCAGTCTCCCAATCCAGTGGCACTGGCCCTGATGTCTTCGCGATGTTGCAGAGGCGTGTCAACCAGGACAGCCCCACTACATCCAGAGCATTTAGGAACTCCGGGCAAATCACATCCACCCTCAGGGGCCTGCCACCAAGGAGCTTTGTAACCACCTCGGTGACGTCAACCCCAGAGATAGAAGAGCCCACCTCAGAGAACCAGACTCAGCTTCCTCATTGGAAGGCGTGTGGGTGGAATTGAGGAAGTCTTCAAAGTATTCTCAGCCACTGACTCACAACATCCCGAGTTGAGGCCAGCAGTGCCTCATTGCACAATGGTACACAGTGTTGACAGTGCACTGCTTTCTTATCTTGGGATGCGGGACGGTGGACCAGAATTTCCTTGATGCCTTGAAGTCTTGAAATCATTCTTAATAGCCTCACCGAACTCCTCCGACACCCAGGTTTTTCTTCTCTGACCACCAAAGCTGTATTCTGGCTGGCCAGGCAGTACCTATCAGCTGCCTCGGGAGTCCCACAGGCCAAAAATGCCCGAAAGGACTCCTTCTTCAGCTTGACAGCATCCTTCACTGTTGATGTCCACCAATGGGTTGCTGCCACAACAGACGCCAACCACCATACCGCCACAGCTCTGGTCGGCCGCATGGAACATCATTCATTCAGACTCAATGTCCACCACCTCCCCTGGAACGTGAGCAAAGTTCTTTGTGAGGTAGGAGTTGAAATTCCTTCTGACAGGGGAATCTGCCAGCCATTCCCAGCACACCGTCACAATATGTTTGGGCCTGCCAAATCGGACCAGCATCTTCCACACCATCGAAGTCAACTCACCAACAGGTGGTGATCAGTTGACAGCTCCGCCCCTCTCTTCACCCGAGTGTCCAAGACATGCGGTCAAAAGTCTGATGACACGACGACAAAGTCAATCATCAAACTGCGACCTAGAGTGTCCTGGTTCCAGGTGTACATGTAGACACCCTTATGCCTGAACATTGTGCTCGTTATGGACAACCCGTGATGCGCACAAAAGACCACTAACACAACACCACTCGGATTCTGATTGGGGGCGGGGGGCTGCATTCTTCCCAATCACCCCCTTCCAGGTCTCACTGTCATTGCGCTCTCCAGCACTCCCTCTAAGGACTCCAAAAAGGGTGGGTACTCTGAACTGCTGTTTGATGCATAGGCACAAACAACAGTCAGGACCCGTCCTATCTGAAGGCGAAGGGAGGTTACCCTCTTATCCACCGGGGTAAACCCCCATGTACAGACCCCAAGCCGGGGAGGCAAAAAGTATACTCACACCTGCTCGGTGTCTCTCATCTTGGGCAACTCCAGAGTGGAACAGAGTCCAACCCCTCTCAAGAGGACTGGCACCAGAGCCCAAGTGGTGCATAGAGGCGAATTCAACTATATCTAGTCGAAACCTCTTGACCTCACACACCAACTTGGGATCTTTCCCTCCCATATACGTGACATTCCATGTCCCTAGAGCTAGCTTCTGTACCTGGGGATCAGATCACCAAGGTCCCCACCTTTGGCCACTGCCCAGCTGACATCGCACCCGACCCCAATGGCCCCTCTTACAGGTTGTGAGCCCATGGGAAGGGGAACCCATGTTACCCTTTCGGGCTGTGCCCGACCGAGCCCCATGGGTGCAGGCCCAGACACCAGGCACTTGCCTTGGAGCCCACCTCCAGGCCTGGCTCCATAGGGGGACCCCGGTGACACGCGTCTGGCCAAGGGAAACCGAGATCCAACATTTGCAGTCGGATAGACTAAGTCATTACCTCTAATTTCCAATTGTAACTATCATGAAAGATTGATCTCACATCATGGCCCACTTCTGCTACTCCTGCCTTGCGTCCCTGCTTCCCTGCATTTGGGTTGTCAACGATTTGCTTTACCTTCCTCGCCCTTCACCAGCCGCAACCGTGACACAGACAATTCAGCCCCTAGGATTATTGGACACACAAACCCCTCCAGCAGGATAAAGTTACAGCTTCCAGGAGTGGAAGGTAGTGAATGTAATTTGTTCAGGTTTTTTCCCAATCCATTTTTTTTTTTTTTAGAAAGCAATGAAAATGAATCATTGTGCGTATCCAATTTCTTTTACTTGGAGCTGGCAGTTGCTCATCTTGAAAGTCTTTACAATGGCCATGGTTTTGTGGACAAATGTTAAAAAAAACCCCATCTAATTAGTCTTTGTACATAAATGCTAGTCCACTTCCTGGCTTTTGTTGAAGTGGCCTTGAACAAATGGGCACCATCCTAACCAAGCCCAGAGTCTAGAGATGCAGCACTGTTTTTCACTCAGGCAGCTCTCCTTGCATGCATACATACGTGTGATTTGGTGAAATGTGTGGTGTGAAGAAACATAAATAAACAGCTATGTGTTAAATTACTCCTTGAGTAATTACAATGAGGCGGCAAGGTAGATTAGCTGTCGAGTGTTGTCCTCACAGTTCTGAGGACCGGGGTTCAAATCCTGGCCTACCCCTGAGTGGAGTTTGCATGTTCTCCGTGTGCCTGTGTGGGTTTTCTCCGGGCACTCTGGTTTCCTCCCACATCCTGAAACATGCATTAACTAGAGACTTTAAATTCCCCAGCGGTGTGATTGTGAGTGATTGTTGTCTTGTCTCCATGTGTGCTGTTATAGTCTGGTAACCAGTTCAGGATGTACTCTGCCTGTGCCCGATGACAGCCGGGATTGGCTTCAGCATGCCCATTACCCTCGTGTGGATAGAGAGCTTAGAAAATGGATGGATGGATGGATAATTAAAATGAGATGTAATAGTGGGCCACTGGTTTGCACATCTGCCTAACAATTCTGAGGACCAGGGTTCAAATGGCAGCCCAGGCTGCATGGAGTTTCCATCTTCTCTACTTCCCTGCTTAGTTTTTTTCCAGGAACTCCAGTTTCCTCCCAATCCCCAAAACAGGCAGCAAGTGATGGCACCTTACTGGTTATCAAGTGGGCTTCCTTCCATCATCAAGTCTTTCGCTGATAGGCCCACGACACTCTCGAGAGGGTTCAGCAGTGAATCCCAGCATCCCAGGTTCCAGAACACCAGCGAGACACTTCAGTACTTGGTTGTGCCACCAGGTGTAACGGCCTTGAGTAAGACTTGTCTTTCAACCAACCAGGATGTGCTCGGTGTTGCAGGACTTGGGCATAACAGGCACTTGGGATCTTTGGCATACCACTGGCTTAGGCCGTGGGAGAATGTAAAGCGTCATATTCAGCTTGCCCTGAATGCCTCCATCTCCTAAAGCTGTTTCCCAGCCAAGCACTGCCCTTGCTTGGCCTGTGACACAGCTTGGACGCACCTTTGTGCTTCCTCTTCTCAACGTACCCCCTGGACCACCAGCTTGCGCCGCTCAGCAGTATTAGCCTTGCTCCATACTGGTCTACTGGCCCCGAACCCAAGGCCACTCCTCTCTTCCTGCACTTGGCCAACGATTTCCTTGTGTCTGAATGCTGCCTTTGCCTGCTCATTTGCAGCCACTGGTGTCCACTTCCTCCCAGTGGCCAGGATGAGGGCCGTTTGGGCTACTAAGGTTACCCATCCTTTCCAGCTTCTTTGTACTGGTACCTCAGATCCCTTCCAAAATGCTGCAGAGATCCATGTTGACCTTCTTCCACAAAGCCTTGTTGCAGGCCTTGGGCATTTGATCAATGGCCTACGCCCCTGGATCTTCCGCTCTGTGGTTGATTGTAGTGGTAGCTTGGGTCCAGGTTGCGCTCCTGTGCTTTGTTCCTCCTCCTCCTCCAATGGGACAGGGGCGTTGATGTCCTGCAGACTGTGATGTGTGTCCTGCTGCTGAACTTCTGCCGACTGACTTGACCTGCTTCTCAAAACGTAGCTGTCAATGCGACTTACCTGCTGTCCCTTCTTTAGCCATTGTTTCCTGCCGTGGTGAATCTTCAGGCCCTGAGTGGAGGTAACCTTTGCCAACCACAAACGCAGACTTGGAGCTTAAGTCCTGCTTTGACTGTCGAAGCTTCATTTATGCTGATAGATGTTCTCATAGTCTTTTCCGTTCCTGTGTTCATTACCGTCTGCCGATGAGCCATCTTCCACCCCCGCTCCCGCAGGCTCCAGGAGTGTTTTCTTAGAGTTTTCTGTCGCAATGTTGAGTGGAACATAGCTTAACTGAAGAGTCTAAGTTTCATGTAGGTATGGATGTATGAATGGCTGTTTGTTTATAACTGCCTTGCGATTGGTTGGCATCCAGCCTCTCACCCAAAGAAAGCTAGGATTGGCTCCAGCACTGCCGTGAATTAAGTGAGGATATGGAGAACAGAAGATGAAGAAAATAATGACGAATTATAATGACTATAATAAATTCAATTGAAACATTTCTTTTCACAGGATACATGGTGCCAACCTCAGGGAACACCCATCCAAATAGCGCTCACCCCTCTAGAACCAGACGATGCCTCCACTGCCCTTGAAGTTTATAAACTGGTATTGGAAAGATCGTAAAGATAAGATATTACATTTGTTGTTCCCATCAATCACGATTTTTAATCCACTTTTTCTTTAGATCATGCGGTTCACAGGTGAGTCAGACCTCAGTGACTTGCAGGAGCAGATGTTGGGAAACTACATAATTGAGAAAGGCCAGAACCAACCTGCCTTAAGGGATGAGATCCTGGCCCAGTTGGCATACCACACATGGGGTATGAGTGAAGAGCAACGTAACCTGCAAGGCTGGTTGCTTCTGGCCTGCTGCCTCTGTGCCTTCACTCCATCCCCAGTACTAGAAAAACCCTTGCTAAAGTAGGTGGAATATTTGTGTTGAACTTTATTTTGGTCGTAAATATTTTTTGAAACACTGAATATACATGCAACAAAACACCATTGTTAAGGAGTCTATGGGAAGAACTGTATGAAGTAATTGGTTCTGCAGGAAAAGATTCCAATTTCCCCCAATTTGGAGGCACTTGAGTGGGTAAAATGTGTCTCTCACTACTTGTATTTTCATCATAAGCAAATTACATTACAGGTATGTGTTTGCAGATGATCGGATGATAGAAAATAAGTAAGCAAGTCTGGACTCTGCATCCTTTGCATAGTTGTAGAAAAAAAAACACCCAAGTGAGAACAACCTATCAAGAGACAGAAGGCATTACCAACGGTAGTTTCGCCATACAGGAGTTGTCTTGAACCTGTCATTGCAAACAAAGGCTATTGGCTACTTCTTCTTTCGGCTTGTCCCGTGAGGGGTCGCCACAACGTTTCATCTTTTTCTATCGAAGCCTATCTCCTGAATCTTCCTCTCTAACACCAATTGCCCTCATGTCTTGCCTCACAACATCCATCAACCTTCTCTTTGGTCGTCTTCTTGCTCTTTTGCCTGGCAGCTCCATCCTCAGCACCCTTCTAATATTGTACTCCTCTCTCACCTGTACGAGACACATGTCCAAACCATCAAAGTCTTTTCTCTCAAACCTTGTCTCCAAAACATCCGACTTTAGCTGCCCCTCGAATTAGTTCATTTCTAATCCTATCCTTCTCATTCCTAAAGAGAATCTTAATTTCTGCCACCTCTAGCACGCCTTCCTTCATCTCTTCATTGCTACCGTCTCTAATCCATACATCACAGCTGGCCTCACCACTGTTTTATAAACTTTGCCCTTCATCCTAGCAGACTCTTCTGTCACATAACCTTCCGCCAGCTATTCCAACCTGCTTGCACCCATTTCTTCACTTCCTTACCACACTCACCATTGCTCTGGATTGTTGACCCCAACTATTTGTAGTCGTCCTCTGGGGGGATCTCAAGGCTTCTCCAGAGCAGCCTTGAGAAATAGTCTGTCCGGTTGTCAGGGGCGTAGCCAGGCCCCAGCCCTGTGCGTGGCTACCTCTGGCAGCAACTCATCACATGCACCCCATTTTCTCTGAGAATGCGATGTATTTAAGCCTTACGTGTTTTTTTGCTAGTTGCTATTCGTTGTTTGAGACTACATTAGTCTGCATGACTATACAAGCTTCTTGTCGCGTATTTGCCTCATTGTCACGGCCAGCGTTCCTGTGCCACCACAGCCAAGTCTAGTTAAGCCTTGCCTAGTAGTTATCCAACCTCGTTTTCATGTTTTTGGACCTTGCCTTTTGGCACATTTTGTGTCTTTGCCTTTTTTGAACTGCTTACCTCTGTTTGACCTCTGCTGAAAATAAAACCACCATCGACAAGGTGTTGGTGCCTCTGAGTCCTGCATTTAGGTCCAACACCATGTCCCATGGTCATGACACTAGCAGATCTTGGGCCATCACTGGGGCCTCCTCCTGGAGGGACCCTCCCAGAACCCCTCTCCAGGAGGCATCTGAATCAGATGCTTGCCATGTAAATTGGCTTCTCTCTATTCAGAGGAGTAGCGAGCCAACTCTGAGCACCTCTCAGAAAACCAAGCTTCTCACCCTATTTCTATGGGAGAAACCAGATACCCCACAAAGGAAAATCCTTTCGGCTGCTAGTATTCGTAATCTTGTTCTTTTGGTCACAACCCATAGCTCATTACCATAGGTAAGGGTAGGAATCTAGTAACTGGCAAAGAGCTTTGCCTTTGGGCCCAACTCCTCTTTCACCATGACAGATCAATACAGAGTACGCCTCTCTGAAGTCGCTGCTTTGATCCATCAGTCATTCTCCAGTACCAGTCTTCCATCACTCGAAAACAAGACCCCAAGATACTTAAAGTCCTCCACTTGGGACATGATCTTCTCCCTGACCCAGAGAGGCCACCCTCTTCCAACTGAAGACTATGGTCTCAAATTTGAAGATTTTTTACCCAGCCACTTCACACTCGGCAGCTGTTAATATGACAATTGTGCAAGGCGTCCAGATGTTAAGGAATGTTCAGACGCAAAAGCAAATATATCGATTTTTGTTGTTTCTGTAGATTCTTTGATAGATAGATAGATAGATAGATAGATAGATAGATAGATAGATAGATAGATAGATAGATAGATAGATAGATAGATAGATAGATAGATAGATAGATAGATAGATAGATAGATAGATAGATAGATAGATAGATAGATAGATTCTTTGATCTATATAATCAAAGAATCTACAGAACTGCTTTTGCGTCTGAACACTTCATATACAGTTTAATGTGATTAGTTATGCAGTAATCAGGGACAATGTAAATTTTGCAAGTGTTGTAGATATTCCTCAGTCTATTGTGCAAGTCGATCAGATGCTACTCAGGTGCGAGAGGCTTGTATTGCGCAACACTTGATGTGTCGATGGTGGAGCGTGGTGAGACTAATCATAGTTTGATGGGGTCATCACAACCACATCATCTTCAAAAAACATGATACTGATCTAAAAAAAATATGATTCTGATTCTGAACAAACTGGTCCACCTCAACATCCTGGCTGCACCTGGAAATTCTGTCCATAAAGGCAATGAACAGATGGATGGCAACAGAGACTCTTGGTGAAGTCCACCTCTCACAAAAAAATAATTTGATTGCCCGAAATGTGGCCCAAATTTCCGAGATTGTTCATACAGGGACTGAACACCCCATAGCAGGGAGCCTGATACCCCGTCCCATTTTAGCACCAACAGGGCTGCCCAAGGGACCTGGTTGAATGGATTTTCCAAGTTCACCAAAAAAAAAAAAAAAAGAAATGTAGAGTGGTTGGGACAACTCCCATGCATCATCAAGGATGCTGTTGAGGTTGTACAGCTTGTCTACTGTTCCATGGCTAGGTTGAAAACCTCACTACTCTTCATGATTTGACTTCCTGATGGATCCTCCTTTCCAGAATCCCTGAATAGACCTTACCAGGAAGGCAGAGGAGTGTGAACCCCAATATTTGGAACATACCCTCTGGTTCTCCTTCTTAAAAAAGGAGACTACCACCCGACTATGCCAAAACAGAGGCACTGTCTCTGATGACCAAGCATTGTTGCAGAGCCGTGCCAAGGAGGGCACCCCACAACATATACAACCTTTATGAACTCAGGACCTAGTTCATCCACCCTCAGAGCCCTCCACTGAGGAGCTTTTTAACCACCTCGGTGTTTTCAACCCCAGTGAGAAAAGAACCCACCTCAGAGTCCAACACTCAGCTTCTTCATGGGAAGGGGTGTGGGTGGAATTCAAGAGGTCATGGAGGTATTCTCCCAAAAGTTTTCAAAGTATTCGGCCCACTGACTCACAACGTCCCTACTTAAGGTCAACATTGCACCATCCCCACTATACACAGAGTTGATTGTGCACCACATCCCCCTCCTGAGACCGACAGATTCATCATTCAGCATGGCCATGCAGCTTGATAGGACAGGATTAAAAAAAGCAACTTCATAAGCAGGATTCTCCACTGTCTCTCCAGACACTGACTGTGACACTATATTCTTTGCTTGCTATCAATATTGTCCTTGTTATATTGTTGTTCAAGAAATCAAACTGAACTTAAATTAGAATCAGCTTTATTGGCCAAATAAGTAACAACACACAAGGAATTTGTCTCCGGTAGTTGGTGCTAGCAGCATGGTGGGACACCTGTAGACCTTTGGCCTCACAGTTCTGAGGACTGTGGTCAAATTCCAGGCCTCGCCTATGTGGAGTTTGCATGTTGTTCCCGTGGCTGCATAGGTTTTCTGCGGGCACTCCAGTTTCCTCCCACATTCTAAAAACATGCACCTATTGGAGACTCTACATTTTCCCAAGGTGTGGTTGTGAATGTGACTGTTGTCTTTCTCTATGTGCCCTGCAACTGGATGGCAACCAGTTCAGGATGTACCCTGCCTCCTGCCCGATGACAGCTGGGATTGGCTCTAGCACTCCCGCGACCCTCGTAAGGATAATCAGCTCAGACAATGGATGGGTAGACGGACAGTACGACATACATGTTGAGTACGAAGAACAAGAACAAAAAAAACTAACAGGAACAAAGAACAATAGACAGTCAATTGACAGGGAACTTTTTTTCTTTCTTATAAGAAGTCACCGTTCTGCAAAGTTGTGCATGGATGCAGAGTCTTCTAGCACTTCAAGCAGTTACAGTGCACCAGTGCAATGACAATTGTGCAAAAGGGTGTCAAGGTTCAAGGGGTATGCAGCTGTCTGTCTATATTACTAATACTGATTGGCCCAGCAGGGTGTGACAACAACAGGACAAGGCAGAAGAACTGCAACATGGTGCAGTAAAATACTATGTTCGCTGTTCAAGAATTAAATAACTTAATTGCTAGAGGGAAGAAACTGTTTGAATGCTTGCTAGTTTTTATTACATTGATGGGTAGCGCCTACCCAACGGAAGGAGCTAGAACAGCTGCACTGTGTTGTGTTAGTCTTTTTAACATTAGTTCATTAATTTTCGCAGTGTATGTGCAGTTGAGGTTCAAACAAAATCTTGAAAAAATTTACATACTTTCCATTTAGATATGTATCGGACCACGGACCAATGGAATACCGTTCACTGTGCCAGCACAAACTGCTCACATCTATGCAGCTCCAAGCACCCACTTCCCGTATTTGTCCCCCATCTCAGCTGGAATGGATCAGCAACAAAAGGAAAGGCAGAATGCTTGTGGATGTATCTACATTCAACGGTAAGTAAGTGCCATTATTAGAGTCTCCTCCAAACAAGCATTTGCAAGCAGTGATGACCGGCCCTTGCCCCCATTTTTCATGTTTTATCCTTCAGATGATCAAACTTTGACACGATGCTTGGTATCGGGGAGAAAAAAAAAGGGAACAATTTTGGTTTAAAGCAGCCATTTTGGGTGAATTAAAGGACCAATAACAAAAGGGTTATGAAAAGCCAACTAAGCTTTAAATATAAATAGTTTTCTGAATCGTGTTCGTCGTACTAGTATTGTCTGCTTGTTAAGGACATTGAATATGAACAGAATTTTATGTATATGCTTTGCTGAAATTTTCATTTCATTTTGGAAAATTCAGTGTATTATGTTTGATCGCTAACTACCTCCGGACCAACTTATACTTTCAAGGTAGATAGTGTTATTATTATTATTATTAAATCCCTGATAATTAATTCACAATAAGGATACACTACTCTAAAACAGTTGTTGAATAAGTTTGCAAGGTTATAAGACCTTTCCAAAATTGTAGATCAAACTGGACCATTTGAGATTAAAATAGATTGGTGGCTTTATACTTTACGTCAAATCAGTTATAAGTATTGATTGAAATTATGAGTAATATAGACATTAAGTCCTTCTTTATTGGGATATTTCATTAAAGATCACGTTTACTCATCCCACAATGGGGAAATTTGACATTTGGACAAAGCACATTAAAATTGATCCTGGAGCATGATTGATTTTCTTGCTAATGGGAGAAATGGAAACGGTCTAAATGTTGGCATGTACTAATGTAGATTTTTCATTGTATTCATAAATTATCTCACCAAATGTATGAAGGATTTTTAAAAAAAATATTTTCAATCATAATTTCACATAAAAGTCAGTTATTTTTTTTTCATCTTCAATGGAAACCCATAATATCTGACTTCCTAGAAGAGAAGTTCACAACTGAAGTGGAGTCCTGGACCACAGGAGAAAAACTCGCCTCATGGTTTCTCTATGCCAGGTGGTTCATAATCTACACTGACAGATAATGATCCCTGCGTGTCCAAATATATAGTATACAGGTACAGTAGATAGGTATACATGTATTCAAACAAACCTTTAATGACATTCATAGAGGTATGATAGAGGCAACAGAGGGATGGTCTGTCTCTCTTCTGACTGATGAGGGGTGGTCTGATTTGGCTGGATCAGACTTTGTCATGGATCTGCTGGCTGGCACTGAGGCAGAAGTACTGACTCCAGGCACACCTTCTTCAATTAACTCTGATTACCTATTCAGTGGCCTGGATGACCGGTATGAGATACACTTTTTTTTTTTTTTTCAAGCGTTTCATAAAGAACATAAAGAATATATCGATTGCGTCTCACTTTCTGTTATTTCAAAGGACACCAGTTACGGATCTTGAGGACTTTATTCCGCCAGCACCAATCACTGAAGCTCCAAGAGTTCCTCATCTTCCAGGAAACCTGTGGGGACGGGACTTTCCACAGGAAGGTATGGCAGTATTATCCAACCAAAATATCAAGATGACTCCTCCAATAATGATCAAAAGAAGAAAAACAAACTACTAAACAAGAGGTGGGGTACATTATGTTCTTCTCAGATCTCAGATGTATAGGTGCACACTGCCGTTTACCACCCTCGGTACCTTTTCAAGAACCAATTTGAGTTTTTTCATCTTTTTTTCTTGTCTGTAGGCCATCATCAGCAGATGGATGCATATGTTGATGACTTGTTTGAACTGGACCAACAACAATTGGTTAGTGTTCTCAGGATGAAAACATTTCATTTGTTTTATTTATTTGCTTTTTCCTTAAAAGCTTGAACTTTAACAGTATAAAGCTTTAAATTTTATGAAAACAGGTCTCCTGATGACAGAACCCGTTACCACAATCCCTACACAGCAGAAAGAAGTTATGATGGGCCAAGTAATTTTGGCAATCCATCCATCGATTCATTTTCTACCGCTTTTCTGGGTCAGGTCACAGGGAAAGTATCTTCAGTAAAGATACCCAAACTTCCCTTTCCCCAGCCACTTCTTCCAGCCCCATACATACCATACCCCATACTTCCGAACCCCCCACAACACTCTCAGAGGGACATGGTCGATGCTCCAAGTCCACAAAACACATGTAGACTGGTTGGGCGAACTCCCATGCACCCTCAAAGATCCTGTTGAGGGTATACAGTTGGTGCACTGTTTTACGGCTAGGGCGAAAGCCACATTGATCCTTCTGAATCTGAGATTCGACTTCACGACGGATCCTCCTCTCCAGCACCCCTGAATAGACCTTACCAGGAAGGCTGAGGAGTGGGAGGCCCCTATAGTTGGAACACACCCTCAGGTCCCCCTTCTTAAAAAGGGGGAGCACCACCCTAGTCTGCCAATCAAGAAGCACTGTCCCCGATCTCCACATGATGTTGCAGTGGCGTGTTAACCAGGACAGCCCCACAACATCCAGAGCCCTTAGGAACTCTGGCCGAATTTCAACCACCCCCGGGGCCCTGCCACTAAGGAGCTTTTCAACCACCTTGGTGACCACAACTCCAGAGATAGAATAGTCTGCCTCAGAGAACCCAGACTCAGCTTCCTCATGGGAAAATGTGTTGGGAGCTTGAGGAGATCTTTGAAGTATTGTCCCCACCGACTCACAACATCCTAAAATGAGGTCAGCAGTGCCCCATCCCCAATATACACAGTGTTGATGGTGCACTGCTTCCCCCTTCCTGAGATGCCGAACAATGGACCAGAATTTCCTCAAAGCTGTTTTGAAGCCGTTCTCCACGGCCTCACTGAACTCCTCCCATACCCGGGTTTCTGCCTCAGTGACCACCAAGGCTGCATTCTGCTTGGCCAGCCGGTACCTATCAGTTGCCTCGGGAGTCGCAGAGGCCAAAAGTGCCCAATAAGACTCCTTCAGCTTAATAGCATCCCTCACTGTTGGTGTCCAGCAATGTGTTCAGGGGGTGTCAACCGACCTCCTTACGACCATAGCTCCAATCTGCTGCCTCATCAATGAAGACGCATAACATCGTCCACTCAAACTTAATGTCCCCCACCTCCCCAGGAACGTGAGCAAAGTGCTTTCGGAGGTAGGAGTTGAAATTCCTTCTGACAGGGGCATTTGCCAGCCGTGCCAGCACACTCTCACAATACGTTTGGGCCTGCCACTTTGTATCGACATCTTCCCCCACCATCAGAGCACACTCACCACCAGGTGTTCATCAGTTGATACCTGTGCCCCTCTCTTCACCCGAGTATCAAAGGCATGTGGTCACAAGTCCAATGGCACGACTACAAAGTCGATCTTCAAACTGCGGCCCCAAGTATCTTAGTGCCAGGTGCACTTGTGGACACCCTTATGCCTGAACATGGTTTTCGTTATGAACAATTCGTGATGAGCACAGAAGTCCATGAACAGAACACCACTCCGAATCTGACGTGGGGCGGTGGCGGGGAGGGGGGGCGTTATTCCCAATCACACCCTTCCAGGTCTCACTGTCATTCCCCACATGAGCATTGAAGTACCCTACCAGAATGTGGAGTACCCAGAGGGAACACTCTCCAGCACTCCCTCTCAGGACTCCAAAAATGGTGGGTACTCTGAACTCCTGTTTGGTGCAGAGGCACAAATAACAGTTAGGACCCATCCCCTACCTGAAGCTGGAGGGAGGCTACCCTCTCATCAATTGGGGTAAACTCCCACGTACAGGACCTGAAAAATAAGTATACCCACACCTGCTCGGCGTCTCTCACCGTGGGCAACTCCAGAGTGGGACAGAGTCCAACCGCTCTCAAGAGGAGTGGTACCAGAGCCCAAGTGGTGTGTAGAGGCAATACCGACTATATCTAGTCAGAATTTCTTGACCACACACCAACTCGGGCTCCTTCCCTGCCAAATGGGTGACATTCCATGTCCCTTGAACTAGTTTCTGTAGCTGGGGATCAGATCCCCAAGGTCCCCGCCTTTGGCCACCACCCAGCTTACATCGCACCCGACCCCTATGGCCTCTCTCACAGGTGGTGAGTCAATGGGAAAGGGGACCCATGTTACCCTTTCGTGCTATACAGCATGGGTGCAGGCCCGGCCACGAGGCGCTCGCCTTCGAGCCCAACCTCCTTCCCTGGCTCAAAAGGGATCCCCTGGTGACCAACATCCAGGCAAGGGAAACCAAGATCCAACATTAGCACTCGTCATAGGGGTTTCAGAGTTGTACTTTGTCTGGCCCTCCACCACGATACGATCAAGGAGGGGAAACTACAAATACTGTTTACATATTTTAAAATTTTTGGTACCCACATAAACATACATCCCCCGCTATTTTTTTTCACTATTTGTAGTTGGTTCTGGTAACAATTAACCACAATAAATGAGGGATTACTGCTCTTTGGTAAGGATTTCTGGAAAAAGGAAGGCTTATCAGGGCTCAACATTAACTTTTGCAGCTACTTGCCCTATTGGGCAAGTGAATCTAAATCTCACTTGCCCCATCCGAAAGCCCACTTGCCATAACTTTCAACAAATATTACATGCTTTTATAGCAACTGGTGATAATCCCTACATCATATAAAATATATGATAGGTTTTGTTATCGTTTATTGCATCCATGTGGCAAAAAAATGAATAAAATAATAAAAATATAAATCTACATTTAAAAAATATGGTAAAAAAATTGGCACAATAACAAATGACTAACAAATAAAATGACTAAATACTAAATAATGACTTTTAACAAATGACTAGGTAATTTAAAAATATATGGCAAAAGGTTGGCACAATAACAAATGACTAACAAACAACATGACAAAATAATGACTTTTAGCAAATGACAGGTGAATAAAATACTAAAAAATGTTTTATTGATCAGAAAATCTAGCAAGTCATCTTCCTCAGGACAACTCAGTAGGAACTATGAATTGCCAATCAGTGTGTAATTTGAAACAGGTGGATTTGACCGGATGCAGCCTTCAACAATATGTCAGTCGGTTTTCCCTTTTGTGCGTCCCCGTTTCATCACAGCATATACTTTAATGACTAATTGTGTCATGTCAAAATATTATTGTCATCGATGACATCACTTACCATTTGTATAAAAAAAATATAATAAGTCGGACTTTCTTCCCTCAGATTTTCCTTGATTGTATTTCGATGTTCAACTATGGATAGGATTCCATTGACGTCACCACCACCCTAGATCAATCGGATGGATTAATGATAAAAAAAAATTCACGCTTCACCATTCACCTGTATTCTCCGAACTCTACAACACACAAGATGGCATAATTGGAAATCTATCTATTCTTGACTAAAGCACGAGAAGGCAGCCCATTGGCTTGTTCAGTCGAGCTCATGCGAATCAGAAACTTGCATGTTTTGCTGTTGTTGTCACGTTTCACGCAACGTCAGCCATGAATTATTAAAACTATTGACTCGGACACAATAATTTTTTAATAAATGCAAACTTACGATATTTCTGTGAAAATTCCCACTTGCCCGGTCGGGCAATCATGCTATACGTTTCCTTTCCCGAAGATGCTTCTCAGGCAAGTCAGAGCAGTAAATGACACGTTTGTATTTCAAAGACTGATTAGATTTTTTTTTTCCCCGCAGCAAGCCCATGTTAATGTGAATATATGTGGTTTTAAATGCAGGAATATGAAAATGTGATAGTTGATATAGTTGAAAAAACTGCCATGTTTTGACTTGTTAGTTTTTTTTTATTTTTCATATTTTCATATTCTTCTTTGTTTCTTGGTTTACAAACTTTAGATGTGTCACAAGACATCAGACAAAAGACATCAGAATCAAAATTAGGTCTAACGGCCGAGTATGAAACAAGACACAAGGAATTTGTCTCCCGCAGTCAGTGCTGCTCTGGTACGACATTCATGTTGAGTACAGAGAAGAACAAACAAACTCACAAGAATGAGGAACAATAGAAGTTCAGTCAAAAGGGAACTATTCCTGATAAGAAACATTTTTGTGCAAAGATGCAGTCTCTTCTAGCATTTAGAGCAGCTTTAAGGTCTTGACAGTTGAAAAAAGACAGTTGGACAGCGTGAGGGGCAGCTGTGGTGAATGATCCCTCCTGAAGTCCACAATCATTTCTACAGTGTTGAGAGTGTTCAATGCCAAGTTGTGCTGGCTACACCAAAGCTCCAGTCTTGCCACTTGCTATTGATACGCAGACTCGTAGCCGTCTTTAATTAGACCGATGACTGTAGTGTCATCTGCCAGTAGTGTGCTAATAGATGGAAAGAATACTTTGAGAAGTTGATGAATGAAGAAAATGAGAGAGAAGGAAGAGTTGAAGAGGCAAGAGTGAAGGACCAGAAAGTGGAAATGATTACTAAGGGGGAAGTCAGAAAGGCACTACAAAGGATGAAAAATGGAAAGGCAGTTGGTCCTGATGACCTACCGGTAGAGGCATGGAAGCAATTTGGAGAGATGGCTGTGGAGTTTTTGACCAACTTATTCAACAGAATACTAGCGGGCGAAAAGATGCCTGAAGAATGGAGGAAAAGTGTTCTAGTTCCCATTTTTAAGAACAAAGGGGATGTTCAGAGCTGTGGGAACTATAGAGGAATAAAGTTGATGAGCCACACAATGACGTTATGGGAAAGAGTAGTGGAGGCTAGACTCAGGACAGAAGTAAGTATCTGCGAGCAACAGTATGGTTTCATGCCTAGAAAGAGTACCACAGATGCATTATTTGCCTTGAGGATGCTAGTGGAAAAGTACAGAGAAGATCTAGAGAAAGCCTATGACAGAGTACCAAGAGAGGAACTGTGGTACTGCATGCGTAAGTCTGGTGTGGCAAAGAAGTATGTTAAAATAGTACAGGACATGTATGATGCCAGCAGAACAATGGTGAGGTGTGCCTTAGGTGTGACAGAGGAATTTAAGGTGGAGGTGGGACTGCATCAGGGATCAGCTCTGAGCCCCTTCCTGTTTGCAGTGGTAATGGATAGGGTGACAGATGAGGTTAGACTGGAATCCCCTTGGACCATGATGTTCGCAGATGATATTGTGATATGCAGTGAAAGCAGGGAGCATGCAGAGGAACAATCAGAAAGATGGAGACATGCACTGGAAGGGAGAGGAATGAAGATTAGCCGAAGTAAAACAGAATATATGTGCGTGAATAAGAAAAGTGGAGGGGGAAGAGTGAGGCTACAAGGAGAAGAGATAGCGAGGGTGGACGACTTCAAATATTTAGGGTCAACAATCCAGAGCAATGGTGAGTGTGGTAAGGAAATGAAGAAACGGGTCCAAGCAGGTTGGAACAGCTGGTGAAAGGTGTCTGGTGTGTTATGTGACATAAGAGTCTCTGATAGGATGAAGGGCAAAGTTTACAAAACAGTGGTACGGCCGGCCATGATGTACGGATTAGAGACCGTGGCACTGAAGAAACAACTGGAAGCAGAAATGGAGGTGGCAGAAATGAAGATGTTGAGGTTCTCGCTCGGAGTGACCAGGTTGGATAGGATTAGAAATGAGCTCATTAGAGGGACAGCCAAAGTTGGATGTTTTGGAGACAAGATTCGAGAGAGCAGTCTTCGATGGTTTGGACATGTTCAGAGGCGAGAGAGCGAGTACAGAAGGATGCTGAGGATGGAGCTCCCAAAAAGAGCGAGAGGAACACCAAAGAGAAGGTTTATGGATGTTGTTAGGGAAGACATGAGGGGGGAGGCCCCGTAGCTCAGTGGTTAGAGCACTGGTTTGGTAAACCAGAGGTTGTGGGTTCGTATCCCACTGGGGCCTCCACTCCCTGAGAAGGGTTGCGTCAGGAAGGGCATCCGGCGTAAAAATTGTGCCAAACATATATATGCGTTCATCTGAGATGACACGCTGTGGCGACCCCGAAAGGGACAAGCCGAAAGAAACACACAGTTAGGGAAGACATGAGGGGAGTTGGGGTTTGAGAGGAAGATGCAGGAGATAGGCTAAGATGGCAAAAGATGACACACTGTGACGACCCCTGACGGGACAAGCCGAAAGGAAAAGAAGAATGTAGTGTCATCTGGAAACTTCACGAATTTGACAACTTTTGTTGTTTGAACACCTGCCTCACGTCCTGTTCGTGAATTGTAAATGGTGGAGTTGGAGATGTTGAAGTGTAAGGTGATGCGACTTGGTGGGTGTGTAGAGGGAAAGTGTCATATTCAAATCTGCAGTGTAAGCTGTTCAAGATTATTGTTATCTACTCAGGGGATGATTGTCGCTTGTAATTAGTGAGCAATTGTAACTGCGGCAGAACGTCCAAAGTCTTTTCAGGTCTTGATCAGAAGTTGAAGTGCATCCATTTTTATTTCTTGGGAGCGTAGATTCGCGAAATGAATCGACAGAAGCGCCACTCTGTGTCCCCTCCTGTGGAGTTGAACTGGTGTGCCAGATCATGAGCCTCTGTGCCGTTTTCACCATGCCATTTAGAGTACCAACAATTAACAATGGGAAAAGATTCAGCAAATTGGTGACAGTTGTCAAAAAAAAAAAAAACATCTGAAGACTCTGTGATGGTTAACAAGTAATTTCTTGTGCACTTGGATCTCGAGATTACCAAAAACCACACAAACGTATAAATTACCAGGGAGCACATTCTGAAGGGAGCCACACTGGCAGGTGCAATGTTGTAAGTTAAATTGGTTGTTAATTTCTCTCTATTTCATTCCCAATAGTTTATTCGCATCAAAACACAGTAGTTTTAAATATACTGTTTAATTAGCCATTATGTAGCAAAAACAACAAACATTTGACACACCAAATTGTTCCAACAATTCATTTGGATACATTTCCGACACTGATTATGTGCAGGCTCATGAAGAGAAACTTATTCACGATATTTATTAATCCACCAATAATTTTTTTTATAAGTGAAAAGAATTGTGAATGTCATTGGTTTATCATTTACTTCTGCATTTAAATATATTTTTTACTCACAAAAAAATGCTTTAAATTTTTGTATAAATATGACCAACAAATTTCTTTTGTGAAGGATGTGGAAAGAGTAGCTGTGTTAAACCGCAAGATGAGAGGTGCAGGAGGCATTGGACCCATGCAGCCTGGATCCTATACTTCTGGTCGGTACAAAACTTTTATCTACACGAAATTGATCTGCAGACCATCGTTATTGCATGAAAAAAATGTTTATTATGACAAAATCCATTCATCCTTCCATCCATCCGTCCATTTTCCAAGCCACTCATCCACACAAGGGTGGACCCTATTCCACCTATCATCGGGAAGAAAGGTGGGTAATAACTGAAATGGTTTCAGGCCAATCACAGTGCACAGAGGAAGATATAACCATTCACACTTGACAAGCTTACAACACCCCGAATGAGATGGATCCAGAACTCGGAACATCTGGCAAATGCGCTGAGTTTCCTTGTGATTTTAGTGAAAAAATATAATCCATCAGACCAGATGTCAGCACAAATCAGCAAAAGGGTAGGATTATTTTACATCTGACGCCAAACAGAGAAAACTCCATCAACTTGTCAGAATTTGATACATTTGACCCAAAAACTGTACAGAAAACTGTTCAGCAGTTGAAACCATCAACGAGCTGTCGAGACTCAATCCCATATGACTTTTTCAAAATTATTCTGAAGTCAGTGCTACCTGATTTGCAGCAAATAATCAATTGCTCACTTCAGTCTGGCAAGTTTCCCAAAGCTCTTAAAAGCCTCTTCTAAAAAAAAAAAAAAAAAAAAAAAAAAAAACTGAGCACTGGACGATTCCATGTGAGAAAGCTATAGACCAATCTCAAATCTCCCATTTAGCATCCCATCTACAGTTCAATTAAGGTATTATGCCACTGTCTAAATCAGATAAATAACTGGATGAGCC
This sequence comes from Syngnathoides biaculeatus, assembly GCF_019802595.1. NCBI lineage: Eukaryota > Metazoa > Chordata > Actinopteri > Syngnathiformes > Syngnathidae > Syngnathoides > Syngnathoides biaculeatus. The sequence goes on from NC_084661.1 coordinate 5,801,746, forward strand.
AAAATTTTCTTCAACTAAATCACAACAAACTGAGACAATTGTTTTTGGCAATAAAGAAAAGAGAATTGCTCTTAGTTAACACCTGGACTCTCTATCTTTATAAACCAAAGACCAAGTCCGAAACCTTGGTATTCTGATTGATTCCGACCTGACTTTCAACAATCTTATCAAATCAATCACATAAACTGCCTTCTACCATCTGAAGAATATATCTAGAGTGAAGGCTTGTACCTGTCAAGCATACTAGGAAAAGCTCATCCATGATTTTATCGCAAGTAGACTTGACTACTGTAATGGTCGTCTGACTGGACCAAAAAGAGTATTAAACAGCTGCAGCTCATTCAGAGCATATAAAAGGTATAACTTGTTCGATGTTTTTCCCGAAAATAGTATTTTTTAATTAAAGTCTGTGAACTTTGACCTAATTTCCCGTACCCGAAAAACACCTCCCTTCCCGCGCCTTACCTCTGAGTTCACAGTGAGAAGACCTGCTATTGTGGGACTATCTTATAGTTGTAGAATTGCTTGTTGACGCAGAAGAAAAACCCCTTTGTTTCGAGAATTCCTCAGTGATTGTTAGCTAAAACCAATCTGTAAAAGTGGTGAAGATGTGTGTGGTTTGGTTTTGTAGCAATTTGAATTATTCTGATCACAGTCTACATTATTTTTCCAAAGAACCAAGCCTCAGAAAACAGTGGGTCAGGTTTGTGCAAACAAAGCACATTTTTCCAAACCCGGTCAGCAGTCTGTCATATGCAGTGAACATTTTAACCCGGAGTATTTTACTGGCGGAGTCATGTCTGAGATAGGTTTTAAATGTAAAAAAAACTGTTAAAACCTGGATCAGTGCCTACCATACACCGAGTTCAAACATCTGACCTGATCGGTGTTGCTAAAGAGAACAAATGAGAACTTGGATCAGCTGCTGAACCTGGACATGGTTTGACAAGCTCAGCCCCCGCTGTTGTTGTGGAAAATCCAAACAGCGCTGATACTGTCGCCTGAATTGTAGATCGGGAACCTCAAGTACTCATGAGTTTAGACAGCTGGCAATAAAACCTGGGTGCACTGCAGCAGATGGTCTGGATAATGTTCCATTTTCTGGTGAATATGTCTCTCATGGCAATAACAACTTTTTTCTGTTGTTTCCATGGGTGTGCAGCATTTAGATGCACACGTGTGGATATAATTAAAAAAATTAAAATCTGTTCACATTCACAAATTTTTACAGCTCAAAGATCCATATCATTCCAGTACAAAGAACCATCCACCCCATTTACATTTCTATTTTAAGCATTTAGTGCCCAAACAAAACTACAAGATACCGGTTTACAGCTTCCAGTATAAAGTTTAGGGGTTTTGCTCAGGAAATCTTGTGAAAATTGTGGCTAAAATGGCGATGGATGGTTCTGTGTACTGTCTGGTTATGGCATCAGTTTAACACATGAAATTACATTTATGGTTATTGTTCTGTGTACAGCTATTGTTCTTAAATTAACGTGACATTTTAAAAAGATTTCGTTCATTAAAATCCTTATTTGTGAAAATATACCAACTTGGAGTAAATACAGGGCGTTTGCATAGTTTTGAAACAAGACTGAAACCTTTGTATATACATTCAGGATATCAAAGCCATTACTATTAATCGGTTTATGGCTAAATGAACAAAACAATAACTTCACAAATGCCTACCAGTCACTGTTCCAACATGAGGGATGTCGTCCACCCTGGGTCTGAGTGCTTGCTTGGCACCTTCATCACCAGCTATTTTGTCTGCATTTGATCATGTGTTCTGTCTAACTGGCTCAAATACATCCTTTAACGCCTTTATAACACTCATATTCTTCACCGTCTTCGTGCGACCCTTCAGAATCATGTCCATCGCTCGAACTATTGGAAAATCCAGCGTCGTTCTTAGAATGCATTTGAATGGCCGCCATGATGTTGATCTCAACTTCTCATGTCCTTTTTTGGGGTTTTCCGGTTTGTGGTCATGTATTTCCAGGGAATCTTGCAATGTGTGATCAATTTTTGCCGATAATCGAAAATAAAAATGGTTTCTTCACAATGGATTTCAGATTCAAATTCAGCATAAATAACTGTATAATATAGGCAAAATGTGCATTGAATACTTTACATCCCTTTTAAACACATGGGGAAAAAAACAGAATTATTTATACACCATTCAAACATTTGACATGAACATCAAGTTGGATATGAAAGAGGGAGAAAAGGATCTCTACAGGGTGGCCAGAGAGAGGGATAGAGATGGGAAGGATGTGCAGCAAGTAAAAGTGATCAAGGATAGCGATGGAAATATGTTGACTGTTTGCCAGTAGTGTGCGAGGTAGATGGAAAGAGTACTTTGAGAAGTTATTGAATGAAGATAATGGGAGAGAACGTAGAGTTGAAAAGGCAAGTGTGAATGACCAGGAAGTGCCAATGACTAGTAAGGGGGAAGTTAGAAAGCCACTGAACAGAATGAAAAATGGAAAGACGGTCCTGATGACATACCAGTGGAGGTATGGAAGCAATTTGGAGAGGTTGCTGTGGAGCTTTTGACCAACTTTCTCAATGGAATACTTGCAGGAGAGAAGATGCCAGAAGAATGGCAGAAAAGTGTGCCAGTCCCCACTTTTAAGAACGAGAGAGATGCGAGAGATGATGTGCGAAGTTTATAAAACAGTGGTGAGGCCCGCCATGATGTACGGATTAGAGACCATGGCACTGAAGGAACAACAGGAAGAACTGGAGTTAGCAGAAATGAAGATGCTGAGGTTCTCGCTTGGGGTGCACTGGTTGGATAGGATTAGAAACTAGCTCATTAGAGGAACAGCCAAAGTTGGATGTTTTGGAGACAATGTTAGAGAGAGCAGATTTAGATGGATTGGACATGTTCAGAGACGAGAGAGTGAGTATATTGGTAGAAGGGTGCTGAGGATGGAGCTGCCAGGCAAAAGAGTGTGAAGAAGACCAAAGAAAAGGTTGATGGATGTTGTGAGGGAGGACATGAGGACAGTGGGTGTTAGAGAAGAAGATGCACGAGATAGGCTTAGATGGATAAAGATGACACGCTGTGGCGATCCCGAAAAGGACAACCCAAAGGAAAAAGAAGGCCTATATACCATTCAAACATTTCTAGACATGCATATTTTTTCATTTTATAAAATGTCATTCCTTTCCTCTACTGTTATAAACAATTGATTCTATGTAATGAAAGCTCATCATTCTGTTTTCTAGGTATGTCTACTTTAATGTCAGGCTATCCTATGGGTAAGTGGCTCATTGCTCATTCCCTTAATACACAGTTGTCCAATTCAATGCCTCCAAGCTAGATCCAGTCCTCCACATTATTTTCCATGGGCTGTTATAGCTTGTCATAATTCATCTATTTTCCATATCGTTTATCCTCATTAGGGTCACGGATATGCTGGGGCCTATCCCGCTATCCTGGTGAGAGGCAGGGTACACCCTGAGCTAGTCACCAGCCAATTGCAGGCCACATAATTAACCATTCATTACTCCTAGCTTTGGCCACATTCTGATGGGATGTAAGCGATTTTACACATAAGATAAATTTGGTAAAGGAACCATCACTTCAAAACCAAGGTATATATTCTAATGTGGCCCATTATAATGCCTCAATGTGATTCATGTCTAGGACTGCCAGTCAGCCCATCAATGCCAAGCTACGGTATGATCCCACCTATGACAGCCATACCCACCATGCCAGGTACTGACTCCACATTTCTATCTTGGACTTCATTGTTTGGCACTTCATTGTTAATCTTCCCCTGCCTATCATAATCTTCACAAAGCCATGATGATACCTCAGGCTCCGGCTGCCTCAATCCCTGACCCCATGCAGCTGGCAGCAACACAGCAAGCCCTCATCAACCAGCAGGCTCTGCTTATGGTTCGGATAAACAAACTTTTTTTCATTACATCATTTTTTTTTTAAATCATCAGATCCTCCAATACAGTATTTCTCACCTGTTCCTGGTTTCTCTCCATAGGCCCAGCAGATGACTATGCAGGCAATGACTCTGTCCCAACAGCAGACAGAAGATCAGCAGAGGTTGAGGGAACAGCAGAGGACGCAGGAAGAGCGCCAGAGACGCACACTCACTTCTTCCCCTCAATCTCAACCTGGAGGCCATCTTAGTCACTTTTTACCAGAGGTAAATTGGAGTGCATGACTTCTAATAATTGTAAATGTTAATTCTGTGGTATAGCAACAGGAAGGGGACATTATGTTATTGCTGTGCTTTATTAGATGGATTTGATTTTGAGCCATTACATCAAAGAATCATGACAATACACAATGAAGGGCTCGAGTGCCTGACTAATCCTTAGACCTGTACTGTCAGGGTCCCAGTGATTAATATTACTGAACTTGGATCAGATTGTTCTTGGATCAAGTCTCAAAATAGAGTATTTCAAATCAAGGTATATGATCCTGATCCCAAGGAAGCTGGGATATGTACTTGGTAATCCATTCCCTCCCTGAATCATGTTCAAATGCTGTTCTTGGATATTTCAAAACTGCAAGGTGGAGATAAGGTTATTTTTTTATGGTAAAACTCAAGATTATCCTGATTTTATTGGAAGGGTGGCTCAAACAAGTTTTAGAGATAGAAATTTGATTCCAGAAAACAGAATAGATAAATCCTGCAATGACAGAGTGCAAAATACTATATAAACAGTACCATTACAGCTGCCATACAAGAGAATCATAAACAAAATACATAGTAATACAACAGTGCCATAAGATACGAGTGACCTGAGTCATGTGTTTTTCGAGATACAAGCCGTTGATTGGCCAGGTTTCAGCTTTGACCTCCAAGCCAAAACTTGAGAAACAAGTGCTATATGGTGTCTTGGAGCTCCACTCACTTGACAACAAGCAGCACTTTGTATGGTGTAATTGGTAAATATTCTTCAAAGAAGAGCCTTGAAATTCTACATTGCCACTATGAGTTAGTGCTTACTTCAAAAACTCATTCACTGCTACCAAGTGCAAATACATCAAACACACATGAATGGAACTGGAACCCTTGGACAAATTGTGAAGCTGATATGATTTAAAGGGTCGTATTGTGGAATTTAACGTAACTTACAATGTTTTTGATTGAAATACCTTTTGATTTTGATAAATATAATCCCTTACTGATGCAGATTTTTTTTAAAAAGATTATTTTTAGTTCCGTCTTGCATTTTTTTTCCAAAAATCACTGAACATTGGGAGGTGAATTCAATTTTGTTTGAATCACACAGTGATCTGACGGTTGATGAATTAAAAGTTATGCTAACTGTCGCAACTATTTTGGAAGTTATGAGAAAAACATCATCAGCATAATAATGTGGAATTCATTGCATAGTTAGCTTGTGGAAATAATATTATTTTGAAAGATGTTTGTTTGTGTTCTGTCCTGTGGAAGATACCGCAGGGCCCAGTTGTTCAGAGGTAATCAGGTACTCCGAGGTAACATTTTGGATCATGGATTGATTCTTGAAAACCAAAAACACGTTATGAAATCATATTAGATCATGAAATCGAGTCACTGATTGCTTTGGTTCGTGCAGGGTGGGTTCAGTTCCCCTCAGCGACAGGGTGAATGTGAGTGCAAATGGTTGTCCACGTGGTTTATATGTCCTCTGAGACTGATTGGTGTCCAAGATTTCCTTTGCTTTTCGCCCTAAAATAGGATCCAATGCCCCACAATCTTAACCAAAATAAACAGTTTTACAAAATGGATGGATGGATTATAATCCAGTCTTGGTTTTACTCTGACTCAAACCAGTTTGTGTTAAAATGTTTTAGTAGGAATGGGATTGCTTGGATAAAAATAAAAAACAACAGCTACAACAACAATTATGAGAGGGGTTTGTGTGCCCCGATGATCCGAGGAAGACCACCCAATGCACGTGGTAGGCTCACCCATGGCAAAAAGGCTCTAAGTGAGGGTCCAGACAAAGTATGGCTCCCAAAACCACTAACTTCTTCTTCTTCTTTTCCTTTCGGCTTTTCCCCTTATGGGTCTCCACAGTGTGTCATCTTTTTCTATCTAAGCCTATCTCCTGGATATTCCTTTCTAACACCAACTTTCCTCATGTCTTCCCTCACAACATCCATGAACTTTCTCCTTGTTCTTCCTCTCGCTCTTTGGCATTCCTCACATTTCCAGTGCATGCCTCCATCGTTCTAATTGTTCCTCCACCTGGTCCCTGTTTTCGCTGCAGATCACAATATCATCTGTGAACATCATGGTCCAAGGGGATTCCAATCTATCCTCATCTGTCAACCTATCCATTATCAAAGCAAACAGGAAGGGGCTCAGAGCTAATCCCTGATGCAGTCCCACCTCCACCTTGAATTCTTCTGTCACACCTGCGGCACACCTCACCACTATTCTGCTGGCCTTATACATGTCCTGTACTATTCTGGCATTTCTCCGCCACACCATAACTACGCATGCAGTATCACAGTTTGTCTCTTGGTAGTCTGTCAGGCTTTCTCTAGATCCACAAAGAAACAATGTAGCTCCTTCTGACCTTCTCTATACTTTTTCACTAGCATCCTCAAGGCAAATAATGCATCTGTGGTACTTTTTCTAGGCATGAAACCATACTGTTGCTCGCAGATACTTACTTCTGTCCTGAGTCTAGCCTCCAATCACTTTACCATATGTTCATTGTGTGGCTCGTTATTCCTCTAAAATTCCCAGAGCTCTGCACATCGCCTTTTTTTTCTTAAAAATGGGAACAAGCACACTTTTCCTCCATTCTTCAGGCATCTTCTTGTCCACGAGTATTCTGTTGAATAAGTTGGTCAAAAACTCCACAGCCACGCCTCCAAATTGCTTCCATACCTCCACAGCTATGTCATCAGGACAAACTGCTTTTCCATTTTTCATCCTCTTAAGGGCATTTCTAACTTCCCCCTTTCTAATCATTTTTTTTTTTTCATAAAATTTGAAACAAATTGGGGTCCCCTATCAGAAACACTCCGGAATCAGAATCAGCTTTATTGGCCAAGTGTGTAAAAACACACAAGGAATTTCTCTCTGGCAGTCATTGCTGCCCTTGTACAACATTCAGAACAAAGAATAACAAAGCAACAAGAACAAAGAACAAGAGATATTTCTGTTTATAGGAACTATTCTTTATAAGAGTCATGCAAGATGTAAGATCTTCTTCATTTAGAACAGGTAAGAGAAAAGTGTGCCAACGTTATGTTAACCATGTACAGCGGGCCTTTACGCGTTTGCGGTTCCAATTATAGACCAGTCCAATGACAATTGTGCATAGAAAGCAGTTTAAAGTGATGAATTGTAAGATGGTCTAAAAATACTTTAATACTAATACTGATTGAACCAGCAGGATGTGAGTGAGTGTCCTAACAATGGCAGAAAGCAGAAAATAGTACTGTGCCTTGTGAACATATTCGACCCCCTTGAACTTTTCAACGTTTCGCCACATTTCACACTTCAAACATAAAGATATAAACATTTTATTTTTTGTCAATAATCAACAACAAGTGAACACCATTGTGAAATGAAACAAAATTTATTGGATTATTGATTATTATTTATTTTTTAACAAATAAAACACTGAAAAGTGGGGTGTGCAATATTATTTGGCCCCTTTGCTTTTAGTGCAGAAACTCACTCCAGAAGTTCAGTGAGGATCTCTGAATGATCCAATGTTGACTGATGATGATCAATAGAATCCACCTGTGTGTAATCAACTCTCCGTATAAATGCACCTGCTCTGTGAGAGTCTCAGGGTTCTGTTTAAAGTGCAGAGAGAATCATGAAGGCCAAGGAACATACCAGGCAGGTCCGAGATACTGTTGTGGAGAAGTTTAAAGCTGGATTTGGATACAAAAAGATTTCCCAAACTCTACACATCTCAAGAAGCACTGTGCAAGCAATCATATTGAAATGGAAGGAGTATCAGACCACTGCAAATGTGCCAAGACCCGGCCATCCCTCTAAATTTTCACCTCGAACAAGGACAAGACTGATCAGAGATGCAACCAAGAGGCCCGTGATCATTCTGGATGAACTGCAGAGATCAAATGCTGATGAGGGAGAATCTGTCTATATGAAAACAATCAGTCGTACATTGCACAAATCTGGCCTTTATGGAAGAGTGGGAAGAAAAAGACATTTCTCAAAGATATCCATAAAAAGTCTCATTTAAAGTTTGCCACAAGCCACCTGGCAGACACACCAAACATGGGGAAGAAGTTGCTCTGGTCAGATGAAACCAAAATCGAACTTTTTGGCCACAATGCAAAACGATAAATTTGGCGTAAAACCAACACAGCTCATCACCCTGAACACACCATTCCTCCTGTCAAACATGTTGGTGGCACCCTCACTATTTGGGCCTGCTTTTGTTCAGCAGGGACAGGGAAGATACTTAAAATTAATGGGAAGATGAATGGAGCCAAATACAGGACCATTCTGGATGAAAACCTGTTGGAGTCTGCAAAAGACCAGAGACCGGGACGGAGATTTATCTTCCAAAAGGACAATGATCCAAAACATAAAGCCAAATCTACGATGGAATGGTTCACAAATAAAGGTATCCAGGTGTTAGAATGGCCAAGACAAAGTCCAGACCTGAATCCAATTGAGAATCTGTGGGCAGAGCTAAAGACTGCTGTTCACAAAAGCGCTCCATCCAACCTCAGTGAGCTCGAGCTGTTTTGCAAAGAGGAATGGGCAAGAATTCCAGTCTCGCGATGTGATTGATAACCCAAGCGAATTGCAGCTGTTTTTGCAGCAAAAGGTGGCGCTGCAATGTATTAATGCAAGAGGGCTGAATAATATTGCACACCCCACTTTTCAGGTTTTTATTTGTTAAAAAAGTTCAAAATATCTAATAAATTTCATTCCCCTTCACGATTGTGTCCCACTTGTTAATTCTTGACAAATATATATATATAAAGTTCTTGGGGGCCAAATACTTTCACAAGGTACTGTAGTATTCAGATCTCTATCCCTGTCTGGCCAACCTGTGGAGATCCTTCTCTTCTTCTTTCGTATCCAACCTTGTGTACATGTCGTCATAATCCTTTTTCCTCTCCTCAGTCCTCTCGGTGTCCCACTTCGCTAATCTCTTTCCTTGTATGACTTCCAGTATTTTGGGGTTCCACCACCAAGTCTCCTTCTCCCTTTTCCTACCAGAAGACACACCAAGCGCTCTCCTGCCTGTCTCTCTGATCACCTTGCCAGTAGTACTCCAGTCTTCAGGGAGCTCCTCCTGTCCATCGAGAGCCTGTCTCACCTCTTTCTGAAAGGCCACACAACATTCTTCCTTTCTCAGCTTCCAGCACATGGTTCTTTGCTCTACCTTTGTCTTCTTAATCTTCCTACACACCACCAGAGTCATCCTACACACCACCATCCTATGCTGTCGAGCTACACTCTCCCCTACAACTACATTACAGTCAGTAACCTTCAGATGATATTGTCTGCTCCGAATATAATCCACCATTGTGCTTCTACCTCCCCTCTGATAGGCTACTCTATGTTCCTGCCTCTTCAGGAAATAAGTGTTCACTACTGCCATTTCCATCCTTTTTGCAAAGTCCACCACCTTCTGTCCCTCAAAATTCCTTTCCTGGATGCCGTGCTTACCCATCAATTTTTCATTGCCCCTGTTTCCTTCACTAACATGTCAACTACAATCTGTAGCAATCATACCTCTCTCTCTCTCTCTCTGTCTGGGAAGCTCAGCACTACTTCATCTCGTTCCTTCCAGAGTTTGTCTTTCAACTCTAGGTCACATCCTACCTTTGGGGCATAGCCGCTAATCATGTTACACATCACACCCTCAATTTCAAATTTCAGGCTCATCACTTAATCTGATACTCTTTTCACCTTCAAAACATTCTTTGCCAGCGCTTCCTTTAAAATAACCCCGACTCCATTCTCTTCGCATCTACTCCATGGTAAAATAATTTAAACCCTGCTCCTAAACTTCTAGCTTTACTACCTTTCAACCTGCTGTCTTGGATGCACAATATATCAACCTTTCTCCTCATCATCATGTCAACCAACTCCTGAGCTTTTCCTATTATGGTCCCAACATTCAAAGTCCCGACGCTTACTTGTAGGCTCTCTGCATTCCTCTTCTTCTTCTGCCGGCGAATCTGCTTTCCAAAACCCCTACAATGAGTAAAAAGTAATGGATTCAGGTTTCACTTGCCCAGACGCAGGTCACCATGGCCCCCCTCTGGAACCAGGCTTGGAGGTGGAGCTCGAAGGCGAGCACCTGGTGGGTGAGCCTGCACCCATGAGGCTCAGCCAAGCACAGCCCAAAAGGGTAACATAGGTCCCCATTCCCATGGGGTCACCACCTGTGTGAGGGGCCATAGAAGTCAGGTGCAATGTGAACTGGGCTGTAGCCAAAGCCAGGACCTTGGCGATCCAGTCCCTGACTACAGAAACGAGCTCTAGGGGCAGGGAATGTCCCCTCTCTGGCAGGGAAGGAGCCCAAGCTGGTGCATGAGGTCAAGAAGTTCAGACTAGATATAGTTGGACTTGTCATTACATACCGCTTGGGCTCTGGTATTCGTCCTCTTGAGAGGGGTAAGACTCCACTCTGGTGCTGCCCCCAGTGAGAACCGCCAAGCAGGTGTGGATGTCCAGTGCTTTTTGATTGTGTCATCAGCCTTGGGGCCGCAAGTCTTGGACACTTGGGTGAAGATTGGGGATGGAGCTCTCAACTTATCATCTGAGTTGGCTATGATGGTGGGGAAGATGCCAGTCCGACATGGCAGGCCCAAACATATTGTGAGGGTGTGCTGGGAATCACTGGCAGATTCCTGTCAGAAGGAATTTCAAGTCCCATCTCCGAAAGAACTTAGCTCATGTTCTAGGGAAAGTGGAGGACATTGAGTCAGAGTGGATGATGTTCTGCACCTCCATTGCTGAAGGGGCCGACCAGAGCTTTGGCCGTAAGGTGGTCGGTACCTGTCATGGCGGCAAACCCCGAACACGTTGGTGGACACCAACACTGAGGGATGCCATCAAGCTGAAGAAGTGGTCCTATGGGGCTGGGTTGGAAACAGGTGGCATGCCCTCTCCAGGTTGGGGATGAGATCCTGCCCCAAATGGAGGAGTCCAAATATCTTGGGGTCTTGTTCATGAGTGAGGGAAAAATTGAGCTGGAGATCGACAGGCGGATCAGTGCAGTGTCAGCAGTGATGTGGACTTTGTATCCGTCCATTGTGGGAAAGAGAGAGCTAAGCCGAAAGACGAAGCTCTCAATTTGCCACTGCAAGTTGTGGTTCATGACTCTGAAAGAACAAGATACAATCTGATTTTATACAGTTGACGTGATAAACCACTTCACACTACTGTTAGAATAGAATTAAAATTCTCATTTAAAAAGTGTCCATATGTAGAAATGAAACTTTGTTTTACTTAGGTCTCAGTTGTTGTTTGCGTTTCAATGCATTCTGGGGAGTGACGTCAAAAGGATATGTGGCCAGTTTCACTAGTTTTTAGCAGTAGCTACAGAAGGAGCCAGTGGGAGTCCTGAACTTTCAGCGTTTTCAGTTTAAGCCAGTGTGATCAAAGGCATGAGGACATAGAGTAAGAAACCAGCAATGAAAATGGAGATGAGAATGAAGATAATGGGTGTAAAGAACCTCGGGTTAGTCATTTTTGGTGGTGTTTTTGTGGCTGCATTTGGTCAAGTCAAATGAGAACTAGAGCAACTGTTGTGTTGCTGATGTGGATCAGACAGATCGAATCCAACTTTGCTTTCAGAAACTGGGATAAAAGCAAAATGGATTACGTAATCTTGGACAATAGCCCAAAAAAATAAGTGATTTTGAAATCTGGATAATTTTGGTCCAGATTTCATCTTTTGAACATCTGGGCCCAGGAGTTAGTGGTGAAGGTTTCTGCGTTTGAGTGAGGGTTGGTGTCTAAAGGCACAGGCTCCTGAAAAAAATACACAATACAAAATGGATGAATATACCGTACTACCAATAATATATTCTGTTTGTAACTTGAACAGCCACAACCAGAAGTGAATTTACGTGATCAAGAGGACCTGCAGTCATTTAGAGATAAAATGCAGTACTTTCACAAAATTGGTGAGTATAAGCAAAGTATGTTGCCCAACTGGTTAAAAGTATACAAACAAGAAAGATTTGTAATCAGTCAGAATTAAATATGTTTTATTTCTGAATTGATGTAATCTGAGCATGGTTAAAATTTCAAATTTAACCCTGGTTTCCTGGCATATCGCTCGCAACCTCAAGGTGAGCCCAATACCCAGGTTTCTCCCTCTACTCCAGTCAAACAGCAACATCCTGCATCGTCAGCACGTCCATCCGCTCCTCCTACAGCACCTAAACCAAAGGGTGAGAACATTTATCAAATGAAATAAATAAATCCATATATACTGTAACAGCTGAAATAAGTATTTAAAACTTCACAATTTTTCCCACTAAATATGAAGAGTTCAGACGCAAAAGCAGACATATCATTTTTTGTTGTTTCTGTAGATTGTTTGATTTATATATTATATAATACCTACATAATTCTACAGAAACAACAAAAATGGATACAGACTGTATCTGCTTTTGCGTCTGAACTCTTCATATATTCCTAAATGTGGTATTGACCTGAAAATTTGACCAGATATTTTGAACAACCCATGTAAACCATCCAAGGAAAAATATCAAATAAGATCAGAAATTAAGATGTGTGTAATAATGTGAAATCACATAGGGAAGAAGTATTGAACAAATGGACAGGGAGGTGCAAAATCGTATGGAAAGCCAAAACAACACCTAAAATCAATCAGTAATCAAACAGCAATCTCACACCTTATCTGAATGTTTCAATGATACCACCATTAATTTGCCTTGATCAGTTGCTCCTCATAGGATTTCTGACAGAGTAGTGTAAAGAAAAATAGAGTTGTGTATACAACCAAGTACCACCTGTGGATAGCTTCACAAGACCTGGAATTATCAGGTACTGCTGTCACAAAGAAAACAGAAGAATGCACTCCGCATCCATTGCCTGAATGTACGCTCTCCATCCAAGACCACTTTGCTAAAAAAAAAATATGTCAAAGCTCATTCAAAGTTTAATGAATGACATTTGGACAAGCCATTTAAATATTGTAAATATAAAAAACTAAAGTCTGGTCTGATTAGCGTAAACTAGAACACTTTAGATCCCATAATGCACACTACGTTTAGAGGTGAAATGGAAATGCACAGCACCCTAAAATAAACATATCAACAGGGACGCTCAGCAGTGGGTCATGATGCTTTGGGAATACATTTCAGCCTATGTACTTGTAAACTACACATTATTGAAGGAAGGATGAATAAGCAGATTTACCAAGACGTTTTTTTTTTTCAAAATATCTGCTGCTATCTACGAGAATGTTGGAGATGAAACGAGGGTGGACATTTCAGCAGGATAAGGTTCTAAAAACATATTACAGTAATCCCTCTTTTTTTGTGGTTAATTGGCGAACAGAACCCCACGCTAAATATGAAAAACCTCAAAGTAGTACCCCCACACCCACCACCAAGCTGCTAACCACCACTCACACACACCCCGCAATTTTTCATGTGTGTGTATCTGGGTACCAGAATGATTAAAATATGTAAACACTATTTATACTTTACAAATTAAGACTAAGATTACAAAAGTCCACATATTTACTTAACTTTTTAGTTATAAAACTTTTGTTCATCTTTCCTGCAACAGTCGCCTGACCATGGTCAGAAAACGCAGGACACACACACACATGTACATATGTACATGCGCACACACACACACGCACACACACAGGGAAGGAGAGGCTCATACAGGCTTTAAATTCACTTACCTGCAGAATTGCAACATGATGATCGGAAACACCGTCCTTGAAGAAGTAGGCGTATCTGTCCTCATCCAAAAAAGCCTTTTTTGATCCATGTTCAAAATGTGCACCCGCCTCCTCAGAAACTCTTTCTCCATATAATGACAAGCAGCACCATACAGAGGCACGTTTCTGAGGTTATATTTTTTTTTTAATGTTTCGAACCAGCCTTTTCTGGTCAAAAACCTTTGTCCTCAAGCGGGAGAATCACAATGCAGGGTCCAACAAGGTGAAAAGTGGCCTGTCCGGAACCCTGGAGGACATCCCAGTAGGTCCCACAGTGCACGTGCCATTTGTGCTTGATTCCTCCCGCCTGATCCCAAAAAGGATAAAAGTGCTCCCAAATAAGACCACATTCCTCCCGCTGAATTCCTAAAAGGATGAACGTGCATGCGTAGTCATCACCTCTCGGGCACCACGGAGGAAGCTTTTGCTGGGGCACAACGCTGAGGTGGTAAAACATTTTTATTGCTGAATAAAAAGTAAAAAAAAAAAAAAAAAAAAACACTAAGACAGGGCAAATGACAGACTGGAGACCAAAAAAATATGAGGGTGATAAAATTCACAGGACTTCAAAAAACAAACACAGTCAGGGTGGCTAAGCTACCGAAGTTGACCTGGTTCGTTGATATGTTGACAATGAGTTGGAGTCCAATAGCATCATAAAGCGGTCTGGTTAATTTGGCTGACAAGCTGCAGCTGCTGGACAACTACTCGTCACACCTGCAAAGAACATACACGAACACACACACATTACAAAAGGTCTTTCCCCGAGGGAGTACATATCATTGCTGGAGACTAACCATGCAGGTCTAACGAGTGATGTCCTCAATTTCACCACACATGTGAAATGTTCCACTAGAGGACGGAATACACTTGATCATGTGTATTCAAACATCAACAGGACTACAGAGCCAGGTCTGTCTAACCACATATCCATTCTCATGGTCAGAGGTTATGTTCCGCTTAGGAGGAAAATAAAGCACACCACAAAAACAATCTGGCCCCCAGATGCTCTACCTAAATGGCAAAACTGTATTGCTGAGAAAAGTTGGGAATTATTTGAACACAATGACACACACACCCTGAAAAATTCACATCGGTGGTGCTATCCTACATCTCAAGTTGCATAGAAAATGTTACATTCAAGAAAAATGTCTAAGTTTATCCTCATCAGAAACCATAGATGACTGGACACACCTGTAAGCTTTTCAGACTTCATGATATGGCTTTCAAATCCGGTGACATGGCCTTAGATGCAGTGTAATATGCAAGACTAGATTTTAGTATCACTCAATTCATGCATATTTTAGGCTCCGATGAGGCTCTGTGGGATTATTAGTGAAGTGATGGCACCCTACAGGTTGTCAAGTGGTGTTTCCTTCCGTGACCAGGTGTTTCTTTGATAGGTCCAGGACACTCTCTAGAGGGTTCATCAATGAATCCCATGATCCCGAGTTCACCCCCTAGGTGTCATCAATACTCTTGAAGGCCCAATTGGGGTCTTTCTTCTTTATCCCCAGCCACCGGCTGGCCTTTTCTTTTGTTGGAGAGATCTCTGACTGCCTGCCGACAGGCCTTCCCTTGGACTCCCATCTCTCTAGCCTGGATGTTGAGGAGGTTATAAACCCTCTGCAGCCTACTTCCACCAGGTGTACCTCTGCTCTCCAGCCTTGCTATTGCACTAAGACTGCAAGTCCTGAATACTTCAGCCTCTTCTGGTCATACACCTCCTCAATTGCCCCCTCCCAGGGCACTGTAAGTGCGATGATGTAGAGGAGGTTGAGAGAGGCAGACCAAAGCACCAGATCTGGTTGTAGGGTGGTAGTTGATACCCTACGGATAACCTTCCCTTGGACTCCCATCTCTCTGAGTAGCCTGGATGTTGAGGAGGCTATAAACCCTCTGCAGCTTTCTTCCACCGGGCGTACCTCTGCTCTCCAGCCTTGCTCTTGCACTTCGACTGCAAGTCCTGAATACTTCAGCCTCCTCCTCTCATAGGCCTTCTCAACTGCCCCCTCCCAGGGCACTGTAAGTTCGATGATGTACAAGAGGTTGAAAGAGGCAGACCAAAGCACCTGATCTGGTTGTATGGTAGTAGATGGAATCTCAGCTGGAAAGCAGAGCTTCTTGTCCAGGTTTGCCAGGAGCTTCCAGTTTCATGCACTGCCCAGCTGTCCTCTGTCTGGTGTCCTGTTGGTGTGGTTGGGTTGACCCTGCCCCTCATGAACAGCTTTGGTTGCCAGTTGGCTGACAAGGATGGAAGGGTGTTCACCCTCATCCGGTGGCTCTCCAGAACACCAGGGAGACTCTTCAGCATGTTGTTGTGACACAAAGTGTAATAGCCTTGAGTAAGGCTGGTTTTGCAACCCAAGAGGATGTGTTTCAGTGGTGCAGGACTTGGGGATAACAGGCACTTGGTGTCCTCATCATACGACTAGTTTAGACTCGTGGGAGAAGGCAAGAAGTCATTTTCAGTTGTGATGGTAAAGCTTGCCCTGAATGCCTCCATCTCCCACAGCTCTTTCCAGGTGATCTTCCTTGCCTCCACTCCTTCCCAGGCCAACCACTGCCTTTGCTTGGCTTGCGACACATCTTGGGTGCACATTTTAGCTTGCTCTTCCCGAGATACCTCCTGTTATCCTACTTTGCTCCATACTGATCTGCTGGCCCCAAGCCCAAGGCCACTCCTCCCCTCCTGCACTCGGCCAACGATGTCCTTGTGCCTGAGTGCTGCCTTTGCCCGTTCAGTAGCAAGAGATGAAAAGGGGCATTTTTTAGGTCAAATGGAACCAAAAAAAAAAAAAAAAAAACGAAAAAAAAAACTGAGGAGCATCTTACAAACAACAACACAAGGAAGATTTGGCAGGGTGTGCAGCAAATCATCAATTTCAAGGGCAGCTCACCCATCATACTGTGAGCACCACCATGCGTGTGTGTTTTGGATCATCAGCAGCTCTTTTCTTTTTTCCATAATTTGGTCTTTCACTTTGATAGATGTCAATATTGGTCTCACCAGTCCATCAAACTTTGTTCCAATTTTTTTCTGGCTCATTACTGTAATTCTTGGAAAAATAGAATCTGGCCTTAATTATTTCTGCCGATGAGTGGTTTGGATCGTGTGGTATGGCCTGTGTATTTCTTCACTCTCTTCAGTCTTCTTCAAATGGTGGATTGAGACACCTTTGCTCCTGCCATTTGGAGGGTGGCAGTGATGTCACTGTTTATTCTCTTTGGGTGTTTCTTCATAGTTCTCACAATGTTTCTGTCATCATCTCCTGTTTGATAGCCCTGGCAAACCTGTTCGATGTCTGTTGTGATTACATCAGGAGTTTCTTTCTTTTTCAGGATATTCTAAATTGTTGTATTGGCTATACCCAACATTTGTGTAATAGCTCTGATAATTTTTCCCTCTTCGCTCAGCTTCAAAATAATTTGCTTTTCACCCATAGACAGCTCTCTGGTCTTCCTTTTTTCTTACCACCAAATGTAGTTTTCACAGGTGAAACCCAAAGCCAGAAACAAGCAATACCTAACGTCTAAACAATCAATCTAAAAGACAACTAGAAACACCCATCGTCACATGATCCAATACTTTTGCTAATTACAAAAGTGGGTGGGTTCAAACAAAACTGCCTCAAGTTGTTCAACACATATAGAGGTAAATATCATGAAATAAAAGCTGGAATTCTGAACTTTTATCTCATTCATTTTTTGATTTGCAGCCCAAATATCTTTAATATACAACAAAAAACAAATGAATTAACTTTGCTGTTTCAGTACTTTTGGAGGGGACTGTGTATGTTGATGAAACCAATCTTTTGAATATCAGATAAAGATTAAGAAAGTTTCGGATTGTCCAACACTTGTGAAGTAAAAATTCCTCATTCACATTCCAGTCATCATTTGTTGAGGGCTGGATGACTGCTTGGCATTGGACCTCCCCTGTTATGGCCCGCATTTACTCCCTAGTCCCCCCTCTCCCTTATTGCTCTCTCTTTGGGTGCCCCTATCTGCCCTGCATTCCAAAAAATAAGGGACAATCTAGGAACCGCCTGGGCAGGGACTGCCTGTACATTGAAGGAGGGGGTTATGGATCTCCAGGGGGTTGAGGGGGCCGCACGAGTCATGTGGGGTGGCAAGTGGGGTGGTGGCGAGGGGGTTGGCATTAGGTCTATGTGGCCCCCAGCATGTAGCCAATTGCCGAGGCCCCTCGATGGGGCTGCAGACTGCCCAAGGTCTCTCAGTGTGGGATATGTCCTGTCCTCCAGTTTGCTCTCGGGTGGACCCCTGGGCCCAGTGTTGCACTTCAGTGATTGGGGTGGGGTCCTCAGCCTCCACGGTGCAAGCAAAGCAATTATAGGTCACTTTTGTCAGTCCTTGTGCATGTAAAAAAGTGTCACTTCCTTTGCATGTGTCTGGAGGCACCTGCTTCTGGGACTCTTTTATTCGGTTTGGGACCACTCACTTGTTGTGACAATTACCTCATGGATTTGTGAAATGTCATGTCATGTCATTATCCAAGCCGTTTATGCTCACAAGTGTTGCAGGAAAGCTGGAGCCTATCCCAGCTAGCTTCAGGCGAAAGGCAGACTACACCTTGAACTGGTCGCCAGTCAGTTGCAGGGGAGATATCTACACTATCACTGACCGGGAATCGATCCCACACTGCCCGCACCAAAGGCAGGCGTGTGTACTACTACACCATCAGTGACCAGATATGTAAAATGCTTGTGTGAAATGCTTATTCTCTTGTTCAATACACTTGTATAATTCACTTAGTCATCCCCACCACACTTCATTTGTATAGCCGGGTTCACGACTTATCCTGCTTTTTCTCCTGTCCTTGTCCTGTCCTATATGGTCTTGTACTACTTACTTCCTAACAGGGTGTAGTGCTACAGCCCCATGCAACATACATATTTTTGATTTTCCTTTTTGTAGATATTTAGATGTAGTTTTCTCAACGTCTCTGCAATTAGTGCTTTTTCACTGTTTCACTCCCCCCTCCTAGAAACTCTGTTCTGTTTGACTCATCAGATGATTCTCAATAAATATGAATTATAGTATTAACAAACCACAGAGGAAGCTAAAAAAAACTTCACAGTGACACAGTAATACTGCTCTGCCATAAAAGGGATATAGACCTTCTATTCTGCTTGAACAGAACAAGACACCCACACAAAAATTAGCACCAAGAAAAATTCTTGGCAATCCAAGTACCATCAGTGTGACCCACATTAAAACACAGAAGTCTACGAGGCTCGAGTGTTCATAATAAATAGAAGGGGTTGTATTCTTAAAAGCTGTATCTATTAATCTAAACCATTCTGATATTTGAGATGGTGTGACATTCCAATGTCAGAAAATAAAATATACTTATATATTTCACAATATAGTGAAATTATATATTGTACCGCAATCTATTTTTCCTGACAGTTACTTGAAATATGTTGAATATAAGTCAGGAAGCACGGTGGATGACTGGTTAACATGTCTGGAAATTTCAACCCTGTCTTTGTGAAGTTTACATGTTCTCTCTGTGCCTATGTGGGTTTTCTCAAGGGTACTCTGACTTCCTCCCACAACCCAAAAACATGCATATTAGGTTATTTGAAGACTAAATCGCCCTTAGTTGTGTATGTGTGGGCAAATGGATGTTCGGTTATATGTGCCTTGTGATTGGCTGGCTACCAGGTCAGGGTGTTTTTCCCTTGAAGAAAGCTGGAATATCCTCAAGCATGCCCAGAACCCTTGTGAGGATAAAGTGGCACAGAAAATGGATGGCTGCATGAATTTAAGTGAAATATAAAGTTGAAGCAAGAGGTTTACATAGGTTGTGCAAAAACACACATTTAATTTTTTCTCTCACTGTCTGAAGTCCAATCAAACTATACATCTCCTGTTTGAGGTCAGTTTAAATCACCCAAATCATTATGTTTTTAATTTTCTTCAAGGTCAAACGTTGACATACACAAAATGTACTCATATTTTAAAGACCATGGGAAAGCCCAGATGGTGAGGTCATGGCTTTGGAAGCTCCTGGTAGGTTAACTGACAACATATGAGTAAATTTACGGCACAGCAGGGGACACAGGGGTAATTTACTCATCTCAAACACTATTTCCTTGTTTGAAATATTGGGAAAATCAAAAAAGGTTGACTATGAAGACTTTCACAAAATGAATACTGGAAGACATGTCTGTGAATTGCACTTGTGCATGTACGGTGCGGAGGGGGTAGTTAGGTAAGGCTAAAAGCAGCAAACTCCCCAATTTAATTGTTTGATTAGAGCAGTCCACTGTTTTATCAAACAACCATTTCGTTTTTATTCCTGTGTATGAACGATTGCTTGCCATTGTATGCATTTGTGTAATTAATTAGAAAGAAGACAAACTATTATATATTTATTTAATTTGTCTCTCTCTCAACTGCCTTAGTTAAGGGGATCCCGATTCCTGCAAACAAAACAGAAAGTCCAACCACAGCTCCACTCTCTGAACCAACCTCCAACATTCGGGAAATCATCAAAAAGTTCAACAGTCGGCCTCCACCAGAACCCAAACACTTTGAACCTGTCAGGTTTGGATGACAACAACAAAAATATACACGCTATTTACAAACTGTTTGGGAATATATGAACTACAGAAACAATACCTTTAGAAAAGAGTTTCATTGATTGTTTTTATTGTATAAGCTAAGCAAAATAATCATGTTTTAATGGGAAGCACGGTGAGCAACTCGTTAGAGCATCTGCCTCACAGCTCTGAGGACCAGGGTTTAAATCCCGGTCCCGGCTGTGTGGTGTTTGCATGTTTTCCTCGTGCCTGTGTAGGTTTTCCGCGTGGGCTCCGGTTTCTTCCCAGATCCCCAAAACATGCATAGTAGGTTAATTGAAGAGTGAAAATTGCCCATAGGTGGGAATGTGAGTGTGAATGGTTGTTTGTTTATATGTGACCTGTGATTGGCTGGCAACCAGTTCAGCGTGTACCATGCCTCCTCTCGTAGGGTAGCTGGCATAGGCTCCAGCACTACCTTGACCATTGTGCGAATAAGCGCATCAGAAAATGGATGAATGGATGTTATTTGTAACTTGGTGACACATAGTGTGTAACCCAGTTCTAGTTAATAAGGGACAATTTACACAGTATCACGTCCCAGTTATGTGGCAGAAGGCAGGTCCAAAAACATGAAAATGAAGTCATATAACTAACTACATAACTATAACTATGACTATAACTGAGGGAAAAATACAACTTGAGCAGACTGTCACATGAACCCTCGAACATGGTAATGAGGAAAATATTCGCAAGAAGCTCGTAACTTACACAAGACTCACACAACGAACTAGGACAAGGTCAAATGTGAGGCTGTATTGTATATGTGAAAGGTAATCAGTCTAAATGAGGTGCAGTTGGGAAGGCTGCTCCATGGAGCAGGTGTGGACGAGGAGTGGGAAAAAACTTCTCCATGACAACATGTGACTTGCAGTCTCGTTACTCTTTTGGGGGGATAAACACATTATGTCTCTCGTTCCTAATGTGGCAGAATCACGGCTCAGCATTTAACATTTAACAAGTTGTGTTGCGTGTTTGTGTATATATCACACCTAGGCGTAATTTAGAGTCTCAAATGAATGCATGTTTTTTGGGGTGTGGGAGGAACCACGCAGGCACAGGGAGAACATGGAAACTCCACACAGGCGGGGCCGGGATTTGAACCACGGTCCTCAGAAATGAGGCCAACGCTTTACAGATGCGTCACTGTGCAGCCTACGACACACCAATATATATATATTTGTATACAGCTCCGGTTTCCTCCCACATCCCAAAAACATGCAACATTAATTGGACACTCTAAATTTCCCTTACGTGTGATTGTTAGTGCAGCAGTTTGTATCTATGTGCCCTGCGATTGGGTGGCAAACAATGCAGGGTATACCTGCCCATTGACAGCTGGGAGAGGCTCCAGCACTCCCTGGGACCTCCACATATATATATATATATATATATATATATATATATATATATATATGCATGAACAAGAGGAACCTTGGACTCAAGCTCCGCCGAGGCATGAACAAGAGGTGACTGGGGCTCAGGCACAGCCGAGGCATGAACACGAGGTTGCTGGGGCTTGTGCACCGCCGAGGCGTGGGCGAGAAGCAAGTGGGGCTCAGCCACCACCAGGGCCTGAGAGAGAGGTGACTGGGGCTCAGGCACCATCAAGGCATGAACAAAAGGCACCTTGGGCTCGGGCACCACCGAGAAATGAAAAAGAGGTACAGCTGAGGCATGAACACGAGGTGGCTGGGTCTCAGGCACCACCGAGGCATGAAAAAGGGGTGGCTGGGGCTCAGGCACAGCCAAGGCATGAACACGAGGTTGCTGGGGCTTGGGCACCGCCGAGGCATGGGTGAGAGGCAACTGGGGCTCAGTCACAACTAGGGCCTAAGAGAGAGGTGACTGGAGCTCAGGCACCGCAAAGGCATGAACAAGAGGCACCTTGGGCTCTGGCACCACCGAGGAATGAAAAAGAGGTGGCTGGGCTCAGGCACAGCTGAGGCATGTACACGAGGTGGCTGGGTCTCAGGCACTACCGAGGCATGAAAAAGGGGTGGCTGGGGCTCAGGCACAGCCAAGGCATGAACATGAGGTTGCTGGGGCTTGGGGACCGCCGAGGCGTGGGTGACAGGCAACTGGGGCTCAGTCACAACTAGGGCCTGAGAAAGGCATGAACAAGAGGCACCTTGGGCTCTGGCACCACCGAGGCATGAAAAAAAGGTGGCTGGTGCTCAGGCACAGGTGAGGCATGAACACGAGGTGACTTGGGCTCAGGCATTACGAGGCATGAACAAGGGGGGACTGGGGCTCAGGCACAGCCAAGGCATGAACATGAGGGGCCTGGGCACCGCCAAGGCATGGGCAAGAGGCAACTGGGGCTCAGCCACCACCCGGGCATGGGCGAGAGGCAAATGGGTCTCGGGCTCCACCGGAGCGAGAGATGCCTGGGTCTCAGGCTATGCCGAGGCATGAACAAGAGGGGCCTGGGGCTGAGGCACAGTTAAGGCATGAACAAGAGATGTCCGGGGCCCGGGTATCGCAGAGGCTTGAGTGAGAGTCAGTGGGCCTTGGGCTACGCCGAGGTATGAACAAGAGGCAGCTGGGGCTCTGGGACGGCAGAGATATGGATAAGAGGCGACTGAAGCTCGGGAACTACCAGGGCGTGGGCGAGAGGCGACTGGGCCTCGGGCTACGCCAAGGTGTGAACAAGAGGCAGCTGGGGCTCAGGCATGGCCGAGCCATGGGTGAGAGGTGACTGGGTCTCCGACACCACTGGGGTGTGGGTGAGAGGCAACTAAGGTTCAGGCACCGCCAAGGCATGAGCTAGGGGTGGCTGTCGGTTTGGCACCCCCAAGGCATGAACAAGAGGTGGGTAGGGCTCAGGCAACGCCGAGGCATGAACAAGAGGTGGCTTGGGCAATACCAAGGCATGGGCGAGACGTGACTAGGGGTTGGGCACCAATGGGGCGTGGGCAAGAGGTGACTGTGGCTTGGGCTCAAGGTGCCCCCACGACATGAGCAAGAGGCAGCTGGGGTCAGGTGCCGCTGTGACATGAGCAAGAGGTGGCTAGTGGTCAGGTGCCACCTTGACATGAGCAAGAGGTGGCTGGGAGTCAGGCACCACCAAGATATGAGCGACAGGCAGCTGGTGAAAAAGGAGCTAAGATGAAACACAATGCTCTCTATTTACTGGTCAATCTATGTTTCTTCCCTCATCTATGGTCTTCAGCTATGGCCCGTCACCAAAAGAACAAGATCCTTGATACAAACGCCCAAAATGACCAGTAGGGATGAAAGAGAAGCTCGGTCATTCAGGAGGATCTCAGGGTGGAGCCGCTGTTCATCCATATTGAGAGGAGCCAGATGAGGTGGCTCTGGGGCATCTGATTTTGGATGGCTCCAGGGCGCCTCACTGATGAGGTGTTTCAGGCATGTCCCACCAGGAAGAGACTCCATGGACAACACAGGCCAAGCTGGAGGGATTGCATCTCTCAGCTGGCCTGGGAAAACCTCAGGATCCCTGAGGATGAGTTGGATGAAGTGGCTGAGGAGAGGGAAGTCAGGGCTAAAGCTATTGCCCCGTGACCTGACCTCGGTTAAACTGTGGAAAATGGGTGGGTGGGTGGGTGGATGGATGGATGGATGGATGGAAGGAATTCCTAGTAGGATAATCTCTCAATCACTTTACAGAGCTCCTACAAGGCAGTTCGTGAAGAAAGTAGACCCCAAACAGGAAGCTCTTGCCAAACTTAGACATAAAGCACCAGTCCCACAACAAAAGGTAAGCAAAGTTAGAGTGACATCAAAGAAAAGTCTAAATATTGCATGTTCACTCCTCACTGATTTCAGAAACAGTGGGTGGCATCTTCTCCAGTGGAAAAGCAATCTCCTCTACACACTCCATCAGGAAAAACATGCCCTCCCTCTACCATGGGTCCTCGTCTCATCTCAGAAAATATGAGGCAAAAGCAGCGCTCACTGGAAGATTTGTTTGGCTCACAGTGCCATCAACACATTTTGCCACCTCCTCCTGACTCCGCTCCATCTCTTGAACTTCATATTCCTGACCCACCAACCACGGTTGCACCTGCTCTTTGTGAGTCTCCCAAAATATTGTATCTTTTAGCCACAAAGAATGTATTTTCTTTTAGAAACGTTAAATTAAATGAGTTAAATATTTCTGTTCTAAGCACTATACACTCCAAAGGAGAACCAGATGACTGGATTTAAGAATAGACAGTTGTAAGGAAGCATCATAAAAACTGTTTTTCTTGGTTTGTTTAAAACATAATTAGTGTGGTATTATAATTTCTTATTTTTCAATATAAAGCATGTAATCGACAGATGAACATTGCTCAGATACTTACTCAACCTTTGATTTGAGTAAATCTTAACCAAAGCCTTACAAGTGAGAGGTGGGGTACACCCTTGTGTGGCCAGCAGTCAATGGAAAAAAATAAAAAAAACAAACAACCATTCATGAGTTATAAAGTATCTCCAAATGACATAACATTTACGCTTTTAGAATATGTAAACCAGTAAATGCTCATTTTATCATGGGGGTTCCAGTCCAGAAAGCCCCTGCAATTAGTGAAATCTGTGAATTGGAATTGGAATAGCAACCAACCAACCATCCATACAATCCTCACCAGGGTTGCGCGCATGCTGGAGCCAATCCCAGCTGTCATCGGGCAGGAGGCAGGGTACATCCTGAACTGGTTGCTGTCATGGTCCTGCCGGTTCCAGCCCTGGTGCTGCAGGTCCCCTACACACCGGCGTTGATTAGGAGACGCACACCTGCGCCTCATCTTCTATAGTGAACACTAGTATATATAGGACCCAGCGGACGGTTTGGCTTTGCCAGATCGTTGCCATCCATGCCTCGTTCCCGCACTCCCTTGTTCCTGATCCTGAATCCCGGTGTATTGACCGCTGCCTGTCCTTCGACCAACCGAGTAAGCTTAACGTCCTTTATACTGCTGCTCTCTCTGACTGATCTCCCGTGTACCGATACCTGCTTGCCCGCTGACCTGCCTTCTACGCCTGATGTCCTGGTTACCACTGCTGCAGTTGACTGTCTGCCTGATACCCGACCTTGGAACAAATAAACACTTTTCCCCGAACTGCCTCTGCATCTCCGGAGTCCTGCATTTGGGTCCTCCCCCGCACAGATGGGTCATGACAGTTGCCAGCCAATCACAGGGCACATGGAGGCAGACAACAGTTGCACTAAAATCACACGTTGATGCAATTCAGAGTCTCAAATTAATGCATGTTTTTGGGATGTGGGAGGAAACCAGAGCGCCCAGAGAAAACCCATGCAGGCACGGGGAGAACAGGCCAACTCCACATGGGGGTTCGGTGGGGGTCAGTATTTGAACCCCGATCCTCAGCATTGTGAGGCCAACGTTCTACAGCTGGGCCACTGTTACCAAAAAGAGCGAGAGGAAGACCAAAGAGAAGGTTGATGCATGTGGTGAGGGAAGACATGAGGGCACTTGGGGTTAGAGAGGAAGATGCACGAGATAGTCTAAGATGGAAAAAGATGACACGCTGTGACGACAGCGACGACAAGCCGAAAGCAAACGAAGAAGAAGACATTTCATAAGTGGAATTCAATGCCAATATTTGATTGAGAGATCTAGGTATTTTAATTGTCCAATTGGTCACCATCGACACAATCTAAACAAGCACATACCTTTTCAAGACGGCTGTTTTCTGCTTGAATGATGTGAAGAGCACATGTAGACATGGTGTAACCAAGCGATGTCCTGCCTTGAGCAATGGCATTTTTCCTCACTTATGCTCCAGGTAATATAGTCAAGTATTAAGGCTGGAGTGGGGAACCTTTTCGACTGAGAGAACTGTATCTCCATCATTTGCGTTGCCTTCGCGACAGAAATCACATGTACAGTATGTTGTAATGATGGGCTCTGCAAGCCACATGCAACCATCAGAAGAGCCATGAATGGCTCGTGAGCCATCGGTTCCCAACCCCTGTATTAAGGGGACCTATAATTAATTGGGATGATGCTTTCACCTGCATACTGTAGATTTAGAAAATCAAGCTAAACATTGCTCTTGCATTATTCCTGTTGATATTGTTATGAATGTGTGCATTATCTATTAATCAAGCCAGGGTTTGTATTTTTATTTTGTATTTTTTGTCTTTATTTTGTAAAATAAAATATTAAACAGTACCTTTTCCAGTCATGAGTCTTGTTTTGAACATTACTTTTCCAGTCATGTTTCTGTATCCTTGAGAAATTACGTGATTGAGCAAATATATAAAAATGAGATTACTTTATGGGTTTTCTTTCTCTGCAATGAAAAAGAGTCCAGTTTACTTTATGTAAGTCATTGCTGCTACACTGAAATTATAAAGGTAATAAAGATAACTTTATTAGAACTGTGCAGATGAGTGATTGCACTAAACTGATCTTATTTAAGAAAATACTGAATCTGCAATAGGTATACCGCAATATAGTGAGGAATTACTATACGCTAAATGTTGGCCAGGCAGTGACACAAGGGACTAAAATTTGAAAATAAGTCAATATCGACATAAAACATTACAAATCAAATTGCCCTAAATATTCACTAAACAGATTTGGTTTATTTATTATTTAGCTTGTTTGGATATTTTGTAATGAGTTATATTGACACATGAACATTTCTAGTGTTGCAAATTAAGAGGTATACCAGGAGGGTTAAAGGGTATTGTTTCTTCCTTCATGCCTGAACTCCATTTTGTAGGTATGATTCCAGAGGACGAGAGCTGTCAATCTCAGCTTTGTCATTATTCTCCCGATGTTTACTTCTCTTACAACATAATGCCAGGAAAACTGTTCCTCCGCAAAGAGGTAAAATGCATACAGAGGCACAAACATTCATATAGCAGCTTTATCTGACATATTATCTTGTGGATTAAATTCACCTATGAATGAAACAGGAACAAGTAGTAAAGTATTTTTTTCTGTTTGAAATGTCTTCTGCTTGGTTTAATGTCTATAATTACCATATTAATTGAAAATAAGACCTAACTGACAGTTATAAGTGTCACGCCCCATCGGAACGGGAGTAGGACCCAAATGCAGGACTTGGAAGATGCAAGGTAGTTCGTGGAGAAACGTTTATTATTCAGTGGTCGCGGATCGGGCAGGCAGTCAGGTGTAGCAGCGGTAGTTGGGACGTCGGGCGAAGAGAGCAGGTGAGCGGGCAGGCAGGAGTCGGTACACCGGAGATCGATCAAGGAAGGCAGAAGTGT
Source organism: Syngnathoides biaculeatus (assembly GCF_019802595.1). Taxonomy (NCBI): domain Eukaryota; kingdom Metazoa; phylum Chordata; class Actinopteri; order Syngnathiformes; family Syngnathidae; genus Syngnathoides; species Syngnathoides biaculeatus. The sequence continues at coordinate 5,829,493 of NC_084661.1, forward strand.
CAAGGGAGTCAGGCTTACAGGGTCGGTCGAAGAACAGGCGGAGGTCGGTACACACGGGTTGACGATCAGGGATACGGAAGTACTCGAACGGGGCATGAAGCTCAACGCTCTCGCGCGGACCAGTCGTCATCGCAGTCATATAAATACACAGGATAATCAGCCCGCAAGAGGCGCAGGTGTGCGCCTCCCAATCAGCGCAACCGCGCAGGCACCCGCACAGCCCGGGCTGGAGTGGCAGGATCATGACAATAAAAAATGTTCATTGGGATTTGTTCGATTTCTTAGACTTAGATAATTTAACATGACACATGTTAAATACTGTCCAGTCAAGGACACTACCCCTGTTCTCGAGGAATGAATGTAACAGGAAGGTTGTGTTCTAGAGCGGTATCATAATCAGTTCAATAACAAAATGTAAAACGGTCTCCAAGCAGAGGTCTTTTTACCACACAGTTCAACAACTACTGTATGTTTGTATTTTAAATGTTTCTGTGTTCAGGTGTTTTACCCCAAAGACATGTTCAACCAACCGTACATCCTCAATCTTTTATATGATCAGGTTAGTACAGATATGGTTATCTTTTGACATTTTTGTCTTTTTTGTTGTACCAAGTAGTTATATCTGTAGATTTATAGGTGTTTTGTGATATGGCAGGTGTCTGACTTGTTTCTAATTCAGTATGGATTTTTTTTCGTTTGTTTGCTTTGGGGGATTTTTAGATCATGAGGGACACTTACTCTGATAAGTGTGTGAGAATAAACAGAGAGGAGAGAAGGAAAATGAAAGATCTGCTAGGTGAGTATTTTGATGCTTGTCAATCATCTAGTTATAGAGGTCATGAATTGGTGGACTACGGTCCTGGTCTGGATCCAGAAGCTTTTCCATATGAACCCAGCAGTGTGTGCCAAAAAATCCAACTCAAATATGATTCAAAACCTGAGAAGGCACTCCTATTGAAGTGCCACAGCCATTGGAGGCTTTACGGTAGTCATTTAGTGGATAATAAAAACCTCACACCAGTTACATGAGTTATTGGAAGGTATCCTGAGGTATGACCTTACTCAGCCAATAAAGTCTGCATTTCAGGCAATTAAAAACTTTACAGTACAAAAAAAGTTTCTTTCGGCTTATCCTGTTAGGGGTTGGCACGGCGTGTCATCGCACATAAAACGCTTATATTTATGTGGCACAATTTCTATGCCAGATGCCCTTTGACGCAACCCCTCAGGGGGTGTGGAGACCCCAGTGAGATATGAACACACAACCCCTGGGTTACCAAACCAACACTCTAACCACTGAGGTATGGGGCCCCTAACCAAACCAGGCAGAGAAAGACAGACAAATCAGGTGATCAGGGGAGAGTGAAAGTGAAAGACAGAAATGGAGATATGGAGTTAAATGTTGTGGGAAAAAACTTCAGAAAATGATGGGTAAAGTAAGTTACTGTATTTCTGTTTCAGCAGACCTCCACAATTCACGGGGAATAAAGACAGGGCCAGACTATGAATAGCGAAAAAACCTGAATAATTAACAACCATGAATATTGTTTTGGATTTTTTTTTTCCTTTAACCCATTGAATTATGGAATAAGTGGTTGTATATCAGTAATAAGCGTTTGGGAGGTTGTATTCCAATAAAATTACAAGACATTTTAGAAAAAAGCAATCATTAGACTAAGGAACAATAAAGAAATTGTGATAATCCTTCTTCAGTTGTCATACTTTTTTTTTTTTTTTTAGAATTTTAGTTGTGCTTTGTCTTCTTTATGTGAGTAATTTATATTTGTCAATCAAAACCACACACATGTAGAAAAGTTTCAACGTTTTATGCTTAATTTTTAGCAATTAAAAAAAAATTAAATTCAACTATTCAGGCTGTCAGCAGTCACCTGATAGATTAGCCCATTGGAGGTCGTACAATTTCTAAACATTTTTGCTACATGAATTGTAAGAAATGATTCATGAGATTCATGTTATAATAATCTGATGAAAAGAAATTGTACTGTAACACGAACGATACAAACTATATGGAATGTGCATGCAGTATTATATACCACAGAGCAATTTATTACTTCTGCAATACATGTGAATTTTCTATTTGTCATTCATAGCTAATCTCAATGTGGGAACAATGAGTACAATCCAGGATGACAACATGAAAAAAAGGATCATCATTGCTGCTCGGGACAACTGGGAAAACTACTTTTCACGCCTATTTCCCATTAAGGTAAAGATTTATTTAGTCACTGTGATTTGACAGGCGCGTCTGCACCCGTGCGCCATCACACTTGTAAATCTCCACAGTCGAATATGAAAAATCATGGGCGTAAAATTTGTCACAAGTAGAAATACATAGATATTGAAAGATGTGGCTTTTTTTGTGTAGTCTTGACAAATGTTCACTATGAACTGTGCCACTGCGCAATTGCGCACTCTAAGCACACATGAAAACCGATCCAGCGCAGTTAACCAAAGCCTGAAGTCTTTTTTTTTTTTTTTTACACGGAAGTACATGGTCTCCAACAAGCTGCTGCTCAGCCTACTTCTACTACCTAGTTTACCTGACACCCCCCCCCCACTCTTAAAGGGGTACACTCATAATAACAAACAGAACACACACTCGCAACTTTATAGCTGCGGGCATGACTGGTAGACCACACCCATGAATTAAGTCCAGTATCCCAAAAATGAATTACTTCATAGTTGTTTTTGTTTTTTCCCTCAAAGGTTCCTGATGGACTTAAAAATACATAATACTTTAATTCCCCCATTTCCACCCATTCAGTAAATGATACACAAGGCTAAGCTAGGCCTTCCTGATTTTAGTTACTCCATTCTTCGCTAATTTTTCAATGCTGTCTTTCTATTCACCTTGCGTATTACACAAATGACAAAACAGAGAAGAGAAACACAGACCTCTGTAACCCATATGATCAGCAAAGCAAGAGCCCCGATTGCCACTAGTCTTTGCTGATATAGTATTGTGTTATACCTCATGACAACAACTTTGAAGTTTTTTTAACAATGCCTTTTAATTTCTCTACATTTAAAAAAGTTTCTCTTCCTCTGGACCCCTAACCGTGTCTACATCGACACGCCCTAAACAGTCATTAGTCATTTTTATCTTGTCAAACATCTGTTCCCACTTACACATCTGAATTGGAAATGTTGTTATAACATAGTTTATATTATTTCTCAATATTAATCCTTTATTCTATTGTAATAACAAACATGTTTGCAACATTGTTATTCTATGATATTCCTTCATTCATTATTTGATTTATCTTTTGATATTATTTTGTCACAAAACTTATTATATGACAGATTGTCAAAACATGGACGTGAGCATATTGATTTTGTGGGTTTTTTCGCCAAAGGCAGAACAAAGGAAAGAACCCAATCCAAAATCAAGGGGCTGTTCAAGAAGAGGATTTTAATCACAGGCAGAGGTTGGTACACAGGTAGGCAGTCCAAAAAAGCAACAGTTTCCAAAAATGAGAGGCAAAAGGGAAGGTCAAAAACAAGGCGGGGTCAAAGCTTACTATGAGTCAATGACATCAAACAAGGAACACTAGAACGTGACAACAAGTTACAATGAACTGTCAACAGACAGAATGAGACATGAGATATACTGTATTTGCATGTTGTAATTAGGGCATACAAGACACAGGTGGCAGGGAGCTCACTGGAGCAGGTGTGTATGAGGCAGGGGGATGACCACAAACATGACAGTACACCCCGAACGGCCAGTACCAGACAGCCACGGAGCCTTGGGATCCTCAACAAGGAAGTCTGGAATGAGCGTGTTGTGAACAATAAGCCGAGGGATCCAATAATGCTCCTCAGGCCCATAACCGGATATTGCATCACGAACTGGAAGGCACGACCAGAGGGGACCCCCAAGCAGGCTTGACCAGGCTGACGTGAAATACTGGGTGGACCCGCATTGACTTCAAGAGCCTCAGGTTCATAGTGACAGGGTTGACAACCTTTATGATGGGGAATGGCCCAACAAACCTGGGAGCGAGTTTCCGGGACTCCTCGCGGATTGGAAGATGCTTGGTGAAGAGCCAAACTCGCTGACCCACATTCTAGTTTGGGGCCAGTGTCCTCTCTGGTCTTGTAGGACCGCCCCTGGCATAGTGGCTCACTCACAGGTCCTCCTGCAGCGTCTCACCAAGGTCAATGCTGAAGGAACTGTGGACTCGGGGCTTTGGCAGGAAACAGAGTAGGTTTATAACCATGCACAATATGGAAAGGAGACAGACCAGTGGATGCTGAACCAGATTCTGACTCCGAGATTATGGCTCCTGAGAGGCGAAACATCAGAACCCAGTCTCCTGGTCTGAGTTCAGCCTGTTAGTTTGCCCATTGATTTCAGGATGAATCCCACGTAGGCCGACAGTAACACCTATTAATAAGCAATTTTTTTTTCCAAAAATTTGCAAAAAATTGGGGTCCCCTATCAGAAACACTCCAGAATCAGAATCAGCTTTATTGGCCAAGTGTGTAAAAACACACGAGGAATTTTTCTCCGGCAGTCGGTGCTGCCCTGGTGCGACATTCAGAACAAAGAACAAGAGACATTCCTGTTTATAGGAACGATTCCTTATGAGAGTCATACAAGATGTAAAATCTTCTTCATTTAAACAGGTAAGAGATAAGTGTGTTAAGGTTCCACATGCTGTTAAGCTTGTACGGAGTACCTTTATTAACTAACATTTACTAACCCTAACATATTTAAGACTAAAAGAGGTATTTAGTATAATCTTAAATTATGAAAATGTATTCCAATCATATACGCAGTATTATAAATTTAAAATATTAGTATAATTTATAAACTACTTACTGTATTATATGACTGGATAGTTACCATTCATCTCTCAGAGACTCCTCTACTGGAGGAACAGGCTGAGTTTTTTACCTTTGAGATGGGGAGTTGTTTTTGTGTGTGTGTGGACTTTAACGAGTATGTGTGTGTGTGCGTGAATGGAAACATTACAGTACAGTCATACCTCTACCTATGAACGTCTCTAGTCATGAAAAATTCAGGTTACGAAAAGTCTTCTTAGGAAAATGTTGTCTCTAGTTATGAAGGAAATTCAGAATATGAAAGGAAAAAAACAATGCTTTATTCCATTGAACGTAAGCATCCTGCTCTCCTATGAGCTATCACGTAGCATCTTCTTGGCATCATATCCCTCCATTCGCTAGGAGAATCATAACCCGTGATGAACTTCCTGTATGTTCGTCACCGAATCTATTGTCATATGCGAGTCCATACTCATACTGTACAACTTCTTCGTGTATTTATTCATCTTTTTCACCATGGGGCCTAAGAAATTGTTGGCCAGTGCCAACGACAAGAAGATGAGAATTGTTTTGTGCATCAAAACAAAACGAGAACTTGTCGAGAAATATGAAAAAGGCATGCATGCATGTGGCCTCATGCTGTTGCTCCACGGGATTTTGAGAGGATCAAAGTGGAGGTTGAACCTTAAGTTGAAGAACATTTTTTGCTGGGAAAGGCTAAGGAGCACATCAACGAGTTGGTTCAGGAGCACCATGAGGATCTATTGACATTCAGGAGCACCACAAAAAATTTTCGATGGAGGAGTTAAGGTGCTATTTCGTGGCGTTTCAGGAGCAGTTTAGTGAGGATGGCATAGAGAAGGAGCTAGCCACTATTCCTTCAGCAACAATAAAAGAAGTATTGACGAAATTCCATGAGATTTCCGAATTTATTCAAAAGAATAATTCGGAAAATGTGTTAACTAGTCAGGCTATCACTCACTTCAATGACATTTGCCTCGCACATTTCCGCAAGATTATTAAAAGCTGTCAAAGGCAAACATCCTTGGATTGGTACTTCTTGAAACATTGAAAGTTAATGTTAGTTTGTTTTGAATTCATAATTTATGTAATTGATCAATTTTCTTGGAATTAAGTTGTGTGCGTGCCTCGTCCTTCCTCATCTTCGATGCCTTGTCACGCGCCCTTCTCTTCGCATCGTTGCTCAATACCGAAGGCAAATGACATAATTTTTAAAATTATTCTTTACACAATGTACACTTTCAATATTTATCTTTCAGGTAAATGAACAGAATTTTTTTAGTATTCAATACATTATGTACAGTTTGAATGCTTATTTTTGGCGGCGGGGGGGGTTGGAACAGATGAAGCTATTGATATATAAAATGTGTTTCTGCTTCCAAAAAAATTGAAGTTGCGAAACAACTTCTGGAACTGATTAATTTTGTAAGTAAAGGTACCACTGTGTTGATACTTTGCGTAATTGAGAAAAAAGTGACAACAGTACAAGTGTCGAGATCAATCTCCAATAAAACCTTATGCTGCACAAAAACATTTTTATTGCCGTACGTAATTAACATTCCTCATTCAGAGAATTTTCTGCTGGAGCCACGGGTGCTACATAGCTGCGATTTTTTTACCTTTATCTACCTTAGATGATTTTTTTTTTGTGTGTGTACAAAAACGTTTAAAATCTGTCAACAGGACGGTACTTATTTATCAGAATCAGCTTTAATTTACAAGTATGTAACAACACACAAGGAATTTGTCTCCGGTAGTCGGTGCCACCCTGCTACGACATTCAGAACAAAGAACAAACTAACGAGCAAGAACAAAGAAAAAGAGACATTCAGTTAATTGGAACTATTCCTTTTAAGGGTCACAGATGTGCAAGATGCAGTCTCCTTCATTGACAACAAGCGATGGTCAACGCCCCACACTGTGCTAAGCTTGTACAGAGTGGCCTTACCCATTCGTGGTTGCCATTATCGACCAGTGCAATGACAAAGGAAGCAGTTTAAATCAATGGGTCATGCAATAGTCTACAGAATATATTACTAATGCTAATACTGATTGGATCAGCAGGATGTGAGGGTGTGTTTCTGCAACGGGACAAAGCAGAAGTTAGTAGGTTTGCTGATCAATAATTTAATGACTTAACTTAACTTAACCAGAGGGAAAAAACTGTTTGAATGCCTGCTAGTTTTTACTTTTCAGTAGCGCTTACCCGATGGAATATGCTGGAAGAGGTGGTGGCCAGGAATGTGTCATGGTCCTCCAGTCCAGTCCTGGCTGTGCGGGTTCCCGCACGGCCACGCTGATTGGGAGTCGCACACCTGCGCCTAATGCTGGCTGATTGGGCTTGGTGTACAGAGGACCATGGGGAAGACTGGTCCGGCGCCAGATCGTTGCAACTCATGCCCCGTTCCTGCACTCCCGTATCTCTGATCGACAACCCGTGTGTACCCACCTCCGCCTGTTCTCCGACCGACCCCATAAGCCTGACTCCCTTGACACTCCTGTCTTCCCTCATCGATCTCCCGTGTACCGACTCCTGCCTGCTCGCGGACCTGCTCTGTACAGCCGACGTCCTGACTAGGGTTACAGTTTTTTAGTTTTACAGATGTTTGCTGCATCCTTCTTTATGTAGCACACCGTGGATTCATTACACCTGACCCTATTGTGATACATAAATAAAAATAACAAAAATGCATCACACCCTCTTGTTGCACTTTAAGTGCCAAACAAATATCGAGCAAACTTCTGCAGTTTTTGCTTTTTGTATGGTTTTGTCATCAAATCAGCAGTCATATTGTCAGTGGAACAATATTTTAGACAATCTCACCCCTTATTTACTGTTTCACATATGAAATGATATTCTGTCATTATGTTGACATCTTTGTTGGTTAACTGGGTTCCTGGTTTGTGCAATAGCTCCTTTAATGTCATCAAATACATGGGTTTTAGCACCTTGATATTTATCAATTCCTTTGAGCATCCTTTGTCAATACATACACTCCTGTATGTATTCTGCCTTCCAGTTGATAGTGCTACAGTTGGTTGTTTTCTGCTCTTCCATGAAATCAAAGAGCTTCTCTGATTCAGACTGACACAGTAACCTGTTGTGGCACATTGGTCTGTAGCCTCAGATGCCCAGTCTGCATCACTATGCACTAATAGGGCTATGGCATCTGTGCTGTTCTTTTTGAAACACAATTCATTGTATGTTGTACCTTTAAGCACCTTGAAAACTTGATTCACAGTGTTCCAGTAATCTGAAGAGACAGCGGCACTGAAGAGACGACAGGAAGCACAGCTGGAGGTGGCAGAACTAAAGATGTTGAGGTTCTCTCTAGAAGCGAGCAAGTTGGATAGGATGAGAAATTAACTCATTTGAGGGACAGCCAAAGTTGGATGTTTTGGAGACAAGGTTCGAGAGAGCAGACTTTGATGGTTTGGACATGTTCAGAGGCAAGAGTGAATATATTTGTAGAAAGGTGCGAAGGATTGAATTGCCAGGCATAAGAGCGAGAGGAACCCAAAGAGAATGTTGATGGATGTTGGGTGGGAAGAGGGCAGTGGGTGTTTGAGAGGAAGATGCAGATACATGGAAAAAGATGTGTGTGGCGACACCTCACGGGACAAGCCGAATGGAAAAGCCGAATGGAAAAGAAGACAATGTAAAATTTTTTCATTTTTATTATTTTGAGATTTTAAAAAATCTTACAATTTGCAACGACAATCAAACAAATGACCAAACAAACAGAAAAAAATACTTTGTTCAAATATTGTGCAGTTTTGGTGTCGCTGGGTTTTCTGCACATGCCGGCTCACAAATTTGCCTGCTGACACATCAAGTTCTTTCAATCATCTCTGAACAAGGCAAATGGTGATCCCCAAAATTGCAAAGTTTGAAGAAAGAAGTTGAAAACTTTGACATAATAAGACAGCGTGATACACATTTTTTAGGCATGCTAAACATGGGGGCACAAGCCAGTGCAATCTGTCAACCAGTCCCAAGCCCGGATAAATCAAGAGGGTTAAATCAGGAAGGGCATCCTGTGTAAAACTGTGCCAAACAAATATGAGTATGTATGTATCTGGGTACCATAATGATTATATGAAATGTAAACAGTATTCACACTTTATATTTGAAGACTAAGATTACAACACTACATGTATTTACTTAAATCTTTAATTATAAAACTTTTTTTAATCTTTCCTGCAACAATTGTCTAACCGTAGTCAGGAAACACAGGGGACACATCTTGGTGGCAGTTGCAATAATGGTATGAAGCGCCAGTTTGCTGCTCAGAAGGCTTTAAAAGGTCCTTGAAGCACACACCATCAATGTGTCCTCTCTTGAACACTGCTCCTCCCCTGTGGCCCTTGCTAAACTTGTAAACTGAACACAATAGCAACTGCTCTAGCTGTGTTTCTATCCCTTCTCACTCTCAATGGTCTACACGCCTGTGCAGTCCTCTCTCTCTCTCTCTCTCTCTCTCACACACACACACACACACACACGGCAGATGAGAGGCTCATAGAAAATTTAGCTTCACTCATCAGCAGCATTGCACATAACCATGTGACGTGCCAAAAAAATTCTAAAATAGATATTGTAATGAAAAATATCGCAATTTCTCAAGTATAATGCGTCCTGAAGTACAATGCGCACCCCCAAAGTTGACCTAAAACATCAAGAAACCCCTTCTACACCACCAATTTGCTGCTACCCATATGCCCAAAATATTGGGAATTATCTGTTTATATTTTGTTAGGTTTGAACTTGTATTGTTTTTCAAAAAACTGTCTGAACAACAATCATTAATAATAATCATTGTGCATGTGTTGATGTAGCTGTAACATAATCTCGGGACTGGCCACAGGACATGCTTGTCCTGGTCCCTGTAATTGTCAGAACAGAATCCCTCAACCAACTAAAATAAATGCTCAATGATGGCACAACATTTTATTAATACTGTTGATAACACATATTACAGCCTCAAATAAATGATTAACACTGACAAACATTTTTGCATTAAATATTTGTGCATAAAACGTTTGTGCACAGTGCAGTTTATCCTCTACATTACGTATCCTTGGGCAAGACTTCAAAAGCAACATCTGGCTTATCTCCAATCTGAAAAATATCCATCGTAACTACCTTTGGTGACTGGTCCAGTTCTGGTGCCTCCTGAATTCATGAACAGTGATCCTATTTTGCTCCTACAGCGTGTCATCCTCTGTGCCATCCATGACGTTTGTGGGGTAACATTTATTGAATCCCAAGAGTTTTGGTTCCACAGTGCAGCCTCTCGCCCACCTGATGCCATAGTTTTCCTATGGCATCAGGTGGCTATCAAAACCAAGTGAGCTCAAAGTACGTAGAAACGAGGGTGTCACGGGCACATTAAAAAAAGGAAAAAAAACGGGAGAGCGCACAGAATTGAAATGTTCGCTTTTTTTAAAATGTACCGATGACGTAGTCTTTGCTCACGTTGTTTTTATACTCACCTGAAGCCATTGAGGCAAGCCGTCTACCAACATACTCACTTGCCTCTGAACATGTCCAAATCATCGAAGTTTGCTCTCTCTAACCTTGTCTCCAAAACATCCGACTTTGGCTGTCCCTCTAATAAGCACCTTTCTAATCCTATCCAACCTGTTCACACCAAGCAAGAACCTCAGCATCTTCATTTCTGCTACCAAAAGTTCTGCTTCCTGTTGTTTCTTCAGAGCCACCGTCTCTGATCCATACATCAGGCCTCACCACTGTTTTATAAACTTTGCCCTTCATCCTGGCGGATACACTTCTGTCACATAGAACACTAGACACCTTCCGCCAACTGTTCCACCCCGATTGGACCCGTTTTTTCACTTCCTTACCATACTCTTCATTGCTCTGTATTGTTGATCCCAAGTATTTGAAGTCGTCCACCTTTGCTATCTCTTCTCCCTGGTGCTTCACTCTTCCTTCTCCGCCCCTCTCATTCATGCACATATATTCTGTTTTACTTCGGCTAATCTCCATTCCTCTCCTTTCCAGTGCGTACCTCCATCTTTCTAACTGTTCCTCCGCCTATTCCCTGCTTTCACTGCAGATCACAGTATCATCTGCAAACAACATGGTCCAAGGAGAATCCAGTCTAACCTCGTCTGTCAGCCTATCCATTACTACCACAAACAGGAAAGGGCTCAGCGCGGAACCCAGATGCAGTCCCACTTCCACGTTCAATTCTTCTGACATACCAATGGCACATCACACCATTGTTCTGCTGCCCTTATACATGTCCTGTACTATTCTAACATATTTCTCCGCCACACCAGACTTGTGCATGCAGTACCACAGTTCCTCTCTTGGTATTCTGTCATAGGCTTTCTCTAAATCCACAAAGACACAATGTAGCTCCTTTTGACCTTGACACTGTACTTTCCCACTATCATCCTCAAGGCAAATAATGCATCTGTGGTACTTTTTCTAGCCATGAAACCATACTGATGCTCAAAGATACTTTTGTCCTGAGTCTAGCCTCCACTACTCTTTCCCATAACTTCATTGTGTGGCTCATCATCTTTATTCCTGTGTCGTTGTTGCGCTGTTTATCGCCACCAACATCGGCGGCATTTTTCATTGCTGCTACCACCCATGACGTTGTTAATCCGTTGGCGTTGTTAATCGCCAACGATGTCAGCGTCATTGTTTATGTGTCGACGTTGTTCATCGGTGATGGCGGCAGGGATGAACAACACCGACAGATGAACAACAACACCGACACCATCGACAATGAACAACGCCCCAGACAGCGGCGGCGATAAAAGACACCGCCGACGCCGGGATTAAACATGCACCTTGTATCAATGTCTCTTTTCACATTATGCCGATCTGGCTGGTTTTTTTTTTATATTAATAAAACTGAAGCACTGAAGCCGCAAAAAGTGAAGCGCGAAGTAGCGAGGGAACCCACGTACAAAATGTATTGCTCAAACAGCTAGATCAGGGATGGGGAACTTTAATTCTTGCCCCATATGTCACATTCCCACTTCCACTCACTCCATTTGTTAATATCTGTTTCCACAAATTGCAGTCAGACAGTGGTGATGCTCAAATTTTGGGTGTGTGTCATCGTGGAATTCGTCTCCTGAAGATGGTAGCTGCATCAGGCATTGATCCAAAACATCTCCGTCTCCTTCGAAGCTACAGGTAAACATCTATTCAACATAAAGGAACAGCACATTATCGCATCTTGAATACTGTATGAGGAACGGAGGCGCACACCTCGTTTCGCATACATTTTTGAAGTTCAGGTTAAAAAGGCAAATCGGGGCATCATGCTTGTTCAGTCTCGGGAGATTGAGTCGATCAGAACTGGACTTTAGTGCTTGTCACTTGGCAATAATTAAGGTTAAAAGCTCCTTCCCATGTCAAGGCAACCCCCCCCCATGCCTTCCAGAATCACTTAAGTACACTACATTGCAAGTACATTAAATTTGCACTGTTTGATTTTTATAGAAACTTTGACCCTCTGCATTACATAGCAATTACAGCAGAGGTCATTTCCTCTACCAGACATTGAAAGAACTGTTAGAATAAAAATTAATCATCATTGGTGACTTGTTCTTTCTATGAACAGCACTGAATTTTCCTTCAAAGCTGTAATGGAAAAAAAATAATCTTTATTAATAATAATTAAAGTACAACTAAATTGAGCGGCATGGCGGCACAGATGTAGAGCATTGGCCTCATAGTTCTGAGGAACTCAAATCCCAGCCTTGCCTGTGTGGAGTTTGCATGTTCTCCCATGGCTGTGTGCGTTTTCTCCGGGCAATCCGGTTTCCTACCACATCCCAAGAACATGCATTAATTGGAGACTCTAAACTACCCTAGGTGTGATTGTGAGTGCGACTGTTGTCTGTCTCCGTGTGCCTTGGTGTTGGCTGGCTACCAGTTCAGGCTGTACCCCGCCTCCTCCCCGATAACAACTGGGATTGCCTCTAGCACACCCGCGACCCTTGTGAGGATAAGCGGCTCAGAAAATGGATGGATACTACTAAAGTGAGCCTTTCTTATTCAAACCAACCTGCTAACTCCTTAAGGGACCCTCAACATCTTTCCACCACCTCAAGCTGTGCTTCCTGTTGTCTCTTGAGTGCCACTGTATCTAATCCGTACATCATGGTTGGCCTCACCATTGTTTTATATACTTTGCCCTTCATCCTAAACTCTTCCATCACACAACAAACCCAACACCTTCTGTCACTTATTCCTTCTTGCTTGGACCTGTTTCTTCACTTCCTTATCACACTCACCACTGCTGTGGACTAATGACCCCAAGTATTTAAAGTCCTCTACCCTTGCTATCTCTTCACCCTGTGGCTCGACTCTTCTCCTTTCACCCCTCTTTTTCAATTAATATTCATTCTTCTCCTTCCCAGTGCATGCCTCCACCTTTCTGTTTCTCCACCTGGTCCCTGCCGTCACGGCAGATCACATTGACATCTACAAACCTCAAAGTCAACAGAAATTCCAGTATACCCTTATCTGCCAACATCTCCATCACCACCGCAAATGGGAAGGGGCTTAGGACAAGATCCCTAATGCAGTCCCATCTCCACCTTAAATTACTCTAGCACACCTTCCGCACAACTCACCACTGTTCTGGTGACCTCAAACATGTCTTGTATTCCTCTAACATACTGCTCTGCCATTCCAGACTTCTGTCCTACACATTCTCTCAATGTACAGACACAATGGAGCTCCTTTTGAGATTCTCTGCACTTTTCTATCAACATTCCCAAGGAAAATAATGCATCTGTAGTACTTTTTCTCGGCATGAAACCATACTGATGCTCAAAGATACTTTTGTCCTCAGTCTAGCCTCCACTGCTCCTGTCGGCTTTCTCCTCATCTCTATGCACCCGATTAGGAAATCAGACCACGGCAGGACTGCGCCTAATTGGCTGGGGTGCCCATCTTGAGGTGGCCAGTAGTTGTCCAGTGGGATCGAAAATCCCTCCCACTGACAAGAACGACCATGTCACCATGCTCTATGCCAGTTGAGCAGTGACTTATAACCAGTAATTGATGTTCTCTGTGTTGTTTTGATGCTTGAGGCAAACCTGGGGTGTCCTCTCCAGGTGAGTACGATGTGGTGGTGGTGTGTTGTATATGTGTGCTGTCATCAGGTGTCAAATTGGGAAGTGTAGTCCATCCATCCATCCATCCATCCATCCATCCATCCATCCATACATACATATATACATACATACATACATACAATTTCTACTGCTTCGCCGGGTTAGGTCGCGGGTTAAATAGCTTCAGCAGGGATACCCAAACTTTCCTTTCCCCAGCCACTTCTTCCAGCTCTTCTGGATGGAGCTCGAGGCGTTCCCAGGCCAGCCGAGACTCATAGTCTCTCCAGCGTGACCTGGATCATCCCTGGGGTGTCTTTCCAGTGGGACATGCCCTCACAAGGGAGGCCTCCGGGAGGCATCCGGATCATGGGGCAGGATCTCATCCCTGATCTGGAGAGGGGACACCGCCCTTTTCCAACTGAGGACCATGGTCTCAGATTTGGAGGTTATGATTCTCATCCCAGCTGCTTCACACTCGGCTGTGAAGAGCTCCAGTGAACGTTGGAGATCACGGCTCGATGAAGCCACCAGAACCACATCATCTGCAAAGAGCATAGATGCGATGCTGAGGCCACCAAACCGGACATCCTCTATGCCTCGGCTCCGCCTAAAGATTCTGATGCTATGAAGATCAGCTACAGATAGTCAAACGGGGGCAAGAGGCTCAGCTGTTAGCACGGTGGACCTTCCCCTCAAAGCACTGACAATAATGACAAATAAAGAGAACCAAGACTCTTGGGATTCCAAAAATGTTCCCTCACAAATGCCATGGATGGCAAAGAGGGTGACAAGATGGGATCACTGTTCATGAATGCAAAAAGCACCAGAACTCGACCAATTAATCAATGAATTTGACAGTGATGCACCAATTTAGCTACGATGGATATTTTTCAGACTGGAGTTGAGTCAGATGGTTCTTTTGAAGTCTTGCCCAAAGATGTGTAATGTAGTTGATAAACTGCAATATGCACAAACATTTTATGCACAAATATTTAATGCAAAAGTTTAAGTTAAACAGTGTTAACTTAGTGCCAAAATTGGGGTCGTATCGTTCATGTAGAAGCACCTCAGCCTAATTTAGCCGAGCTGAGATACTAACAACAGAAGCGACTGTTTTCCAATATTTACTGAGGAGGAAAGCATCAAATGCTAGTATCTACACGTCCTGCAAAACCAACGTATTGTATACAACGAGGATAGTGAGTACCAATAAAAAGTTCGGCAAGTGGAAACGCCAACTTAAACTTGCTTATCGGCCTAGTAATGCTTAGCTTAGCTTGCTAACAACGAGACGCGTTTGTGACCAATCCGTGGATGTGGAAGAAACATTGAACGTGAGTAACTTCATAACCTGTAGGACGAGGGCGGTAAGGACTTGGGAAATTTAACAAGTCTTATCTTTCATTGTGATCCCTTTGAGTTGCCAGTTTTCAAGATGGCAGCAGTTTAACCAGAAGGATCTGACCAGCCCGATCGTAATTCAATAAATCCTGCTGATTTTGGACCAAATGTTGTTAATACTCGACGTGGGACGCTCCTGGGGACAACTTCAGTGGACTAAAACCACAATCTATGCAACCTTAGTACCAAAATTGGAGTCGTATCATTTGCGTTCAAGCAGCTTGGCCTAAGTTAGCCTAGCTGAGATGCTAACAACGGAAGTGTCTGTTTTGAATGAGGAGGAAAACATCAAATGCTAGTATCTACACGCCCTGGAAACCTACATATCGTACACAACGAGGATAGTGAGTACCAATAAGAAGTTGGGCAAGTGGAAACATCAACTTAAACCTGCTTATCGGCCTAGTATTCCTTATATTAACTTGCTAACAACGAGAGGCACTGGTGATCAATTTGTGGATGTTGAAGAAACATCAAACATGAGTAACATCATAACTTGTACGACGAGGGCCATGAGGACTTAGGAAATTTAACAAGTCTTATTTTAGTCGACTCAACCTTGAACTACTAGTGAGGGGCATTGTGGTTTGAATCCCCTCCATCCACGTAGCCTTTAAATTGCCATATCCTTTATATTTTTAACAGGTAGTATGTAATTTGTGTACCTTATGTGCTGACTGTGTTTATTGTGATTGCTTTCATTTGACCTTAACTTTAACACAGATTCGGTAGCATGTAAATTGTGTATCTTTTGTGCTGACTTTGTTTCATTGGTTCTTCTTGATTATCTGCAGCCCGTTGGGCAGCACATTATTGTGCTACCTGTCAGCCGGCCCCAAGCCCAGATAAATGCAGAGTGTTGCGTCAAGAAGGGCATAAAACATATATGAGCGTTCGTCATACGAATTCTACAACAGTTAAGTCATGGCCTGAGCTTCCTACACCTGCACTCGGAAATGTTCATCTAAAAGGCGGAGGGAGAAATTCAAATAATGGAGGTCAAAAACAAAAAGAGGAGCAAAGCAGCTTAGTCGGAAGAAAAAGAAGAGGAATGCACAAACCCTACAGCTGTGTGTAGGGACTTTGAATGTTGGTACTATGACAAGAAAAGCTCAGGAGTTTGTTGACATGATGATTCGGATAAAGGTTGATATATTGTGCATCCAAGAGAGCAAGTAAAAAGGTAGTAATGCTAGAGGTTTAGGTGCAGGGTTTATATTATTTTAGCATGGAGTAGATGGCAAGAGAAATTGAGTAGGGGTTATTTGAAAAGAAGAGCTGGCTAAGAATGTCTTGGAGGTGAAAAGAGTGTCAGAACGAGTGGTGAGGCTGAAATTTGAAATTGAGGGTACTGTGTACAATGTGATTAGCGGTGATGCCTCACAGGTAGGATGTAACCTCAAGTTGAAAGAGAAATTCTGGAAGGAACTAGACAAAGTAGTCCTGAGCATCCCAGAGAGAGAGAGAATTGTGATAGGTGTAGATTTCAATGGACATGGTGGTTAAGGAAACAGGGGCGATGAAGAAGTGATGGATAAGTACGGCATTCAGCAAAGGAACTTTGAGGGGCAGATGGTGGTAGACTTTGTAAAAAGGATGGAATTGGCAGTGTTCACCCTTATTTCCAGAAGAGAATGTAACATAGTGACCTACAAAAGCGGAGGTAGAAGCACGCAGGTGGATTATATTTTGTGGAGACGGTGTAATCTGAAGGAGGTTACCGACTGTAAGGTTGTGGTGGGGAGAGTGTAGCTCGACAGCATAGGATGGTGGTGTGTAGGATGACTCTGGTAGTGGGTAGGAAGAATAAGAAGACAACAGTAGAGCAGAAAATTGGGTGGTGGATGTTGAGAAAGGAAGAATGTTGTGTGGCCTTCGGAAAGAGGTGAGACACGCTCTAGATGGACAGGAAGAGCTCCCAAAAGACTGGAATACTACTGCCAAAGTATTGAGAGAGGCAGGCAGGAGTACGCGGGGTGTCTTCTGGTAGGAAAGGGGAGAAGGAGACTTGGTGGTGGATCCCCAAAATACAAGAAGTCATCCAAGATAAGACATTAGCGAAGAAGAAGTGGGACACAGAGAGGACTGAGGAGAGACGTAAGGAATACATTGAGAAGCGTCAAAGGGCAAAGGTGAGGTGGCAAAGGCTAAACAGGAGGCACATGATGACATGTACTCCAGGTTGGATACGAAAGAAGGAGAAAAGGACCTCTACAGGTTGGCCAGCAGATGGATAGAGATGGGAAGGATGTGCAGCAAGTAAAGGTGATTAAGGATAGCGATGGAAATATGTTGACTGGTGCCATTAGTGTACTGAGTAGATGGAAAGACTACTTTGAGAAGTTAATGAGTGAAGAAAATGGGAGAGAAGGTGGAGCAGAACAGGCAAGCGTGAATGACCGGGAAGTGGCATTGATGAGTCAGGGAGAAGTTAGAAAGGCACCGAATAGAATGAAAAATGGAAAGACAGTTGGTCCCGATGCCATACCAGTCGAGGTATGGAATTTAGTGAGTTGGTTGTGGAGTTTTTGACCAACTTATTCAATAGAATACTAGCGGGAGAGAAGATAGCTGAAGAATTGAGGAAAACTGTGCTGGTCCGCATTTTTAAGAACAAAGGCGATCTTCAGAACTGTGGAAACTACAGAGGAATAAAGATGATGAGCCCCACAATGAAGTTATGGGAAAGAGTAGTGAAGGCTAGACTCAGGACAGAAGTATCTTAGAGGAACTGTGGTACTGCATGCGCAAGTCTGGTGTGGGGGAGAAATATGTCAGAATAGTACAGGAGATGTATGAGGGCAGCAGAACAGTGGTGACAAGTGCCGTTGGTGTGTCAGAAGAATTTAAGGTGGAGGTGGGACTGCATCAGGGTTCCGCACTGAGCCCTTTCCGGTTCGCAATTGTAATGGAAATGCTGACAGACGAGGTTAGACTGGATTCCCCTTGGACCATGATGTTCGCAGATGATATTGTGATCTGCAGTGAAAGCAGGGAACAGGCGGAGTAACAGTTAGAGAGATGGAGGTACGCACTGGAAAGGAGAGGAATGAAGATTAGCCGAAGTAAAACAGAATATATGTGTGTGTGAATGAGAGGGCCGGAGGAGGAGCTCCAGAGAGAAGAGATAGCAAAAGTGGACGGGTTCAGATACTTGGGGTCAACAATACAGAGCAATGGAGAGTGTGGTCCGGAAATGAAGAAACGGGTCCAAGTAGGGTGGAACAGTTGGCGCAAGGTGTCTGGTGTTCTATGTGACAGAAGAGTCTCCGCAAGGATGAAGGGCAAAGTTTATAAAACAGTGGTGAGGCCGGCCATGATGTACGGATTAGAGATGGTGTCTCTGAAGAAACAACAGGAAGCAGAACTTGAGGTAGCTGAAATGAAGAGGCTGAGGTTCTCGCTTGGTGTGAACAGGTTGGATAGGATTAGAAATGAGCCAAAGTTGGATGTTTTGGAGACAATGTGAGAAAGAGCAGACTTCAATGGTTTGGACATATTCAGAGGTGAGAGAATGAGTATGTAGAAGGGTGCTGAGGCCAGGCAAAAGAGCAAGAGGAAGACCAAAGAAAAGGTGGATGGATGATGTGAGGGAGGACATGAGGACAGTGGGTGTTAGAGAGGAGGATGCACAAGATAGGCTGAGATGAAAAAAGATGACACGCTGTGGCAACCCCTAATGGGACAAGCCGAAAATAAAAGAAGAGTGTAAATAATGTATTTATTTAAGACTGTAATACGTATTATCAACAGTATTGATAAAATGTTATCCTTGAGGCGCGCCTCAATGGCTTCAGGTGGGTATAAAAACAACGTTGAGCTTAAAGTATGTCATACGAGCATCATGGGGACATTAAAAAAAAAAAAAAAACGAACATTTCACGTGTGCACTCCTGTTTTTTTAAATTTTATTTTTTAATGTGCCTATGACATCCTCGTTTCTATGTCGTTTGAGCTCATGTTGTTTTGATAGCCGCCTGATGCCATAGGAACGCGATGGTGGAGGAAGAGTGAAGCACCAGGGAGAAGAGATAGCAAAGGTGGACGACTTCAAATACTTACTACACCAAAGATCAGAAACGACTGCCTGTGAGTTTGTTTTAACTTAAACCAAGACAAAAAATGTTGACTACAACGGCTAGTTGTGCAGCTGCTTTTAAAAGAAATATCATCACTCATGCCGATGATGCCGCCAACCCGGAAGTCGCGTGGCAGTCCAAAACACCGATGGTTTCAGGTGGGGTATAGAAACAACGTGAGCGGAAACTACGTAATACAAACCACATTATTATTTAAAGTGAGATTTGGTCGATCAATATCTTCCCATGATTATTTTCCCACTCAGACACGTGTTCACAAAGAGTACTATTATACTGTGGAGACAAACATGGCAATAAAATTAATTGATTATTAATCAAAATTTAAATTTATGCCGAATTTTGCTTCGTACTCATGCAAAGGCTCATCAGCTTACTCATGTTTCCATGTAACGTGTGCAAGACGAAGACCTGCTATCTTTGCTGCATCACCTGCTCAGTGACAAACACATATAGGTTGTTCTCAGAATTCCAACGCAAGTGGTAACTCACTGCCTCGACAAGACCAAGCTGAAATTTTCGGAGAGCCAAATGCATGCAGCCTCTCTTGAGACTCCCCTTCCATGGGGACATCAGATACAGCGAGCTCATGCAACTCATTAAGTTAAAACACACAACCCACTTGTTCTACAAAGCCTGCAACCACCTCTGTACCACTTATGGCTCACAAGGGACTAATTCCAAAGCCACAATTCCACCCAGCGGAAGTACTGCACAGCCACCAGTACATAAATGTTCACCTTTAACCTGGCAGGTAACTGGTGTGGCCCACAGTGCCACCGCCAAGGGCTCTGCGAATCCTGTTCGTGACACCAAAATAAAGTGTATTTTCCCTTTGAGTCCAGGTAACAATTGGAGGAAGCACTCTCAGAGACTGAAGTTTGGGCCAATTGTTTTATTTAAGAGCCACTGTCAGGAAATGCATGATTTTTAGTTTGTTATTTATGAAAAACGGCAGCCAACATGGTCCCATGCGTTTTTTCACTACAAAACATGATTTTGACGTATACAGCTTTTTGTAACTCCCGCCATGAAAATCCTCTTGAGGGATTTGTTTTCGAGAAGAAGCAGGAAGTGACGTACTGGGCAGGAATGCCCTGAAGTGGACTCATTTGTTTCTATTAGTTTTACCTCCGGGAAGGTAGCTCATTGTTCCTTCCTGTTAGCCGAAATGCTGGCTCGTTGCATTGGTGGACATTGCTTGAACAGTCGAAAGGATGGATTTACCCTTCATAAGTTTGCAAGAGACCCAGTTCGTCGTGAAAAATGGATTGTGCCAACCTCTATAAACTACCAAAAAAATCCTCATAGAGAGCAAAAAATCCTTATAACATACCATAATCAAATTATACGTCAAAATAACGGAGGGAAAAACACAAAGTTTGTCAATGATTTTATTGTCGATCTCCATAATGATAATATCTGGAGTTAATGTCTATTTCTACTAAGTAGAATGATCAAAAAGATGACTATTTATCAGCCAGGCTACAATACCTCAGATATTTCTAAGACAGATTCACCAAAGAGAATCAGTGATGGGAAAAGAATAATGTTTTGACAGATTACATATCTACTGAATGCCGATGATCAATTCCTTATTTTTAGTGAATATGGAAGGAGCTGATCTGTATGATCAGGCTAACAACAAGCTATAGATGAACTCACTGACATTAGCTATTGTTCATATGAAGCCATTCTCTATCTTAGTAAATGGAACGTCTATCTTGACATGCATATGACACCCTTGTGGTTAAAACACAGCATTCAATTATTTTATTGTCAGCTTTTATAAAAACATGACCATGAGCTAGAATGCTAGAAAGAGAGCTACAATGTTAGCTACAATAATACCATGTATTTGAAATGAGGCCCAAGGTGGTAACTAGCGAGCATGCACGCTACATTAGCTACTAGCTAAGTCAAATTAATTTGAGCCACGTATGATCAAAGTCAAGATAAAAAATGACATTCACTTTTTGTTGCAGTCAAGTAATATCCCCATATAGCTCCTATCTCGATAGGTCCGCGTCACCAATAGCATATCGTTAACGATTTGATCGATTGTGACAGGTAGCCGAGAGCCTGCCAGAAGCTCCTCGGCAACAGCCTCCATGTTTCCCGTGGTGAGGTGTCCGGCTTGTCGGTGCTCGATCCGGGCCAAGGATTTACTGGAAAGTTACCGGAAATGAAAGTATTTTACTACTCTAAATCAACATTTTCCGCTGCGCTAAACATCCTGCCTGCTGTGACAAAAACTTTGAATCAGACTACGTTTGGAATTCCCCATCTTTGGGTTTTCCCCACAAGAGAGTAGACTAGCGCCATTCTGGGCAAAAGGAAACTGAAATTTTCAGAATCCGTATGATTTGTGATATACGGCCGTATACGTAAGATTCACCACAAAATCCTTATGAACCATGGCTAAACCGTACGAGTTGACAGGTATGCCGATGAGGTGGCTGACTGTGAAAACACCAAATGGCAATAAGATTCCTCTGAAGTTGATTTAATCAGGGAATTTTTCCATCTTTTTTTTTTGAAGCTCAAACTCTCATTCTCCTCACTCAGGTTTTATTTTATGTTTTTCAAAAATACACCACATATTTATCTTATATAATGCCAAAATGCACGACACAGGAGCTTCCAGTTTGAACCCGTACAAGTTTAAAGGACTTGCCCACTGCCCACAGGCATACCACCAATTAAATGGGTCTTTTTATCATGCTTAATATCAGACAGGTAGATATAATGCCATCTTCTGGCTCTTTTTCTCCATCTTCACTCAAAAGGCATAACATTTATGAAAAATAACAAAATTAGATACCGTAGTTTCAACACTAGAACTGTTCTAACCAGAGACAACCAGAGCAATCTGTGTGTGTGGAGTTTGCATGCCCCTCCCCGTTGTTTGTATTGGTTTGGTCTGGGAAAAAATATGTTTATATGTGCCCCATGATTGGCTGTCCAGGAAAAATACTTTATATGTGGCCCCCAATTGTCTTTCCAGTGTTCACCTCTCAACGAAAGTCACCTGGGGTAGGCTCCAACTACCCAATGACCCTGAAAAGAAGTGTGAGAAGGAAAATGATGGATGAATTGATTAAATGATTGTCATTTGATGTCAGCATTTATTTGAAATATTAAAATCTAGTCACATTTCAAAGGCTGACATCAGATCAAAATTACAGTAAAATATTTTAAAAGATAAAATGATTTAGTTGCTAGGTGGTACACACTGTCCCCATTTTGTGTGGTTTATTTGTCAGTTTAACTATAATTTTGCAGCACAGTAACTTGAGCTGGTCCTCTGTCTGTAAAGTTTTGCAGAGTTGCTTTCAGTTGATCTCTGTGGTACAAACCAAGTGCAGTTGGAGCTGATGAATGAAAACCTTAAGCTGTACTCCTCCAGAGCCCCTCAAATAATTGCCATGGTTAAGTTCTTCCTCAAAGAGCTCATTAAGGTATTCAGTGATCTTCCTTTTCAAAGTATTGTATTCATCGCCACAAACATATCTTTTCCCCTGGTCTGGTAGATGTTTTATTCCTTTGTTTTGAATTGTCTGATCTTTTCATTTCCAGAACTCTGGTCACATGGTTGCCATGAAGAGTTTTGTAACAGATGACCATAGCCTGCTCAGCTTCAGCAAAGGCGATGTTGTCAAATTGCTCCCGATGGAGGGACTCCAAACAGGTAAGCACTGCTTAAGCCGACTATGTTTAGAGAGAATTTAAGTCAATGTGTATTGCG
Source organism: Syngnathoides biaculeatus (assembly GCF_019802595.1). NCBI lineage: Eukaryota > Metazoa > Chordata > Actinopteri > Syngnathiformes > Syngnathidae > Syngnathoides > Syngnathoides biaculeatus. Next base: position 5,852,689 of record NC_084661.1, read on the forward strand.
ATTGCGATGACACCTACCAGTTATTCCCTGGTATTGTTTACGTTTGTGTGTTTTTCGGTTGTCTCTGGACTCAAGTACACAAGAAATGCCTTGCTAACGCTTAAAGAGTCTTCTATGGACTTTTTTTCAACAACTCTCACCAATTCGCTTAATCTTTTTCTGGAGTTACTCATCTGGATTCTCTCCGAATCAACGCGTCGAAGACGCAGAGGCTCGCGAGACGGTACACAAGTTCATCTGCAAAAGAGGGGGACAAGTTTGGCACTTCCCTCAATTCATCTTGCAAATGTACACTCCCTCGTCAACAAAATGGATTAACTTCAGCTTCTCATCAAGACCTGCAAAGACTGAACGTTCTGCTGTCCGGTGCTTCATGGAGACTTGGCTTTGTTGACACATCCCCGACGGCGCCGTTACGCTACTAGGCTTTCATCTGTATGGACCGGACCGCATTGGATAGCTAGCACGGAAATCGAAAGGCGGTGGAATATGCTTTTATATCAATGAAAATCAGTGTAGATGTTACACAACTCAGCACACTCTGCAGCCTGCTTTTGGAGTTGTTCTTGAACTGTAAGCCATTTTACATGCCACGGGAATTTGCCTCTTTCATTCTTGTAGGTGTTTGCATTCCACCCCAACTTACCTTGAATGCAGCACTGCTAAAATCGCCGAGCAGGTAAATGAGATTGAGATAAAACACCCAGATTCAGAGCTCATTACCCTAGATTTTAAGACTGATAAACTTAACCTTGAACTCCTTAAATATCAGCAGCACATAAAATGTCCGACAAGGGAAAATAACACTCTAGACCAGTGGTCCCCAACCAATGGGCCACGGTACCAAGGAATAATAAATTATTTCCATTGTATTTATTATCCGAGTCTGAGTAATCTTTTATTTTGAAAAATGACCAGATTCTCTTGCTTACATCTCGGTCACTTGAGCCCCAAAAAATTACCCCCACAAGCGAGCAAAATGTGTAAAAAAACATGAACAGAGGAATATTTGACGTTTCAAACAGCGGGGATTTTGTGTGAGACTGAGTCTTCATTCTCCCAGCTGGTGCACGACCACCTGTCTCATCACCGGAAGCTTAACTGCTGGAGATTGCAAACGATGGTGGCTTTATAAGTATTTTTGAGGCAACGATTCTGAGGATGTTGTGGATTAAAGTAATGGCAGAATACCTGGAGATTGCCACCAAAGCACTGAAAACCCTGTTGCCATTTCCGACATCCTATCTGTGTGATGTGATGTTTTCTGAGTTGACAGCAACCATAACAAAACAACGTAATAGACTGGACATAAGCAATACACTTGGGGTGTCATTGTCTCCCATGACCTGAGATGGGAGCATCTCATTGTGGAGAAACAAGGTCAGGGCTTCCATTAATATACCATTACGGTGAGTTAAAATTTTCATGCAATTTAAATTCATTTTGTGGGGTATCTCAATCTTATTTTGAAGGCATCTTTAAACATAACTATAGCACACCAGAGTCAGAGAAATTTAGAGCTGTGGTTGCCAACAGAGGGAGGTGAGGCACAGGGGAGAGGGTTCAAACAGACAAATTTATTTCAGCTGTTTAAAAAATAACATTCATGAAGTGTTTCATAATAAAAAAAATGAACTGTTATGGGGGTATATCTAGATAAGAGAAAGAAATGTGGAATTGCTAGTTCTTGTTCTATAATTATTTTTCCATGTGTATTTTTTGTAACACCCCCCCCACTCTGTGGTAAAAATTGTCAAGCACTGGAGTGATAAAAAGGTTGGGGACCACTGCTCTAGTCCACTGTTATTCTTCCATTAAACATGCATATCGCGCAATTCCTCGCACTCCCTTACGCTCCTCTGAAGACTGCTAACACAACTTAATACCTACATACAGGCAAGGACTTAAATGCGTGAAATGTTTGGTAAAATCAGATAAAAAGTGGACCAATGAGGCAAAATTTGAACTTCAAAGCTGCTTGGACTGCATCGATTGGCGTGACTTTTAAAATTCAGCAAGTGGCCTTGATTAACTCATGTATATTCTTACTTTGTATGTCAGTTTCTGTGGGGAAGTGGACCAACAAAAACTTTTCGCAAGTTCAATAACAACAACCGAGGTTTACAGCCAGACTTGGGCAACTCCGACAGAACGGGAATAGGGCCTTTTTAATCATCCTGGCAGGACACAGCAGGTGAGGCTGGGGGACACCACCTCATCCAAGCACACTATCAGCACCGGGGGACCCCATGGTTGTGTCCTGTCCCATCTGCTCTCCTCACTCGACATAAACGACTGCACCTCAAGGAACCTGGCCGTTAAACTCCTGAACTTCACAGATGACACCACAGTCATCGGCTTCATCTAAGACAGCAACAAGTCTGCGTATTGACAGGAAGTGATAAGACTGGAACCTAGCGTTGAACACTATCAAGACTGTAGAGATGATTGTGGACTTCACGAGGCATCCTTTACCACAGCTGCCCTGACGCTATCCAACTGATTGGGAGCAATGGTCCGCTCAATCAGAACCCAAGCAGTGTTCTGTCACCGGAGTTTTGTCCGTAATGAAGACCATGTTCAAACAAAATGGTATTCACATGTGCACTTGGCACCAGGACACTTTCGGTCCCAGTTTTATGACTGACTTTGCGGTGATGTCATTGGACATACGACTGCATGTCTTGAACACTCGGCTGAAGAGAGGGGCGGAGCTGTAAAACTGATCACCTTGTGGTGAGTTGGCTCTGATGGTGAGGGAAGATGCCGGTCTGACCTGGCAAGCCCAAACGGATTGTAATGGTCTGCTGGGAGTGTCTGGCAAAATCCAATGTCAGAAGGAGTTCCAACTCCCACCACAGACAGAACTTTGCGCATGTTCCTGGGGAGGCTGGGGACATCAAGTTCAAGGGAACCATGTTTCGCGCTTCCATTGTTGTGGCGGCCAACAAGAACTGTGGCCATCATGTGGTCAGTGCCTGTCATGGCGGCAATGCCCAAACCAGGTGGTCGAGAGTTGCAGTCAAGCTAGGGTCTGATCAGGCCTTTTTGGTCTCTGGCACTTGTGGTACTGCTGGCCAAGCAGAATCCAGCTTTGGTGATTACTGAGGCTTGAACTCAGGCATCGGAGGGGTACATTGAGGCCATGTAGAAAGACTTCCAGACACCTGCTTGACCATTGTGGTAAAGAAACCGGTAAGATGAAAAGCGAAGCTCTCAATTTATGATCTATGTTCCTTCCCTCACGTTTCGTCATGAGCTGTGGGTCGTGATCGACAGAACAGAATCCCAGCGACAAATGGCCGAAATGAGTTTCCTCCGCAGGTGTCCAGGCTCTCCCTAATAGATAGGGTGAGAAGCTTGGTCATCCAGGAGGAGCTCAGAGTAGAGCCGCTTCTCCTTTGTATTTAGAGGAGCCAGACGGGGTGGCTGGGGCATCTAATTTAGATGCCTCCCGGAGACCTCCCTGGTGAGGTGTTCCAGGCACGACCCACCAGGAAGAGACCGCAGGGACGACCCAGGATGCCCTGGAGAGACTACTTCTCTTTGGTGATTTCGGGATCCCCCCAGAAGAGCTGGATGAAGTGGCTGGGAAAAGGGAAGGGTGGGCATCTCTGCTAAAGCTACAGCCTCCACTACTGACCTTAGATAAGCGGTAGTAATAGATGGATGGATTGACCAAGGGGAAAAGAAAATGAATTTGTCCCATTGTGTTGGGCTTGTAAGTTTCCTCCCAAACCTTGTGGCAGGCTCAGCTCTTGCTCCTACCTACATGGGCGACCGGTCTGGGACTTTGGAAGTTGATAATCACTGATCATGGCCAGAAGGAAAAAAATATATCAAAGCTATATGGTGCCTTCTTCGATCGAAAACCCTGGGTCAGATTCTTCTTCTTTTCCTTTCGGCTTGTCCTGTCAGGGGTTGCCACAGCGTGTCATCTTTTTCCATCTTAGCCTATCTCGTGCATCTTCCTCTCTAACACCGACTGTCCTCATGTCCTACCTCATAACATCCATCAACCTTCTCTATGGTCTTCCTCTGGCTCTTTTGCCCGGCAGCTCCATCCTCAGTACCCTTCTACCAATATACTCACTCTCGCACCGCTGGATATGTCCAAACAATCAAAGTCTTCACTCTCTAACCTTGTCGCCAAAGCACCCAACTTTTGCTGTCCCTCTTTTTCTTCTTCTTTTCATTTCAGCTTGTCCCGTTAGCGGTCGCCACAGCGTGTCATCTTTTTCCATCTTAGCCTATCTCCTGCATCTTCCTCTCTAACCCCAACTGCCCTCATGTCTTCCCTCACCACATCCATAAACCTTCTCTTTGGTCTTCCTCTTGCTCTTTTGCCTGGCAGCTCCATCCTCAGCACCCTTATACCAATAAACTGACTCTTTCGCCTCTGCACATGTCCAAACCATCGAAGTCTGCTCTCTTGAATCTTGTCTCCAAAACATCCAACTTTGGCTGTTCCTCAAATGAGCTCATTTCTAATCTACCCAACCTGCTCACTACAAGCGAAAACCTCAACATCTTTATTTCTGCTTCCTCCAGTTCTGCTTCCTGTTGTTTCTTCAGTGTGACTATCTCTAATCCGTACATAATGGCCGGCCTCACCACTGTTTTTTAAACTTTGCCCTTCATCCTAGCAGAGACTCTTCTTTCGCATAACACACCAGACACCTTCCGCCAGCTGTTCCAACCTGCTTGGACCCGTTTCTTCACTTCCTGACCACAATCACCATTGCTCTGGATTGTTGACCCTAAATATTTGAAGTCCTCCACCCTCGCTATCTCTTCTCCCTGTAGCCTCACTCTTACCCCTCCACCTTTCTCATTCACGCACATAAATTCTGTTTTACTTCGGTTAATCTTCATTCCTTTCCAGTGCATGTCTCCATCTTTCTAATTGTCCCTGTGCATACTCCCTGCTTTCCTGCATATCACAATATCATCTGCAAACATCATGGTCCAAGGGGATTCCAGTCTAACATCATCTGTCAGCCTATCCATTACCACTGCAAACAGGAAGGGCTCAGAGCTGATCCCTGATGCAGTCCCACCTCCGCCTTAAATTCTTCTGTCATACCTAAGGCACACCTCACCATTGTTCTGCTGCCATCATACGTGTCCTGGACTATTTTAACATACTTCTCTGCCACACCAGACTTACGCATGCACTACCACAGTTCCTCTCTTGGTACTCTGTCATAGGCTTTCTCTAGATCCACAAAGACACAAACCTCCTCAAGGCAAATAATACATCTGAGGTACTCTTTCTCGGCATGAAACCATACTGTTGCTCGCAGATACACACTTCTGTCCTGAGTCTAGCCTCCAATACTTATTCCCATAACTGCATTGTGTAGCTCATTAACTTTATTCCTCTATCATTCCCACAGCTCTTTTGCTGTCCCTCAAATGAGGTCATTTCTAATCCTATCCAACCTGCTCACTCCGAGCAAGAACCTCAACATCTTCATTTCTGCTACCTCCAGTTCTGCTTCCTGTTGTTTCTTCAGTGTGACTATCTCTAATCCGTACATAATGGCCGGCCTCACCACTGTTTTATAAACTTTGCCCTTCATCCGAGCAGAGATTCTTCTATCACATAACACACCAGACGCCTTACCCCACCTGTTCCAACCTGCTTCGACCCGTTTCTTCACTTCATTACCACACTCACCATTGCTCTGGATTGTTGACCCTAAATATCTTCATCTTCATTCCTCTCCTTTCCAGTGCATGTCTCCATCTTCCTAATTGTTCCTCCGCTTGCTCCCTGCTTTCACTACAGATCACAATATCATCTTCGAACATCATGGTCCAAGGGGATTCCAGTCTAACCTCGTCTGTCAGCCTATCCATTACGACCGCAAACAGGAAGGGGGCCCTTATGCAGTCCCACCTCCACCTTAAATTCTTCTGACACACCAATGGCACATCTCACCGCTGTTCTGCTGCTCTCATACATGTCCTGTACTATTCTAACATATTTCTCCATCACACCAGACTTGCGCATGCAATATCACAGTTCCTCTTTTTGGTACTTTGTCATAGGCTTTCTCTAGGTCTACAAAGATATAATGTCGCTCCTTCTGACCTTCTCTGTACTTTTCCACGAGCATCCTCAAGGCAAATAGTGCATCTGTGGTACTCTTTCTAGGCATGAAACCATACCGTTGCTTGCAGATGCTTAGGTCTGTCGTGAGTCTAGCCTCCACTACTCTTTCCCATAACTTCCTTGTGTGGGTCATCTTTATTCCTCTGGAGTTTCCATAGTTCTGAACATCGTCTTTGTTCTTAAAAATGGGGACACACTTTTCCTCCATTCTTCAGGCATCTTCTCTCCCACTAGTATTCTATTAAAAAAGTTGATCAAAAACTCCACAGCGAACTCACCAAATTGCTTCCATACCTCCACTGGTATGTCATCGGGACCAACTGTCTTTCCATTTTTCATTCGATTCAGTGCCTTTCTAACTTCTCCCTTACTAATCAATGCCACTTCCCAGTCATTCATGCTTGCCTGTTCTACTCTACCTTCTCTCCCATTTTCTTCATTCATAACTTCTCAAAGTACACTTTCCATCTATTCAGCACACTACTGGCACCAGTCAACATATTTCCATCGCTATCCATAATCACCTTTACTTGTTGCACACCTGTCCCATCTGTATCCCTCCTTTTGTCCTTCTTTGGTATGCAACCTCGACTACATGTCGTCATATGCCTCTTGTTTAGCCTGCCTGCCTCTCTGAATACCTTGGCAGTAGTATTTTCGTCTTCTGGGAGCTCTTCCTGTCCACTTGGGGCCTGTCTGATGTCTTTCCAGAAGGCCTTGCAACATTCTTCCTTTCTCAACTTCCACCACCTGCTTCTCTGCTCTACCTTTGTCTTTTTAGTCTTCCTACCCACTACCAGAGTCATCCTTCGCACCATCATTATATGCAGTCAAGCTACACTCTCCCCCACCACAACCTTACAGCAGGTAACCTCCTTCAGATTACACCATTTGAACAAAATATAATCCACCTGTGTGCTTCTCCCTGCGCTCTTGTTGTTAACGCTATGCTCCACTGTCTTCTGGAAATAAGTGTTCACAACTGCCAATTCCATCCTTTTTGCGAAGTCCACAACCATTTCAAAAGTTCCTTGGCTGAATGCCGTACTTACCCATCACTTCTTCATTACCCCTGTTTCCTTCACCAACATGTCCATTGAAATCTGCACCTATCACAACTCTCTGTCTCTCTGGGATGCTCAGGACTACTTCGTCTAGTTCCTTCCAGAATTTCCGAGTGCAGGTGTAGGAAGCTCAGGACATGACTTAACTGTTGTAGAATTCGTATGACAAACGCTCTTATATGTTTGCCACAGTTTTATGCCCTTCTTGACGCAACCCTCTGCATTTATCTGGGCTTGGGGCCGGCTGACAGGTAGCACGATAATGTGCTGCCCAACGGGCTGCAGATAATCAAGAAGAACCAATGAAACAAAGTCAGCACAAAAGATACACAATTTACATGCTACCGAATCTGTGTTAAAGTTAAGGTCAAACGAAAGCAATCACAATAAACACAGTCAGCACATAAGGTACACAAATTACATACTACCTGTTAAAAATATAAAGGATATGGCAATTTAAAGGCTACGTGGATGGAGGGGATTCAAACCACAATGGCCCTCACTAGTAGTTCAAGGTTGAGTCGACTAAAATAAGACTTGTTAAATTTCCCAAGTCCTCATGGCCCTCGTCGTACAAGTTATGATGTTACTCACGTTCGATGTTTCTTCAACATCCACGAATTGATCACCAATGCCTTTCGTTGTTAGCAAGCTAAGCTAAGGAATACTAGGCCAATAAGCAGGTTTAAGTTGGTGTTTCCACTTGCCCAACTTCTTATTAGTACTCACTATCATCGTTGTGGACGATACGTAGGTTTCCAGGATGTGTAGATACTAGCATTTGATGTTTTCCTCTTCAGTCAATATTGGAAAACCGACACTTCTGTTGTTAGCATCTCAGCTAGGCTAATTTAGGCCGAGCTGCTTCAACGCAAATGATACGACTCCAATTTTGGTCCTAAGGTGGTGGTTTTAGTCCACTGAAGTTGTCCCCAGGAGCGTCCCACATTGAGTATTCACAACATTCGGTCCAAAATCAGCAGGATTTATTGAATTACAATCGGGATGGTCAGAGCCTTCTGTTTAAGCTGCTACCATCTTGAAGACTGGCAACTCAAAGGGACTTCAGTCCCATCAGTTTAAGCGTTCCTGGAGGAAACTGATGCAAGTCACCAGGACCTGCTTTATCACTCCTGTGCCTGCTGGTTGAGTTTGGGCAAAGTGTTTCAACGCCTGTGGGAGCTCAAAGAGGAGATTGACACGTTTTTGGAGTGACTAGGGAAGGATGATGAATTTCCCGAGCGAAGCATCCAGAGCTGGAATTGTGACTTTGCGTTTGCTACGGATGTATTTTCACACTTGAACGAGCTCAACACGAAACTGCAGGTGAAGGATGAGTTTGTGCACGACGTACATAAACATGAAAGCCTTCAAATCCAAGCTGGCTTTATTTTCCATGCAAATTTTGAACAAGTCATTCACTCATTTTCCTGCACTAAAGCGAAGAAATGCAGCAAGTCACTGGATGCACTGCATGGAGAATTCTACCGTCAGTTCTCGGATTTCAACAAAATTGGCAAGTCACTTCCCTGTCCTCAGTCAAAAGACCCCAAAAAAGCTCCAGAGGAGCTGCAGCTTGATCTGATCGTCCTTCAGTCCGACCCTGTCTTAAAAGAGAAGTTCAACTCTCCGAAACTAAATTAAATCTATGCTTCACTCAATGAAGCATCATTTCCAAGGCTCCGGTGGACAGCGAAGAAGATGCTGCTGTTGTTCGGCTTGACCTACGTGTGTGAATAGACATTCAGCATCATGAACATTGAGAAAGCCAGCCACAGATCCAAGTTAACAGACCAACACCTCAGATCCATTCTGACAATTGCCACAAAAAAACTAACTCCAGGGTTTGATGCACTGGATAAAAAAGGAGACCAGCAACACTGCTCCGATTAAAATTGAAAGTGTCTTCATCGTGTGCACGTTCTCAAAACAAACAGTGCACGCAGATCAAACATCGCACTGCTCCAGAGATTGACTTGCTGCCACTATTTCGTCCTTGCAATGATCGTTGACATTTTGAACCAGGGAAACAAATTGAATAGAAGGTGCAGGACAAGTATGTCTGCATCTTCTACTGTTTATTAAAAAAAGACAGTAAGGAGGAGAGTGATGGTGATGTTCTGAAGGATCACAGAACGTTCAGTGCTTTAAAATAGAAATGGTTAGTAATATAGATTGTGCACATTTTATTCATTTGATTTTCAGTGTTTTAAGACGGATTCCAAAGTCCGATATCTTGTTGATATGCTTTTCTTCATTTTAATTTGGAATTCAAGCACATTTTCTCCATATCCCAAGATATGTATTTTCTCTCCAATGAGGTGGGATACCAAAGCACTGCATCCATCTGCTCCTGGTCCGACCCTTTTGTCAAATGTTAGCACCCATTGTGGCCCACGAATCTAAATGTTTGCCCACCTCTGGCCTCGTATGTAATCGCCTTGGGTAAATGAATTACTCATTGTATAATTGCATTGCTCCTCAGTGGATCCAAATTAACCAATCAAGATTCAGTTCCTCAGCAACCAGTTCACTGAACAAATCAGATTCAGCTTTATTGGCCAAGTATGTAACAACACACAAGGAATTTGTCCCCGGTAGTTTGTGCTAACCTAGTGCAACATACATGTTGAATATGCAGAACAATAGACATTCAACTGACAGGAAGCTTTTTTTTTCTTATAATAACTCACAGTTGTGCAAAGTTTTGCAAGGATGCCCATTTACAGCAGTTAGCATGTCCTTAAGAGTGATAGTCCAGTGCAATGACAATTGTGCAACGTTGTCAAGATTTAAGAATTGTATGCAGTTTAAAATGACATGTTTTGCAATCGTCTATCGTATATAATGCAAACATTTATTTGCCCAACAGGGTGTGAAAATAACAACACAAGGCAGAAAACTGGAAGCATGTTGCAGTGGAATTGTAGGTTAGCTGTTCAAGAATTTAATAACTTAATTGCAAAAGTGAAGAAATTGCTGGAATGCCTGTTTGTTTTGATATGCATTGATTGGTAACATCCACCCATAGTAAGAAGCTGGAAAAGCTGGTGGCCAGGATGTATAGGGTCCGATAGGATCCTGTCCGCTCTTGTCTTGGTTCGAGTGGCATGCTAGTCATACATGAATAGAGTGGTTCCGACAATCAGTTCACCAGTTTTGATTGTCCGTTGTGGTCAGTTTGTCCTTTTTTTTGTGGCAACCCTAAAACGAGAGTAGTGATTCGATGATCGCTGTGTAGAAATGTCTCAGCAGCTCTTGTGGCAGGCTGTGCTTCCTCAGAACTTGCAATAAGTACATCCTTGTTGGCCTTTTTTGAGGATGGAGTTAATGTTTTTTGCCAACTTTGGGACCTGTTAGACTAATTCCCGAGAACTTGAAGGTCTTGACTGTTCACACAAGACAGTCAGACAGCATTAGAAGCAGCTGTGGTGAAGTGTCCAGTTTCTGTTGGCCACATCAAAGCTCCACCCTCTCAACTTCCTCTCAATAAGCAGACTCGTCACTGTCTTTGATGAGGTTAGGGTTAGAACTAACCCTACAACTGGTGGTTGGAGGTGCAGTCATTCATGTAGAGCGAAAAGAGCAGAGGGGAGAGGACATAATCTTTGGTTGCCGTGGTGCTGATTGTGCGTGTGGATGAGGTGGTGTCCCCCAGCCTCACCAGCTGTGTCCTGCTCATTAGTAAGTTGTAAACCCACTGACAGATGGCAGGCAAAACATTGAGCTGGGGAAGGAGGATTTCAGGATGCTGGTGTTGAACACAGAGCTGAAGTCCATGAACGGGATCTTCGCATAGGTCCCCAGGCAGTCAAGATATTCTCTGGTGAAGTCCAGTCCCATGTCATCATACACTGACCTGTTTGCTCAGTAGGCTTGATGAAGCAAACAGAGCCATATCATCTGCAAAAAGCAGAGATGCAATCCTGAGGCCACCATTGGACCCCTCTACGACTCCATTGTGCTAAGAATTTCTGCCCATAAAAGTTAAGAACAGAGTCAATGACAAAGGGTAGCCTTGGTGGGGTTCAACCCTCACTCAAGATGAGTCCGACTTACTGCCGGCAATGTGGACAAAACTCTGACTCAAACTTCGGGTGCCCCCTGCTGTGTCCTGCCCTTCAGGAAGTTGGAGATGCACTGCCAGATGGCAGGAGAGACAATGAGCTGGAGAAGCTTGGAGGAGAGGAGTTCAGGGATGATGGTGTTAAACGCAGAGCTAAAATCCACGAACAGGATCCTTTGCATATGTTGCCTTGCTGTCAAGGTGTGCAAGGATGAAGTGCAGACCCATATTGACTGCGTCATCCGCAGACCTGTGTCCCAGACACAAGGTCTGGGATGTCACTTTGTTAATCTTTTGTTGTTTAAAGAGCCGCCTCAGGTCCCTTACATGCATGGTCAACGGAGGATCGCAAATCACATGCCATTATGGTCAATGAAGTCAATTAAGTCCCGTCCCCATTTTGCATGCTCGCTGTACGTTACTCATTTGTCGAAGATTACGAATTGAGAAAACAGTTCTGATTCAGCTCCCAGGCGACACGGCGGTGGGCAGTGGCCAAGCAAAAATATAATTTCATGAACTGATCCAGTTCAGTTCATTCACAAAAAAGATTTGATTTTCTGAATGTATAATTCGTAAAAGAAAAAAAAAATACTATCCCCAGTCACTTCCTCGATGACATTTGAGGAGATCCCAAAGCATTCCGAGGCAACCGGAGAGACACAGTCCCTCCAGTGTGTCTTCCCAGGGGTCTCCTACTAGTAGGACATTTCCAGAACACCTCACCAGGGAGGTGACTAGGGGGCATCCCAAACATATGCCCAAGCCACCTCATCTGGCTCCTCTCAATGTGCAGAAGGAGTGGCTATACTCTGAGCCCCTCCCAAATGACAGAGCTTCTCACCTTATCTCTATGGGAGAACCCAGAAACCCTGCAGATGAAACTAATTTCGGGCACTTGTATTTTGGGTCATGGTCTTTCAGTCATGCTCAGCTCCTTACTCTAGATGAGGGTAGTATTGACCAGTAAATTGAGACTGTAACATTTTGGCTTAGCTCCTTCTTCACCACAATGAACCGATGCAAACTCCACATTACTACAGACCCAGCACTGATTCTCCCGTTCTATTCTTCCCTCACTCATGAACAAGACCCCAAGATATTCAAACTCCTCCACTTTGGGTAGGATTTCATCTTCACCCTTTGCTGACCAAAGACCATGGTCTCAGAATTGAAGGTGCTAATTTTCATACAAGCCACTTCACACTAGCCTCCAAACCACCCCAGTGAGACTTCAACATCATGGCTTACTATAAAGCCAACAGAACCACATCAGCAAAAAGCTGTGATGCAATACCGACGCCACCAAACTCCCGCTATGCCTTGCCCGCACCTAGAAATTCTGTCCATAAAAGTTATCCACAGAAGTGGTGACAAAAGGAAGCCAACTCTCACCATAAGCGAGTCCCACTTACTGCCGGCAATGCGGACCAAAGTCTGACACCAGTCGTTTATGGATAGCCCGTATGAGGGGGTTGGGTACCCTAAACTCTGCAAGCACTCCTCGCAGCACATGGTTGAAAGCCTTCTCCAACTCCACAAAACACATGTACACTGGTTGGGCAAACTCCCATGCGCCTTCGAGGATCCTGTCAAGAGTTCACTCACTTCACAGGAGTTGCCCCACTGTCCATGGTCCACAGCCAGGAAAAAAACACACTGCTCCTCATGAATCTCAGATTTGACTTCCTGACCAACCCTAGTCTCCAGTACCGCTGAATAGACCTGACCAGGGAGGCTGAAGAGTGTGATACCCCTGTAATTAGAACACACTCCCCGGTCCCCATTCTTAAAAAGGCAGACGAACACCCCAGTCTGCCAATCCAGAAGCACTGAATGTCCATATCATTTTGCAGAGTGTGTCAACCAGGAATTCTGGGCAAATCTCATCAACCTCTGTGGCCATAAAAGAGCTTTTTAATTACCTTGGTGATCTCAAAAAGAGAGATATAAGAGTTCACCTCTGAGAACCCAGACTCTTCTTCCTCATGGGATGGTGTGTTGGTAGAATTGAGGACGTCTTCAAAGTATTCTCCCCACCAACTCACAATGTCCAGAGTTGAGGTCAGCAGCACCCCACCCCCACTGTACGCAGTGTTTATGGTGCACTGCTTCCCCCTCCTGAGACACGAGATGGTGGACCAGAATTTCATCGAAGCCATCCAGAAGTCATTCTCCATGGCCTCGCGAATCTAGTTTTAGCCTCAGCATTCCACTGGGCCAGCCAGTACACATCATCTCCGTGTTATTCCCCAAGAATAACAAGGGGTGAATATGGGTGCTTTTGTTTCAGCTTCGTTATGTGATCAGCTCAACTTTACAGTGCACATTCATGCTAGCCTGAGCTGCATTGTAAACACTGATAATTAGGTACCAAGGAGGAAAATTCACACAGTGTTTGTTGATCTGTGAAATGCATCCACCAAACGTTGTTGGTGTAAAAGCACATTCCACCACCTTTTGTTTTTCCTAAAAGCTCAGTGTTTTCATCAGGATACATACCTTTGCAAAGATTTATTTTTAGGCACATTGAAGCACCTGAAAAGGGATGATGAAACAGTATTCATGTTCCCAAAGTGAGTCTGAGACCCACATGGGTTTGTGAATGACATTTTACTGCATGTGCTCCATTCCAGGTTTGGCCAACTCTGCCACATTATGGAACCACTGAAGAATAAAAGGCAATTTATATGTTTATCCAAGGTCAATAACTTCTCAAATTATTTTATGCAGGTTGGTGTTTTGGCACAATGGGAGGACGCTCTGGTCTATTCCCAGAGGATCTAACACAACCATGTGCTCCTTTGGACTACCATTATCTCCAGTTGGATCGAAGAGATGATTGGTGTAAAAGCACGAGAGCTGCAAGAACTTCCAGTCAACAAAATGAAAAGCTAGTTCCCATCAGCAAGCAAATTAAAAGGATCGATTCAGAGTGGACTACCCCAGATGTCTCATCCAAAATAATAGCACAGACATCCATCCAGGGGTCACTTGAAGAATTACAGAGGACAAACAGTGATTCAGAGAGGCAAATAGATGTCTCATCACAAAGATCAGTGCAGATTTCCATCCAGGGGTCAATTCAAGACGAATCGCTCCAAATGACCCCAATGGCTGAGTTTGCCACAAAATTCTTTAGGTACTGTATGAGATAACATTTACACTCACTATACCTTTATTCCTAAATGTTGCTGTGCATGCAGACTTTAGACCCTAAGGCTCGTGTCTTTTGTTTAAATTGGAGTACCATGTTCTGGTCCATCCAATTGTTTGTCTGGGTAACGTGGTGAAAAGAGACTCAATTAACTCAATTATGAGGAGAACCACGTTGGTTTGTTGTGTTTTATAGCATTGGAATTCCTAGTTCAATCCTTTTTCCTCTCATCAATTTTTTTAATCAACAGGACATATGCATAACAGGGTTGCGTAATTTGGATGAAAAATGTCTCACGATATAAATACTTCATATTAGTCTACTAATGAGAATTTTTTCATTTATACCTATTCAATAAATTACCCAAAGAAAAGTGGTGCAGTGAGCAAATTTTATTCAAAAATTCTAAATTGACTCCAGTTATAGTATACAGTGTACAGCTTTATCTACAACATCAGAGTACCCAAAGCACTTTACAAAGCCTCACATTTCACTCACGCACACATTCACACATCAATGGGTGGCTGCTGCCATGCAAGGCACTGTTGGGCCCACTGGGAGCAAATGAGGTTTCAGTGTTTGGTCCAAGGACACTTCCACATGGAGACAGTCGGAACCAATATTTGAACCGGGGACTCTTCGGTCAGTAGATGGCATGGTCTACTGACTGAGCCACATAGGAAATGCATACTTTAACCTACATAAAGAGAAGAGCACAACTATCATCCTGATTTTAGTTAGTTAGTTAGTTAGTTAGTTAGTTAGTTAGTTAGTTAGTTAGTTAGTTAGTTAGTTAGTTAGTTAGTTAGTTAGTTAGTTAGTTAGTTAGTTAGTTAGTTAGTTAGTTAAAAAGGTTCTGAGACATGATGGGGTTGGCACAGTGGAGCAGTTGTGTGGAGTTTGCATGTTCCCCCCGTGTCTCCGTTGGTTTTCTCCAGGCACTCCGGTTTCTTCCCACATCCCCAAAATATACATTCATTGTAGACTCTAAATTGCCCTGAAATGTGACTGTGAGTGCGATTGTTGTCAGTCTCCAAGTGCCCTACGATTGGCTGGCAACCAGTTCATCGTATATCCTGCCTCCTCCCAGATGATAGCTGGGATTGGCTCAACCACTCCCATGACCCTTGTGATGATAAGCGGCTCAGAAAATGGATGGATGGATGGATGGATGGATGGATGGATGGATGGACTGTGATATGTTGAGAGGTGAGAGTGTAGATAGTGTTTGCAGGTACAGTATATCCACTTTATATACAATAATTGTATGCATATATGCACAGTATGTACATCCATCCATCCATCTATTTTTTTAGCCACTTATCCTCACAAGGATCGTGGGGAGTGCTGGAGTCTATCCCAGCTGTCAACAGGCAGGAGGTGGGGTACACCCTGAAGAACGAAGATCTTGTTCTTTGGGTCACAACCCACAGCCAATCGCAGGGCACATCGAGAAAAAACAGCCGCACTCACAATCACACCTAGGGGCAATTTAGTGTCCAATTAATGTTGCATGTTTTCGAGATGTGGGAGGAAACCACAGAGCCCGGAGGAAACCCACGCAGGCACGGGGAGAACATCCAAACTCCACACAGGCAGATCTGGGAATGAACCCAGGACCTCAGAACTGTGAGGATAATATTTTTAGAGATTCAAGACTCATTGAATAATAATTGTATAATGTGTTTTATTATTAATAAATTATACCTGTCTAACATTTGTTTATGAAAGAATGGAAAATGAAGGCTGGGGATCAAGCGTCAGAACCTTTTCTGAAGCAGTTCAATTTACAGAGGTGAAGTAAAGTCATCACTAACATATTTTTTACAAATCATGAAGAATTTTGAAAAACAGATCTGATTAATTTGCAGGTGCCCATTAAAGAATCCCTAATTCTCTACAATGACCCAAGCAGCAATGATTTATCAGTCCAGTGCTTTCAAAGTAAGTATAATCATGCTAATTTTATTCTAAATAAAGCATTGTGTTTTCTAATAATCATTGTTACCAAAAAGATGTGATGCAGATTATGGGTGATACAGCCATGAAAAAGCATACCACCCAAGCAGACTGTCTGAAACATATCTTGCTGGTCAGTTCTCACATAAATAGTCCATGTGAAACAAAATGGGGGGGGGGGGAATGCTGAATTTTGTTTCCATGTTCTTTTCAGCTAGGGAAGGAAAGAGAACTTCTAAGAGATGAAATCTACTGTCAGGTTATCAAGCAAACCATCAACAACCATACTAAGTAAGTGTGTTTGGTAATTTTAAATAATTTGCTGAATTTTCTAGTAACGCTTCTTAAAAGTGTATCACAGAAAGTAAAATAGATCAAGATTACTGGAAACATAACCATCCAGCCATTTTCTGTACCGCTTATTCTCACAATAGTTGTGAGCGTGCTGAAGACTATCCCAGTTATCTTCAGGCGAGAGGAGGTCTACACACTGAACTGTTGGCTGGCCAATGGTAGTCCACATAAAAATATCATTTGCCTCACATTCATACCTACAGGCAAATTAGCGTTTTCAATCAACCTACCGTGCATGTTTTGGGGATGTAGGAGCAAACTGGGGTACTCAGACAAAACCCACACAGGGATGAGGAGAACATGAAAACTTCCCACAGGAGGCCAGGATTTTAACATCAGTCCTCAGAAATGTGAGACAGATGTGCTAGCCAGCTGTGCACCGTGCCGTCTGCTAAAGAAAACAATTTGGGAATTTAAAGCCAATACAGCAACACCTCCATCCATCCATGCATCTTCGACCACTTTTCTGGGTCGGGTCGCGGGGGCAGTAGCTTCACCAGGGAAACACAGACTTCCCTTTCCCGAGCGACTTCATCCAGCTCTTCCAAAGGGATTTCGAGGTGTTCCTCGGTCAGCCGAGGATCATAGTCTCTCCAGCGTGTTCTAGGTTGTCCCTGGGGTCTCTTTTTGGTGGGATGTGCCCGGAATACCTCTTCAGGGAGGCGTCCGGGAGGCATCCGGATCAGATGCACCAGCCACCTCATCTGGCTCTTCCCAATACAGAGCAGCAATGGCTCAACACCAAGTCCTACCAGGATTACCGAGCTTCTCACGCTATCTCTAAGGGAGAGCCCAGACACCCTGCGGAGGAAACTCATTTCGGCCACTTGTATTCAGGATCTTGTTCTTTGGGTCACAACCCACAAATCGTGACCATGGGTGAGGGTAGGAACGTAGATTGACTGGTAAACTGAGAGCTTTGCCCTTTGACTTAACTCCTTTTTTACCACAATGGACTGATACTGAGTCCGCATCACTGTAGACGCTGCACCGATCCACCTGTTGATCTCCTGCTCCATTCTTCCCTGACTCGCGAACAAGACCCCAAGATACTTGAACCCCCCACTTGGGGCAGGATCTCATCCCCAACCCAGAGAGGGCATGCCACCCTTTTCCGACTGACCTTGGTCTCAGATCTGGAGGTGCTGATTCTCATCCCAGCCGCTTCACACTCTGCTGCAAACTGCTCCAGTGAGCGTTGGAGATCACGGCTTGATGAAGCCAACAGAACCACATAATATGCAAAGAGCAGAGATGGAATGCTGAGGCCACCAGATTATACATCCTCTACGCCTTGGCTGCGCCAAGAAATTATGTCCATAAAAGTTAGGAACAAAATCGGTGACAGAGGGCAGCCTCGGCGGAGTCCAACTGTCACTGGAATCGAGTCCGACTCATTGCCGACAATGCAGACCACATTATGACACTGGACGTACAGAGACCGACCAGCCCTTATTGGTGGGTTCAGTACCTCATATTACCGAAGAACCCCCCACAGGACTCCCCGAGGGTCATGGCCGAACGCCTTCTCCAAATCCTCAAAACACATGGAGACTGGTTGGGGAAACTCCCGTGCACCCTCTAGGATCCTGCCGAGGGTGAAGAGTTAGTCCACTGTTCCACAGCCAGGATGAAAGCCACATTGCTCCTCTTGATTCTGAGATTCAACTTCCTGATGGACCCTCCTCTCCAGCACCACTGAATAGATTTTACCAGGGAAGCCGAGGAGTGCGATCTCCCCATAGTTGGAAAACACCCTCCGCCCCCCTTTTAAAAAGGGGCACCACCACCCCAGTCTCCTAATCCAGAGGCACTGTCCGATGTCGCCACGATGTTACAGAGGTGCGTCATTCAGTACAGCCCCACAACAACCAGAGCATTTAGGAAATCTGCCCGTATCTCATCCACCCCCGAGTCTCTACCACGGAGGAATTTTTTTTAACCCTAGAGAACCCATGGGCTCACATATTTAAAAGAGGATTTGGATGTCTTTGGTTCTCGAGGGTTAAGCACCTCAACCCCAGAGATAGAAGAACCTGCCTCAGAGAACTCAGACTCTGCTTCCTTATGGGAAGGACTGTCGGAATTGAGCCCAGTCTTCAAACAACAAAAGATCAACAAAGTCCAGACCAACTTTCTCCTGTCTTTACAAAGATCTTCAACAGGTCATTCAAACTGTTTGAAGTACCAACCTTCAAACGCTCCACCATCATACCGGTCAAAAAAAAAAAGCAGCATTCTCAAATCTTAATGACTACTGTTGCCCTGACATCTGTCATGATGAAGTCCTTTGAATACCTTGTGCTGGACCACCTCAAGAGCATTACAGGTCCCCACCTGGACCCACTGCAGTTTCCCCATCGAGCTAACAGGTCTGCAGATGATGCCGTCAACATGGGTCTAAACATCATCCTTGAACAATCTCGATAGCAAGGAAATCTATGTGAAGATCCTGTTCGTGCATTTCAGCTCTCCGTTTAACACCATCATCCCTGAACTCTCCCCCAAGCTTCTTAAATGCACCGTCTCGCCTGCCATCTACCAGTTAATCTATAACTTCCTGGACCATGGACAGGACACAGCAGGTGAGGTTGGGGGACACCACCTCATTCATGTGCACTCTCAGCACTGGGGCACCCCAAGGTTGTGTCCTCTACCCTCTGATCTTCTCGCTCTACACAAATGACTGAACCTCAATGCACCCGGCTGTCAAATTCCTGAAGATTGCAGATGACACCACAGTCATCGGCTTCATCAAAGATGGTGATGAGTCTGCGTAGTGACAGGAAATGGTGAGACTTGAACTTTGGTGTGGCCAACACAACCCGTCGTTGAACACTCTCAAGACTGTAAAAATGATTGTGGACTTCAAGAGGCATCCTTCACTACAGCTGCCCCTCACGTTTCCAACTGTCTTGTGTCAATCGTCGAGACTTTCAGATTTTTGGGAATTAAAGGCTCACAGGACCTGAAGTGGAAGACGAACATCAACTCCATGCTCAAAAGACCCCAGCAAAGGATGTACTTCTTACAGATTTTCAGGAAGCACGCCCTGTCACAATAGCTGCTGAGACAGTTCTACACAAGGGTCATTGAATCTGTACTTTGTACCTCCATCACAGTCTCATTTGGGGGTGCCACAAAAAAGGACAAATTCCAACTCCAACGGACAATCAAAACTACTGAATGGATTGTCGGCACTACCCTATCCACCATTGATTACTTGCATGTGACTTGAACTAGGACCAGAGCGGGCAAGATCCTTCTGGACCCTCCACATCATGGTCACCAGCTCTTCCAGCTCCTTCTGTCGGGTAATCACTATTAATCAATGTAAATCAAAGCTAGTAGACATTCAAACAGTTTTTGTCCAGACAACTGGCATTTTAGTTCCTTCACCTCTCTGTCTCAGCTCGCTTTTCAGCAGAAAGTTGGTGTCGTGTTTTCCATGAACAGTCTGAAAAGGCTGTGCCACGTTTTCCATATTTGTTACTTAGATGGTAGACCGTCATCTGAAGCAAATGAAGAAAAAAAAGTCCACTCCCATTCCTCATAAAAGTAATGTTTTTGTCTCCAAACTTGCTCCAGCTTCATTTCGATGACTATAAACTTTAGCAAGGGCTTAAAATCTGACATAATCATCTGACTAGTTTGTGAGTTTTGCTGCTCTTAGACCATTGCTTATGCTTGCACCGTGCCCTAAATTTCAAAATTCAGTTGTCATCTAACTGGCTGCCCTGTATATCAATCAAGTGGGATAAATGAGAGGCTGATATTTGTTGTCATGACTCGATCGACCAATACTACCACCACGATCGACCAGTAGATCGCAATCGGCGTAATGAGCACCCCTGCTCTAAATGCTAGAAGACTCAGCATCTTTGCACAACTGTGAATAAAAATAGTTCCCTATCAATTGAATATCGATTTTTCTTCATTCTTGTTAGTCTGTTTGTTCTTCTTTTCCGTAATCAACATGAATGCCGGAAATGGGCAGCATAGACTAGTAAGTTTCTTTAGGCTTGTCTTGTCAGGGTTCGCCACAGCGTGTCATCTCAGATGAAATGCTCATATTTGTTTGGCAAAGTTTTTACCCCAGATGCCTTTCCTGATGAAGGGGGATTTGGAGACCCAAGTGAGTTACAAACTCACGACACCTCGTTTACCAAACCAATACTCGAACTAATGAGTTATGGCGCATAGACTGCCGGAGACAAATTCCTTGTACGGTCTTCCATACTTGGCCGTTAAAAGTGATTCTGATTTTGATTCTGATCAGTGCACAATCTGCAGTGATGCGGACTTTGTACTCGTTGGTTGCAGTAAAGTGGGAGCTCAGTTGGAAGGCGAAGCTCTCAATTTACGGGTCAAGCTACGTTCCTACCCTCACCTATGGTTACAAGTTGTGGGTCGTGACCAAAAGAACAAGATCCCAGATACAATCAGCCGAAATGAGGTTCCTTCGTAGGGTGTGCAGGCTCTCCCTTATAGATAATGTGAGAAGCTCATTCATCCAGGAGGTGTTCAGTGTCGAGCCGCTGCTCCTCAGTATTGAGAGGAGCCAGATGGGGTGGCTGGAGCATCTGATCCGGATGCCTCCCGGATGCCTCCCTGATGAGGCGTTCCGGGCACGTCCCACCGGAAAGAAACCCCGGAATGACCCAGGACATGCTGGAGAGACTACGTCTTTTGGTTGGTCTGGGAACGCCTTGGGATCCCTCCGGAATAGCTGGATGAAATGGCTGAGGAAAGGGAAGTCTGGGCATCCCTGCTGAAGCTAGTGCCCCTGCGACCCGAAAAAGCAGTAGAAGATGGATGGATGGATAGATGGGTAGATGGATGGATATGTAGGTGTGAAGGTGAGTGCGAGTCATTCATTGTTCATTTCATTGTGCACTGCGATTGGCTGGCAATCAGTTCAGTATGTAGACCGCCTCCTGCCCAAAGATAGCTGGGATACGATCGAGCACTCCCACGCCTGTTGTGCAGAAAATCAGCTCAGTAAGTAGACCTTTTTCAGTCATTCACATATGAAAAATGTGTGTGTGGTCAGTCATGCTCACAGATAAGTTGTGGGTGTGATTAGGGATGGAATCTCAAGACCTTAAAATAGCTTAGTAGATTAATATAAAATAACTGTAAATTTAAAAATAACATAAACAAATACATAACTAAAATAGAAAACAAAAATTTCACTCAGAAATTATAATTTCCAATTTCAACTGATATTAGTAAAACATGATATAAAACAGTATTCAAAATCTTTCATTGATTAAAAATTCCTGATCTGACAAAGTTTATCTGAAGAAAAGTTAAATGCAGTGGTCTGTCAAGGAATAAACACGAACAGTCTATACCTGCAATGTTTTGAAAATACTGAAAGTTTAGTTCAACATAATTGGCATTAGTGGCAACAAGCTAGCAATACATTGTGATAAACATTCCTGTCGGCAATCATGATGTATGTAATTTACGGCAGTATTGATATTGCCAATCCATTAATGAAAGCTAGCAGTAGATTATCTATATCTTCCTAAAGCATGAAGAGGGGAAAAGCTTTCAACTTCAAGATAATGCGTACCATGGGGAAAATGAGCGTTAGACTTGGATCAAGTAAAAGTAAATCTCATACCTATTATAGTTAGTGATGCACGCGCACTACGCCGCGACCGCCCTAAATAGGATGACGGCTTGCTAGAATGCACCTTTATGTGCGTGCGCTCGACATATTGGGCACACCTGAATCAAACGATGAGGCGGATGATAGTCGAAGGTCTTTTTTTGGGGGTGGGGGTGAGGGGGGGCACGCCGTCACATGAGCAACCAAAATTGCCTTGCGATCGACGCATTGAGCACCCCTGGTGTAACTGAATTTCCTTTGACATGGCTCATTATGTTGATGACTTTCAACGTAAATGCGCTCGCAGTACCTGAAGAAGCTCTGAACATGCTCTTTTGACATCACATGCTCAGTACGGTTAATTTGCATTTCCTGTTTCTGGATGAAGACTGATTGTTTAGGAGCAGGCTTGTTTAGTTAATGTTTATGAAATAAACACGTAAATTCATGTCAAGACTACACAAAATAAGTGACGCCCTTCAATATCTATTTTTTCTACTCATAAATTTTATGCGCATGATTTTTTTCATGCTTGACTGTGCAGATTTGCAAGCGCGAAGGCGCGCGGGCGCAGTCGCACTCGTCAAATGTGAGTGACTGTAACTAAACCAAGCCAACTATGAACTATAAATTTGAAAGGTCCCTGCAGCTTTGTTTCATTTTTTTTTTTTTACCCACAATGATATCCCTGTCTGTTTTTCTTGGTGTAAAACTGAATTATTGCTTGCAGAATATCTCTAGCAATGCATGTTAATAGCTGAATGATGGTCCCAAACAGTTTTAAGGTTAATGTTGTGTTGCCTCCTATATTTAAAATACAGCATTAGCTTTTTGGGGACTGAATTGTCTGTGCTTTCATCTCTCAGGCTGTAGTAATGTGGAATTTTAACAGTAGACACCATCTCATCCTGTACTACTTTGGCTTCAGACCAGATCTGTTTTAATTAAAGAAGAGAAAATCGGTTTCATCACTTTTTCTTCTACTATTGACATACCCCGACATTCATTAAAGCAGCAGCACTTCTTTTCTTTTCTTTTTTTTTTTTTTTTTACTTTTACAATTATTATTGAGAGTAAACACAAGCAGCATGCTCTTCGTAGCCCAGACTGTGTTGGGTGGACGGTGTTTACGATTATGAGTGTACCCCTTTAAGAGCGAAAGGGGGGCGGAGTCGGATAAACGAGCAGTATACCTTGTGCTTCCGTGTTTAAAAAAAAAAAAAAAAAAAAAAGTCAGGCTGTGGTTCACTGCGCTGACAATGTCGCGTCTATGTATTTCTACTCGTAACAAATTTTATGCGCATGATTTTTCGTGCTCGACTATACAGATTGGTAAGTTTCAGTGAAGGGGCTCGTTAAATGTGAGTGACTGCTTTTCAATTGTGGAAAAAAAAAATGTTTATGTGCATCCACACAGCTCCAGCTGCAGTAGAGGATGGCGTCTACTCAACCTAATTACTGGGTTCTTCCCCTGTTCTGGTAATCTAAAGCCCTATGCTACACACCACCTGAATGACATCGCAAAAGACCAAAATCATCCTTACCAAGGTACAACAGTATTCATGAGTTTTTTTTTCCAAATGACATCACTTTTGCTTTTCATATTCTCCTATTTGTGGACCCCCTATCTCACTGGGCTGGAGGCTCCTTGGTGACGTAATGGCGACTCAAGTCGCCGCTGCTAACAGAGACATCCATCTCCTCGACGTATCCTGGAGATGCCAGGGAGTCACATTGAAATCAAACATGTTCTTTTTCACTAGAGACATGTTGGAGAGTCCTCTACACACTCACTAAAGAGAAAAGGTTCACTCATCACCAAATCTAATGTGGACACCTATTCAAGTGTCCACTTAAACCTCAGAAATATCGGCCCATGATTTCGGATTTTGTGGACATTAAATGTTTTCCTCTCAAGTAAGCGCAGACGGACACCAATGAAACTTTGATGATGTCACCATTTGAGAGTTGAAAGAGATCTGATATTACTTGCCCACCCTGTATTTTATAAGTTAAAATGGTTTACACGAGCTGGTTAAAAGTTTGTGTGTCTGAATAAATAAATTACATGGGGAAAACAGTCTTCTCTGTGCAGGCAACCAATCAATATAAACCTTTAAAAAAAAAAATCACACACATGCACACACACATACAAGTGAATTCGTTGTCACCTTGTCTGGAGACCTTTCCTAGACATTGTCCTCGTTAGAGCAAAATCAATATTTATTAAATATGAAATATTTATTATTTAATATTCACCCTCAGCAGTTTCGGTAATGTCTCTGCCAGTGAGATAGGGGTCCAAATGTTTTTTTAGCACCTGCAATTTTTGTGTATTATCCTGTCCAAATCTCCAGACTGCGTGTAAGTTGGGAATGAATGTGGAGCTGTGAGTCATTGACATTGTTGGTTGTGTGGAAATCCTTAAACATAATCAGTGCAGTCTGCATTCCATGTTAATCACACTTTTTTAAAGCGTTCAAAGCGCTTTACAATTGCATGCACTATTCATTCAATTGCATAATTATACCCTAGTGGAGGTGCTATTTGTATTGTCAAAGCTGCACTGTGAGAGTGTGATGGAAGCTGCCATTCTGCACCTATGACTCCTGAACCAAGATCAAATATTAGACTAAATTCATTCAAGAACAATATTTGGTAAGTGTCTTGCCCAGGTAGGAGTTCATACATTTACCCACTGAATCTCATTTAAATCAATGACTTCCAACCTTTATGGAGTCAAGGCACATATTTTTACAAATGAAAAATCTCCTGGCACACCAACAAACATGTCATAAAAAAGTAGATACATTAATTACTGTATCTACTTCTTGCCATCTAACAGAAGATCATGTAATTTTTCTGTCTGTCACTATAACTCACTATCCGTCTGTCACTATAACTCACTGTCATAAATATAAGGAAGCATAAGGAAAGATCCATCCACCCATCTTCTACTGTTTCTCTGAGTCACATCATCGGGGGTGCAGCAGCTCTAGCAGGGATAGACTTCCCTTTCCCCAGCCCCTTCCGGAGGGATCCCGAGGCATTCCAAGGCCAGTCCAGAGACAGTCTCTTCAGTGTGTCCTGGGTCGTCCCCGGGGTCCCTTTCCAGTGGGACATTCCCGGAACACCTTACCAGAGAGGCGTCCGGGATGCATGCGGATAAGATCCCCCAGCCACCTCATCTGGCTCCTTTAAATGCGGAAGAGCAGTGGTTGGACACTGAGGCCCTCCTGGATGACTGAGCTTATCACCCTATCTTTAAGGGAGAACCTGGATACCCTGCAGGGGAAACTCACTCCAGCCACTTGTATCCGGGATCTTGGTCTTTTGGTCATGACCCACACCTCGTGACCATGGATAAGTGTAGAAACATAGATCGACTGGTAAATTAAGAGCTTCGGCTTTCGACTTTTCTGCCTTTTTACCACAATGGACTGATACAAAGCCAGATCACTGCAGATGCTGCACCAATCCGCCTGTCGATCTCCAGCTCCACTCTTCCCTCACTCATGAACAAGACCCCAAGACACTTGAACTCCTCTACCTCGGGGAGGATCTCATCCCTGATCCGTAGAGGGCACACGACCCTTTTCCAACTGAGGACCATAGTCTCAGATTTGAAGGTGCTGAGTCTCATTCCAGCTGCTTCACACTGGGCTGCGCACCACTTCAGTGAGCATTGGAGATGATGACTTGATGAAGCCAACAGAACCACATAATATGCAAAGAGCAGAGATGCAATGCTGAGGCCACCAAACGGGACACCCTCTACGCCTCCACTGCACCTAAAAAAATCTGTCCATAAAAGTTATGAACAAAATGGGTGACAAAGGCCAGCTTTGGTGGAGTCCAACTCTCGGTACAACATTCTCCCAAAGAACCCCGCACAGGACTCTCCGAGGGGTATGGTCAAACGTCTCGTCCAAGTTCACAAAATACATTTAGACAAGTTGGGCGAACTCCCATGCACCGTCGAGGATCCTGCCGAGGGGATATAACTGGTCCACTGTTCCACGGCCAGGGTGAACCCTAGATCACTCCTCCGGAATCTGAGATTCGACTTCCCAATGGACCCCCCTCTCAAGATACATTATTTCTGATGAAGAAATAAATTCTTGAGCAATTACATAAAATTGTATTATTCCCTATGCCACACCTGAAGAGCACTAACAGCACACTAATGTGTGCCTGCACAGTGCTTGAGAAGTTATTTTAATCTTCAAAACAGGACACATTAAAGTTACTTTCATGAACAAATATGTATTCGGCCAGTCAGGCCATGTGGACAACTCTGGCTACAAAAAAGCAGTCTATGACCTTTTTTGTACCACGGACTAGTTTTGGACAGCGTTGAGAAAATTCTCGTCCACTATCCAGCATCTCAATAGGTGGAAACAGTGCACCGTCAACTCTGTGTATTGTGGAGATGGAGTGCTGCTGACCTTAACTTGGGACGTTGTGAGTCCTTCGCCCAAATACTTTGAAGACCCCCAAAATTCTACCATTATGCCTTCCTACTGTATGGTGAAGAAGAGTCTCGGGACTCCGAAGTGGCTCTTAAACCTCTGGGGTGAAGGTTACCGAGGTAGTTGGTCCCAGGGGTGGATATGATCCGCCTAGAGTTTCTAAAGAATCTGGATGTTGTGGGGCTTTCTTGAATGACTCAATTCTGCAACATCACATGTTCATTGGGACAATAGCTCTAGATTGGCAGAGATGCGTCCGTCAGGAGATTCAGGAGGGTAACTGTGTTTTTTGTTTTTTTTGGACCAGTGTACCAGTTCTACAACCTCAACCTCTATCATAGGTAAGGGGACTTACGACCTTTTGATTAAGAGATTCTTCTGCAAGTGCAGGACTTCAAGTATCTTTGGTTCATGGTCATGAGTGAGGGAACAAGATATGGGGAGATTGACAGATGGTTTGGTGCAGCTTCTTCATTTATGTAGAATCTGTATGGGTCTGTCATGGTGAAGAACAAGACATAGCGGAAGAAGTTCAGTAATTCAGAACGGAGTCAGAGTCAAGCCACTGCTCCTCTGTATCAAGAGGAGTCTTATGAGGTGATTAGACATCTGATTATGATGTCTCTAGGATGCCTTCCTGATAAAATGTTTCAGGTACATCCGACTGAGAGGAACCCCCGAGGACAACCCAGGACATGGTGGAGAGACTATGTCTCTTGGCTGGCATGGGAACAACTCGGGATCCTTCTGGAAGTTCTGGATAAATCGGTGGGGAGAGGGAAGTCTTGTCTTCCCTGCTTTAGCAAGGTCAACCTGACCCTGAATGAGCAGAAGAAGATGGATGGATGGAAGGACAGACAGAAAGACAGATGAAAAAAATGAACAGCCCAACCCACCGGCCCACCAACCAACTGACCTAAATCAACCAGTTTTGGTGAAAGATATTTTCTTAGAAACCCCCTCCCAAACAAGGTTACGTATTTGTCACTCACCATGAAACCATTGCGATGAATGTTGGAATTGGCCTCTTAAAAAAGACAGTCCAATCGAAAAAAAAAAAAAAACAACAACAAAAAATATTCAAAATGTTGTGAGGGAACGTAATTAGTTAAGAATCAATTTTCATTGTTGCAGGCAAGACCGGAAACAAATATCACAAGTAAAATATTGTAATCACCAAATCACTCAAGTCAAAATATTTTTTGTTCAGTTTCTCTGTGCAGTACATTGGTTGGATACCCAACGCTACATTAGATAATTGAGATTATAAGCACTGGTCAGGGATTGCTTTGTCTAGCTTGAAGGATGACCCTTCACGCCAATATTAGAATGTGCCAACAATGACATATTGGACAAGATAAAAAAAAATTAAAAATTGTGACTGTAGCAATTTAAATACATTCAGTAGGTAAGCGCATATGGATTTGTGATTTAGGAAGACAATTTTTGGGTGAAATTAATTTGTTAAAGATGAAAGCAGAGGTTCACTTCCGGTTTAGTCCAATTTACGTGTTACTATTAAAATCAGACTATTTTCTCTCCAAAAGGAACAACAAGTCTCCTTTTAGATGTGTTAAACTTTAGGAAAAAGTGACAAAAAAACCCCTCTGTCTCATATTTTAAAGGTTGCTTCATTTTATGAAATACGAATCTGAAATTACAGAGGCTTCATTATTAAATACAAAACACACACACACACAACATACACAATATGGTGCAATTTTCGAGAATGTTTAATGACATCTGAAGGAAAATACACAAGAGTATAACTATCCGAAGAAAATAATGTGAAGGATTAAAACAAGATAGGATCATATATGGGCTAAAGTTGAAAACGTCAGTGTTTAATGCATTCAGTCCAAATGAGAGAGAGAGAAAGAGAGCGAGAGAGACAGAGAGATTTTGTTGAGAAGTTGAGCTTTTGTGTGGAAATTATTTGGCACTAATATGGTACATTGTAGCAACGCTTGATGTGCCGTACTCACTACCGTAGAGCAGTTGGTTGGTGGGAATGGTTTTTCACCGGACATCTAAGGAGGAAAATAATGTAGTCCAATGGGGGCACAAGCCAGTGCAATCTGTAGGCTGGTGCAGAGGGTTACATCAAAGAAGAGGAGGAAAGCGATTCGTCAACAGAAGAAGAGCAATGCACAGTGTTGGGACTTTGAATGTCTGGACTATGACAGGAAAAGCTCAGGAGTTGGTTGACATGATGATGAGGAGAAAGGTTGATATATTGTACATCCAAGAGAGGCGGTGGAAAGGTAGTAAGGCTAGAAGTTTGCGAGCAGGGTTGGAATTATTTTACCTTTGAGTAGATGGGAAGAGAAATTGAGTTGGGGTTATTTTAATGGAAGAGCTGGCTAAGAATGTCTTGGAGGTGAAAAGTGTATCAGATTGAGTGATGAAACTGAAACTTGAAATTGAGGGTGTTATGTTTAATATGATTAGGGGCTATGCCCCACAGGTAGGATGTGACTTAGAGTTGAAAGAGAAATTCTGGAAGGAACTAGATTAAGTAGTTCTGAGCATCTCAGACAGAGAGAGAGTTGTGATTGGTGCAGATTGTAATGGACATGTTGGTGAAGGAACTGCGGCAACGTAGAAGTGATGGGTAAGTCCGGCATCTAGCAAAGGGACTTTGAGGGGCAGATGGTGGTGGACTTTACAAAAAGGATGGAAATGGCAGTAGTGAACACAATTTTCCAGAAGCGACAAGAATATAGTGTGACCTACAAGAGTGGAGGTAGAAGAATGCAGGTGGATTACATTTTGTGCAGATGTTGTGAGGGAGGACATGAGGTCAGTGGGTGTTAGGGAGGAAGATGCACAAGATAGGCTTAGATGGAAAAGGATGAAACACTGAAGAAATCTGAAAGAGGTTACTTACTGTAAAGGAGTGGTAGGGGAAAGTGTAGCTTGACAGCAAATGATGGTGGTGTGTAAGATGACTCTGGTGGTGGGTAGGAAGATTAAGAAGACAAAGGTAGAGCAGAGAACCTTGTGGTGGAAGCTGAGAAAGGAAGAATGTTGTGTGGCCTTTCAGAAAGAGGTGAGAAAGGCTCTCGATGGACAAGAGGATCTCCCGGAAGACTGGAGTACTACAGCCAAAGTTATCAGAGAGACAGGCAGGAGAGTAGTTGGTGTGTCTTCTGGTAGGAAAGGGGAAAAGGAGACTTGGTGGTGAAACCCCAAAATGCAGGAAGTCATGCAAAGAAAGAGATTAGCAAAGAAGTGAGACACTGAGAGGACTGAGGAGAGCCGAAAGCAAAACATTGAGATGTGACGTAGGTCAAAGGTAGAGGTGATGAAGGCTAAATGAGAGGCATATGATGACATGTACACTGTGTACAAAATGACACAAAAGATGAAGAAAATGATCTCTACAGGTTGGCCAGATAGAGGGATAGAGATGGGAAGGATGTACAGGAGGTAACGGTGATTAAGGATACCGATGGAAATATGTTGACTGGTGCCAGTAGTATGCTAAGTAGATGGAACGAGTACTTTGAGAAGTTAATGAATGAAGAAAAAAGACAAGAGTAGAAGAGGCAAGTCTGAAGGACCAGGAATTGGCAAGGATTAGAAAGGGGGAAGTTAGAAAGGCACTACAGAGGATGAAAAATGGAAAGGCAGTTGGTCTGATGACATAACGGTGGAGGTATGGAAACAATTTGGAGAGGCAGCTGGGGAGTTTTTTTTTTACCAACTTATTCAACAGAATACTAGTGTCAAGAAGATGCCTGAAGAATGGAGGAAAAGTGTGCTAGTTCCTATTTTTAAGAACAAAGGCGATGTTCAGAGCTCTGGGAACTATAGAGGAACAAAGTTTATGAGCCACACAATTAAATTATAGGAAAGAGTAGTGGAGGCGAGGCTCAGGACAAAAGTATCTGTGAGCATCAGTATGGTTTCATGGCTATAAAAAGTACCACAGATGCATTATTTGCCTTGAGGATGATCGTGGGAAAGTACAGCGTCAACAAGGTCAGAAGGAGCTACGTTGTGTCTTTGTGGATTTAGAGAAAGCCTATGACAGAATACCAAGAGAGGAACTGTGGTACCGAATGCATAAGTCTGGTGTGGCGGAGAAATAGGTAGAATAGTACAGGACATGTATGAGGGGAGCATAACAGTTGGTAAGGTGTGCCGTAGGTGTGACGGAAAAATTTAAGGTGGAGGTGGGACTGCATCAGGGATCAGCTTTGAGCCCTTTCCTGTTTGCTGTAGTAATGGATAGGCTGTCAGATGAGGTTAGACTGGAATCCCCTTGGACCATGATGTTCACAGATGACATTAAGATATGCACTGAAAGCAGGGATCAGGTGGAGGAACAATTACAAAGATGGATGCATGCACTGGAAAGGAGAGGAATGAAGATGAGCCGAAGTAAAACACAGGCATGAGGATTTCGTCAAGTATGGTAACCGATCTTTCGGTTCCGTTGATTTTTGTCCTGGGAAACGGTGGGAAACGATTTTTCGGTTCTCATTGATAATGCTCATGGGAACCGGTTTTTACGTGTACTTCAGAATAAAGCCTTAGCAGGCATGAGCATTTTGTCTTTTACGCTTAGCAACCGAGATGTTTGACTAGCGTTTGAGTGACCCGGGTATGAATAACTCGACCTGCATGCGTAGCGCAGAAGCGGAAACCGGTGCTGTTTGTAAAACAAACTGACAAAGCTGGGCGTTTTAATCATTAAAATTGAAGGGGTTCATGTTGGTTTGTTTTATACAGATTGTTGTATTTCGTTGAGAACTTGTTTTACATTCCACACGTGGGTGAATTTTATTAAAAGTAAGCCCTGGGATCTGGGTAACGACACGGTAACGGAACGATCGTTTCCATGAAATGCTCATGAAATCAGAATATATGTGCGTGAATAAGTGGGGGTTGAGGGGGAAGAGTGAGGCTCCAGGGAGAAGAGATAGCGAGGGTGAACAACTTCAAATACTTGGGGTCAACAATCCAGAGCAATGTGAGTGTGGTAAGGAAGTGAAGAAACGGGTCCAAGCAGGTCGGAAAACCCGGTGGAATGTGTCAGGTGTATTATGTGACAGGTAGTAAGAATGTATGTGAGAATCTCTTTTAGGATGAAGGGCAAAGTTTATAAAACACTGGTGAGGCCATCCATGATGTACAGATTAGAGATGGTGGCACTTAAAAGACAACATGAAGCAGAGCTGAACGTGGCGGAAATGTTGAGGTTCTCTCTCGGAGTGAGCAGGTTGGATAGGATTAGAAATGAGCTCATTAGAAGGACAGTTGGATGTTTTGGAGACAAGGTTCGACAGAGCAGACTTTGATGGTTTGGAAATATCCAGAGGCGTGAGAGTGGGTGTATTGGTCGAAGGGTGCTGAGGATGGAGCTGCCAGGCAAAAGACCAAGAGGAAGACTGAAGAGAAAGTTGATGGATGTTGTGAGGGAAGACATGAAGGCAGTTAGTATTCGAGAGGAAGATGCAAGAGTTAGGCTTACATGGAAAAAGATGACACGCTGTGGCGATCCCTAAGGCAAAAATCCAAAAGGAAAAGTAGAAGAAGATCTCAGGAGGAAAACGAAGCAGGTTTAGATGAAGAAGAAAGACGCAGAAAAATAAAACAAAAATAAAGGAGGCGGAAGAGGAAAAATTGTTGTCCCCTCATAACTTTCCTATCAGTTGTACTGGTGATGCCTCTAGCTCCTGCTCACAGCAGGGTGTGTGACAGGCACAGGATCCCAAGTTGTCAGCTGAGGCTCCGGCAACCGATCATGGCTTGGAAAAACAATCAAAGCCACATGGCCGGCTTCGTCCATTGAAACTCTACTTGCTTAGGTGCGGCGGGCGCATATGGAGGACACGGAAAAGGAAGGGGGTTGGCAGTTGTCCATCCAAGATGTCAGAGGAGCAGGACACAAGGGAAAAAAAATCAAGAGCTAGCAAAGGGGGGAGTCATAGGTTAAATACTGAGGCGGCATGTCTAAGAGAACAGAGGAAACTGAAGACCACGCCCCTCAACTTGAATTTTTGTCCACAGTTAAGCCAGTGTTTCCCAAAATTTTTTCCAACGCTCCCCCAGTTGGGAATGAAAATTTGATTTTGATGTTTAAAACTCAGGTTAGGCTTATCATTGTAAAAATTCTGAATTGCCTTATGTTCTTCTTTTGATTATATCAGAGCATTAGACAGTGTACACTGTACAGCAGGGGTCTTAGACTCGTGGCCCGAGGGCCAACTGCGGCCCCTGGGATGATAATTTGTGGCCTCCATCTTAATTTGAAAGATTAATTTTAGTGCGACCCACAGAATGACACTTGTTGTATTCGGAGGTGAACGAACTAATCATGGTGAGGTATATGGCTCTCCAGGGCAGGACATCTGCCAAGCTTATTGCGTACTCACGTCTTTAGAAGAGCGCGTGAGACACAGTCAAGATCAGTGCATCCAATGCCTCGTCGCATTCACTCACTCACTCGCGCATTCATACCTTAAGCCAACTGGGTGGAGAAGGAGCCATGAAGCTGCTGACTCTGATCATAACGATCTCATGTGGACACCTGGGAACACTGAAACTGAAATTTGAGCGCAACACTGACTCCAAGTGGAATTATTACACAGCCCCAAACGTTTTTTTCAAAGCCCACAGTGAAGAGAGAGGTCAGTGATGAGTGTCAGGTGTGGCTCCCCCTACACCATCAAATTGTAAGTGATGTAACAGTGGCGCGCCGGAGGTGACGCCACAACAATGCACCGCGGACATTGGGTGCTACATTAGAAGACATCACACGTTTCATTTGTTTGTGACTTTCTGTACTGCAATAAAAAAATCATTTTATTATTAACTAGACACTTGTAGTGTTGTAATTTTTGTCTCAAGTGGGCAAAGTATAAATGCTATAACTGTTGATGAAACATTCTGGTACGGACATGGCAGCTCCAGAAGAAGTCTTCGAATGATGAATGGTAACAATACAGTGATATAATCCAGTGTTTGATAATTGATAATTATATTATATATTTATAATACTGTATACATTATATCTATAAGGTTTTATAATTAAACATGTAACTAAATACCTACTTTTGTCTCAAATATGCAAAGTGCAAATACTGTTTACATATTATAAACATTCTGGTACCTACATAAACAAACATCCCCCGCTACTTTGCAATTTTTCACTTTTCGCAGGTGTTTCTGGTACCAATTAACTGCAAAAAAACGAGGGATTACTGTATATTCAGTCGCTCTTGATGAAACCACAGACATCACAGACACTGCCCAGCTCGTGATATATGTCTGTGGTATTGATGACAATTTTGAAACAATGGAAGAGTTGCTCACAGTAATTCCAATGCATGGTCAGACCACCACTCAGGAGATATTTCCCCATTTGTGTGATGCTATTGAGAATGCTGGTTTGCCATGGAAGAGGTTTCTTGGAATAACAACTGATGGAGCTCCATCAATGACAGGGAGGAAAAATGGAGTGGTGGCACTTGTCCAAAAGAAAGTGGAAGAGGAGGGTGTGGAGGAGGCCATAGCTCTACACTGCATTATCCACCAGCAGGTCCTTTGCAGCAGATGCCTGAAGTTTCACAATGTGATGTCTGTCGTTGTGAAATGAATCAACCGAATCAGAATCAGGGGCTGAAAGCACAGAAGGTTCCATGATTTTTTTTTTTTTTTTTTTTTTTTTTTAGAGGAAACTGAGTCAGAATATGGGGATATGCTCTACTTCACCAAGGTACGTTGGCTCAGCGGGGGAAACGCATTGAAGAGATTTTTCGAGTTGAGATCAGAAGTGAAAGCCTTCATGGAGAAGGATGGGGAAGTTGTTGCTGTGCTAAATGATTCCAAATGGCACATGGACTTAGCTTTTCTTGTTAAGATCACACACGAGTTTAATGTACTGAACAAAAAGTTACAAGACAAGGGAAAGCTGTCAGTGCTGCTGATGACAACATGAGGGCATTCTGCACAAAACTTGTGCGATGGAAAGCTCAGCCCTCTCAGACAAACCTTTGCCATTTCCCACCGTGCAAGGCACTCTGGATGCAGGCACACCATTCAGTGCTGAGAAGTATTTTGATGCCATTTTGAAGCTGCTGGAGGAATTTGATTACAGATTTGCAGAGTTCAAGATGTACAGAGGCACATTTAAGATTTTTGCAGACTCCTTCTCCTTGGATGTGCAAGATTCCCCTCCTGTGCTTCAAATGCAGCTCATGGATCTGCAGCGCAACTCTGAACTGAAAGCCAAGTTCAAGGACGGGAGTGGAGAATATTTGAAAGAATGGACCCCCAACTTCCCTGAATTTTCCTGAATGTTAAAGATTATATTATAATTATAATAATATTATATTATACAGCTCCTTAAATGCAAATGTATTTCTGAAGGTGGTAAAACATTAGATGTCTTAAACTGACAATTTTGCAAAAGGCAGTGATTCTAGCATTTTCTCAATTCAAATCTACTGATTTGAGTATGTTTATGATAAATGATTAAAATAATAAAATGTCATGTCGCTTTTGATTTTTTTATGCACCCTCAGAGCTTGCATCTGTGTGTCAAGATAACCTTCGGCGATCCCTCAGTTTTGGTGGCCGCCGTAACATCCCTTCACATATTGAGATGGAGTCGATCCTGGCAAGTTCATCTAATGCCTTATACAGTACAGAAATTGTTCAAAAAGGGGCGGGGATAGCTACTCCTCTCACATTGTTTGAATCTGTAATCTTTACACCTTTCAATTTTGCAGGCTGGCAAATCCTCACAAGTCATTTCCATCCAGCTCCCAGGACAGGTGGAATTCCCTGTCATAATACATAGCTTCACTGTAGGTATTTTGGTATTCTCCCACTGAAGGATGAGTGTCTCGTCACAACTTCATTTGATGAGCATATTGTCTGTGTTTATAACAGTACAGTGCTTCAGTAACTCAAAATGGCCAAAAATAGTATTTTCACTCACACTACAAAGAAATAATGCCACTTTAACCAAGCAACATAATCAAATAAACAATTCTATTACGAGAATACAGTTCATATGAAAATGTCTCAAAATGTTATGTCAAAAAAAGGAAGAAATTGGGTAATAGCTTGTTTGTGCTTTCTCTGTATGCCTGGCAGAACATTGCACAGCAGCAGCACCGCATTAGTGTCTGAATGTTTTTGTGAATGGGTGGGTCAACGTGAGGCTTTATAAAGCACTCTGCGCACTGTGATAGTGTAAATGAAGTCCTTTAGAAGTGCAGTATATTTACAAGTTTCATGAGTCATACTTGAAGGATTTTTTACATCACTTCCAAATTTGAACCACAGTAAAGAGGTAATGCTATTATATAGTAAACCATTCACGGTGATGGAGCCTATCCCTGTAATCTTCAGGCCAGAAGCAGGGTACACCCTGAACTGTTCAGCACCCAATCGCAGCGCACATAGCAACAACCCACATTCGCACTCACATTTGCACCTTTGGACAATTTAGAGTGTTCAATCAACCAACTACAGGTTTTTGGAATGTGAGAGGAAATGGGAGAACCTGTAGAAAACCCACATAGGCAAAGGGAGAACATGCAAACACAGTGTCACGACCAGAACACGGGGTTGGATCCAAACGCACAACTCGGGAGAGATAGAGGAGGTTCGGGAATCGTTTTTATTCAGTCCAGTGTCGGGCATCAAACAGGCAGTCCACGGAAGCAGCAGTAACAAAGTTGTCAGGCATGAGAGGCAGGTCAATAGGCAGGCAAGGGTCGGTACACAGGAGAGTAGGAAAAGAATCAGGAGAGTGCGGGAACGAGGCATGAGGCAACAATCTGGCAAAGGCCAGACCGTACATGGTTACGTGGCATGAGGCGCAGGTGTGCGCTTCACGGGTTGCTGCCGGTGCGTGCCGCGTCAGGGACCAGCACAGCCAGGACAAGGACCGGCAGGGTCATGACACGGGTACAGCTGACATTTGAACCCCGAACTGAATCAGAACTGCACCACCGTGCTGTCCAAAGTTAGTTTTAATTATTTATAGACTTTAAAGAAACAATAGAAAATTTATGGAGGATTTTTCAGAACTGCTGTCAGTTACTTGTACTGACTATTTTGTCATAACGGGAGACTTGAGAAAATCTAAAGAAGTGCATTGCACATATTTGACTTCACTCCATATATAAAGAGTCCAACCCACATTCAAGGTCTTGTCACCTCTAAGGATGTTGAAGTTGTATCAGTTGACATTAAGGATATGGTTACATTTGACCACTTTCTGTGTGTTAGATTACACATTCTCACAAAAGTTCAGACACCTTGTCTATTAAGAAAAAGTACATAAATAAGAGTAACTTCAAAGTTTATGGGTACCTGAGCTGTGTCACAAACTACATTCTCAGACGGTTAATGAAAAGAAGATGAAAGATTATTTTGGGTAAAAGATATCCATCCAGCCATTTGTTTTCTTAGCCAGTTATCCTCACAAGGGCATGGGGAGTGCTGGAGCCTATCCCAGCTGTCAATGGGCAGGAGGCGGGGTACATTCTGATCTGGTTGCCAGCCAATCACAAAATCACACCTAGGGGCAATTTAGAGTGTCCAATTAATGTTGCTTGTTTTTGTGATGTGGAAGGAAACCGGGGTGGAGGAAACCCACGCAGGGACGGGGAGAACATGGAAACTCCACACAGGCGCATCCAGATTGAACCCGGGACCTCAGAACTGTGAGGCCAACGCGTTCCATCTGATCCACTGTGCCGCCAATAAAAGATATTAACCTAGAAAATCTCAAATGTCATGAATGCTATGGAACCTAACACACTCTCTCTATTGGTGAACGTCATCAATGAACCGCAGCAGGCTCACCGGGAAGGCCTTCAGATTAGATTCCATTTGGGACAGGAGCTGTACTGAGGCAGAGACAGCAAGGCTTCAGAGGGCAATCCAAGTAGCACAGAAGATGGTCGGCAGTCCTCTCCCCTCTATGGCACACATTTATTTCTCTCGGTGCCTCAGCAGATCCCTGAAATTTTTTCAGGACACTATACAGCCTGGTTATCAACTGTTGGAGCTCCTGCTATCTAGAATGTGATACAGATGCACAAAAGCAAGGACCAACAGACTAAAGTACATTTTTCCGAGCACCATCACCACCCTGAACCATCATCTTTCCTCAAGCCATGCTATTATTGAAAAGGCATGGTGATTTCAATATCTTGAGAAATACTTTTCATCAGAATTGGGAATCAGAATCAGCTTTAATGGCCAAGTATGTAACGCCACACAAGAAATTTGTCTCCGGCAGTCGATGGCGCCCTGGTATGACATTCATGTTGAGTACGAAGAAGAACAAACAAACTCACAGGAATGAAAAACAGTACACGTTCAATTAATAGGGAACTATTCCTTAAAAGAGTCACTGTTGTGCAAAGATGTAGTCTTCTAGCATTTAGAGCAGTTAGAGAGTGTCAACCCTCCAGAATATGTTGAGCTCATACAGAGTGCCCTTACCCATTCACAGTTCACCTTTTAGACTAGTGCAATGACAATTGTGCCAAGGATGCAGTTTTAAATGACAAATCATGCGATAGTCTACAGTATGTATTACTAATACTGATTAGACCAGCAGGGTGGGAGGGTGTGTCCCAACAATGGCGGAAGGCAGCAAATAGTAAGTTCGCTAATCAAGAATAGAATGACTTAGTTGCAAGAGGAAAAAAACTATTTTAATGCCTGCTAGTTTTGATTTGCATTGATGGGTAGCGCCTACCGAATGGAAGGAGCTGGAAGAGCTGGTGGGCAGGATGTGGAGGGTCCGAAAGGATCCTGCCCGCTCTGGTGTTTTTTCGAGTGGCATGCAAGTCTTCAAGGTTGGTAGGGTGACGCTGACTATCCATTCAGTGGTTTTGATTGTCTGTTGCAGTTGGAGCTAGTCCTATTTTGTGGCTTCCCCAAACCAGACTGTGATGGAGGTACACAGTACTGATTCGATGACTGTTGTGTAGAAGTTCCTCAGAAGTTGCAAGAATTACATCCTTTGCTAGGCTTTTTTGAGGATGGTGTTGATGTTCAACTCCGAATTCAGGTTCTGAGAGACTAATCCCAAGAACTTGAATATCTCACCGGTTGACACGAGACAGTTGGGCAGTGTCAGGGGTTTTGGCTGAGATGAAGGATACCTCCTGAAGTCAACAATAATTTCTACAGTCTTTAGAGTGTTCAGCGCCAGGTTGTGTTGGCCACACCAAAGCTCTAGTCTCTCCACTTCCCGTCGATGCGCAGACTCGTGGCTGTCTTTGTTTAGGCCAATGACAGAGGTGTCGTCTGCCAACTTCAGGAATTTGACAGCTGGGTGCTTTCAGGTGCAGTCGTTTGTGTAGAGTGAGAAGAGCAGAAGAGAGAGGACACAACCTTGGGGTGCCCCAGTGCTGATACTGTGCGTGGATAAAGTCGTGTCCCTCCAGCCTCACCTGCTCTGTCCTGCCCTTCAGGAACTTTTAGATCCACTGGGAGATGACAGGCGAGCCGCAGAGCTGGAGAAGTTTGGAGGAGAGGAATTCAGGGAAGATGGTGTGAGATTCAGTCCACGAACAGGATTCTCACATGTTTCGTCATTGTCAAGATGTTCAAGGAGTTCAAAGTGCAGACCCATGTTGATGGCATCATCCCCAGACCTGTTAGCTCAATTGGCAAACTAAAACACCGTGGAGGAGCACTATGATGGAAAAGACCTTAAAATCAATATGAAGGAAAAGAATGTAAAGAAAGGAATGAAGAAAAACTAAACTCCAAATTGATTGTGACCTCATCAAAGTGTTTGAAATGTTAACCAAGAGTCAGTCAGGGCTAGACAATAACAGTTTTCTGAAATCATCAATAAGAACCTCAATCCTAATTGCAATCTGTTTTCTGTTGGGCGGCACGGGAGCACAGCTGCAGAGCGGTGGCCTCACAGTTCTGAGGTTTAGGGTTCAATCCCAGCCCCGCCTGTGTGGCATTTACATGGTCTCCCCATGCCCGTGTCGGTATTCTCCGGACAATCCGGTTTCCTCCCACAT
This sequence comes from Syngnathoides biaculeatus, assembly GCF_019802595.1. Taxonomy (NCBI): domain Eukaryota; kingdom Metazoa; phylum Chordata; class Actinopteri; order Syngnathiformes; family Syngnathidae; genus Syngnathoides; species Syngnathoides biaculeatus. The sequence continues at coordinate 5,892,530 of NC_084661.1, forward strand.
GCCACATTAATTGGAGATTCAAAATTCCCCTAGGTGTGATTGTGAGTGCGACTGTTGACTGTCTCCATGTGCCCTGCGATTGGCTGGCAACCAGTTCAGAGTGTGCCCTGCCACTTGCCCGTTGACAGCTGGGAAAGGCTCCAGCACTCCCCGCGACCCTCGTGAGGATAAGTGGCTAAGATAATGGATGGATGTTTTCTGTGATTGACAAGCTCTTGACCTCCCTTGACAAGAAAGCTCCTAAACTCCTCACAGCGGACAAAAGCAATTAAATTGCTGATTTTTTTATTAGATTAAATATCAGTACAAATCAGAAATTATAAAATCATGCTCCGTCTAAAGTCACTCGGAAAAACGATATCAGCATGTCAAAACTTGATACACTTGGTCAACAAAATAAAGAACAGTTCAGCAGCTACAAACACGTCCTGCCTTGACTCAATACCGCCTGACTTTTTTTTTTTTAAAACAACTGGGAACTCTGTGCTAACTGATTTGCAGACAATCATTTGCTCACTTCAGTCAGGTGAGTTTCCGAAAGCTCTTATTAAAATGGCTGCCATCGAGCCTCTTCTAAAAAAATAGAACACTGGATGTTTCCATTTTAGCAAGCTACTGATCCATCTCAGATATCACTTTCCAAGCCAATATTGACGAGAAGACAATATTTTTTAGTTTTGATCAAGTCGGCAATTTCTTGAACATAAATCGCGTTTTGACTAATTTAAATAACATTTCTGAAGTCATTACAGTTTTGAATCAGCTCCCAGCAAAGTACTAAATGATATAAGGTAAAATACTGATTCGCGGAAGTTGAAATTAAAATACTACATTATGTTCACAGTCTAATCTAAGGTTTACCTGTGAAGGATCAATCGAATTTGTCTCACTTTGCTTTTTACAGTATATGTCATTCTCAATCTGAAGGTTGCAATATTTTATGAAATATGAGTTCTAAATGACAGAGGCTGACTGAAACTTAGAACATGTACAAAATACAACCAACAGGGTAATTTTATTTGGATATTTAATATCTACCATAAATCTAGAGGGAACACACAAAGGGTTGTAACTAAAGAAAGTAAATGACACTAGTAATGGTGAAAGAAAGAAAATAGAAATAGAACATTCTGTGTGGGATTATGCAAACATGAGTGTGGACAGAGAGAGAGGACAAAGTTGGTATTTTGTCTGAAGCTAGTAATTCCCTCCAAATTATTGGGCATTAATATTGTACAATCCAGCAAACAGTTTCAATGGCGACTCATGAATGTAGATCAAGTGGTCTCTGGGATTGGTCTCTCCAGATGCATCTCAGGAGGTGAGGAGATAGGTTTGGTTAAAGAAAAGGATGCTGAAAAATAAAAAACATGCAGAAAAGAGGAAAAAAATGTTCTACACATGTTCTGCGGGAGAGTCACTGATGGTGTAGTGTTACACATGCCTGACTTTTGTGCCGGCAGCATGAGATCAATTCCCACTCAGTGACGGTGTTGTTATATCCCCTGCAACTGACTGGCAACCACTTCAGGGTGTAGTCTGCCTTTTGCCCAAAACTGGCTGGGTTAGGTTCTGGCTCTCCGGTGACCCTTGTGAGGATAAGCAGCTGGGGTCATGGATGAATGGATGTTTTGTGGGAGGTTGCACCTGTTCCTTTTGCTGCCTCTTCAGGGACTCGCTAACAATTTCAGAGCGATCACGCTTGGATGGAAGCATATCTGGTAGTTGAGTAACAGCTGCCCCAATAGCCTAGCGCTGGCCATAGAGGCTGGGAAGCTGAATCTGTTTTCATCTCGGCCTTCACTTTGACTGAACTGCGTGCCTGAACAAAAAGAAGGAGAGGCTTCCCCGTGGCTGGGGAGCTGTAAGCAAGAGCCAGGTCAGGAACCTAAAGGGAAGCCCAAGACAAAAATAAAAAAAGACAGAAGGTGGGGTCATGTGTTAAATACCCTAGGAGGTTGTGGGGAAGAGAGATAGAGAACCCTGGAGAAGACTACTCCAATCGGCTTGAATGTAGTGAACAATTTTCATCCATAAAATGGATTTAAAAATCAGATATTAATTTAAAAAAAAACAACAACTTAGTACTCTTTACTCACAAGCTAGACATATAGAGTGACTATTTTCCTCTTGGGAAATCAACTGCTTTTGATTCCAACCACATTATGCTTCTTGGAGTCAACTCAAGACATAGAGGGATAAAAATATTGTGGCTGCGCTTGTAAGGTTGACACACTGATACAGAATTCAAGGTTTACATTTGGAATAATCTAGCAGCGTTCATAAAGTATCAAAATAGAAATGTTCCATCAAATGCGAGTTCATGGCTCGGCTTAGCAATTGAACTCAACGTCAGTGGTTGTCACCTTGTGTGCACATTTGCCGATATGCCCGATTTTGTTGCTCCCAGTTCAAATGTAGAAATGACTAAACCCGGGGTGTCAAACTCCCTTTGGTCTGCAGGCCAAATACAGCTTAATTTGAGATCAAGCGGGCCGGACCAGTAAACTCATTGCAAAATTACATAGAACTAACAATAAGCCCACTTTTTTCCTTTGTATTAGTCACTAATACTAATAATTAGTGCAAAGAATGAGTAAATTATCAAAATGTTTCTTAACAGAATTTTCCTTTTACATTATGAACAATATATAATGAACAAGAGAATAACATAAGAACATAAATAAAGTATGTGCAATTTTAACAACACTTTTACACAGTTAAACATATATTTAAGTGTGTTGTACATAAAACTGATCACAGAAATAGTAACAATGTTCCAAAAACATTTAGTACCAGCCTTGTGGAACTTAAAAACACTGTTTTTCAACATCTGGAAAGCAATTTGAACAAATGAATAACTTTCACAGCAATTATTCGTCTTGCTTGGAATTTGCCCTTGAAACTTGACATCGTTTATCCTGCACAAGTGCATCAATATGAGGCATCATGTCCTGAGAAGCAGCCAATTTCAGAATCTCATTCAAATGCTTATGTGTGAGCTTTGTTTTATTAATGTTCATAAGTGAGAAAACTTGCTCACAAAGGTAGGTTGTCCCAAACATGGACAATGTTTTAGCAGCTAGTGCTGTCAATGCGGGATAGCCTGGTAGGAGGTACTTGTAAAATGTGTTCAAGCTTACAGAGGCAAATCTGTCCTTCAGTTCTACATCACACTGCAAATCAATGATTTCAAGTTGCATGGCAACGAGCAAATCAGAAGTTTTGACTGTGAATGGTGAGCGAAAAACTGCAAAATCTGTTTCGAGTTCGCTAAAAACCTGAAGTCTTTTCTCAAACTCCATCAACAGCCCTGAAATCTTCTCTTTGTACCGTTTCACGTCAGAATTAACGCTTACTGGGCACATATCTTTTAAACAGGGAAAATGAGCAGGGTCACCGCTTGCCACCTGCGTCTCCCATAACCCGAGCTTTAACTTGAATGCACGTATGCTGTCATAATACTGTGTTACGATTTTTTTGCGTCCCTGCAACATTTTGTTAAGAATATTCAAGTGCTCAGTGATGTCAACCATAAACGCAAGGTCCTGCAGCCACAGATGGTACTGTAATTCCTTAACAGGTTTACCTTTTTTCTCCATGAATTGTCCGATTTCATCACATAAATCAAAGAAGCGCTTTACCACAGCAGCTCTGCTTAACCATCGTACGTTCGTGTGATAAGGCACACCATGGATAATGTTACAGTCACTGAGAAAGCTGTCAAATTGACAATGATTGAGACCTCTGGCTCGGATGAAATTAACAGTTCGGACAACCACCTCCATGACGTGATCCATTCTTAGCGATTTTCTGCATAATGCCTCCTGATGCAAAATGCAATGAAATGTCCAAAAATTACCTCCCCCATTTGCGGCTTGTACTTTATCTCTGAACTTTGTCACAACACCTGCCTTTTTACCGATCATTGACGGCGCACCATCAGTAGCCAGGCTTAAGGCGCGTGACCAGTCCGCTCCGACTCTGTCCAGCGCTCCAACGACGGAGCTGAAAATGTCCTCAGCTGTTGTGGTGTCGATCATCGGCACCAGCTCGAGAAACTCCTCTGTGACATTCAAAGTCTTGTCAACTCCATGAATGAATATGGCCAGTTGAGCGACATCCGTGATATCAGTACTCTCATCAACCGCAACAGAAAATGCCACAAATGACCCCACTTTGCGTTTTAGTTGGTGGTCCAAATCTGCAGAGAGTTCCAAAATCCTTTCTGCCACGGTATTTCTGCTTATATTGGCGAAAGCATGTCGCTTCTCAGGACACACAATTTCAGCAGCCGTCAGCAAGCAGTTTTTGATGAACTCTCCATCACTGTACGGCTTTGATGCCATTGCTATTTGGCTTGCAATTAGGTAGCTGGCTTTCACCGCAGCATCACTGGCTTCTCGGCTCCGGGTGAAAACAGATTGCTGTTTCTTCAGACGCGCCATCATTTCATTTACCTTCTGTTTTCTCAATTCTCCATGCAAACTGCTGTATTTTTCATCATGCTGAGTTTCGTAATGGCGCTGAATATTGTATTCTTTAAGCACCGAAACTTGCTGCTGGCACACCAGGCACATGGGTTTCCCATTCACCTCCCATTCACCATTTTTCTTGAAAAGTCCGACACTCTGTGTCTACTTTTCTCCTTTTTGACATTTTGCTGATGAGGGTGCGAGGCAAACGGAAAAGTAGATAATGCAATTGTCGCCAATAGACGCTGTACAGACGTTCAATTTTACCAGGTCAAGGTGGTCCTAGTTCCGCCGCAGTGTTCCTTTCATGTTGTCTGCACGTACTAAAACACTGCGCCCCTAGCGTATAATACAAGAACTACAAATTTTAAAGAAAATTCATATTTTTTTTATACAATGCAGCTTTCTTCCCCGGGCCGTACCAAACCACCAGACGGTCCGGATCCGGCCCGCGGGCCGTATGTTTGACACCCCTGGACTAAACCAAGATTTCTAGGGGATCTGTGAATTACTTTAGGTCCATTAGGTATCTTCTTGTTGTAGTCACAACAGGGCTGCAAGGAAGAATGGAATTTCTAAAGGTGGGAATGGGGAATGTGGGGGAGTGTTCTGGAAATTGAGTCAGAGTCACGACAGTGGTAAAAAACAAAACAAAACATTCATTGTTCAAGCACACCATCCACTGATGACTGCATAAATATGTATCCTGCATGAACATAAAATATAAAATCCTAAAGAAATGGAGAATGTTTGTTGGGACACACTACAATCATCAATGATCAGACAGTTGTAGCTATAGTCTGTGAAGGAAGCATCTGTTATTAAATTGACAGGATGTATTTGTATTGTTTTTCCTCTTCAAGATTGCTGCTGATGTGGTAAACAAATTCTGCAAAGAAATGAATATCTCAAATCTCTCCGAAATGAGAGAATTCTTGATCTTCGCCAACAGACAGCAAGGTACAATTGAGAAATACTTGACATTTTCCTTTACAGACAGGCTCCACTCTGGATGACCAGACTGTCTGGCAAATACTGTAATCTGAATCAGGCATAACTGAATCTCTTCTTCCTCACAATGAGAAAGTCATCAGTTCAATGATGATTGCACACTGAATAGTGGACAATTTGGGCAATTATTACAAACATACACACATATATTATTAATGAAAAATAGCCATTTAAAAAAAAATCTTGCTCAACCTAAACAGACTTATATTTGAGTTAACGAGAATCATAATACTTGATTGATCCCAGCGGAAAGTGTGAATATAAGTATATTAGTGAATGTGGTGTTGGGACCAAATTTTTAAATCTTTGCTGTGATAAAACTGGTGAAAATGTGACTGTTATTGAATAAATAACTGAAGTATTTAATTTCAGATGGAATGGTGCGCCCTCTTCATTCCAATGAGTATGTGATGGACTTTTTGTTGGATGATGGCTCCATTTTCTTGTCATCAAGGAGAGTGATGTGGCGAAACCCTCTGCATTTCAACAATGATTTATTTGTGGAGTTTCACTTTCAACAGGTAAGTGAACAGTTACTGTCTCCCTCCCTAGATTACCAGTTTCAATGAAAAAAAAAAAAAAAAAGGGGAAATATCTGCCATCTTGTATGTATCACCACAGTGGATGTTTGAAGGTGCTGATTTTAACGCATCTCCAATGTTTGGAGTTTGCATGCTCTCCCCATGCTTGTGTGCGTTTTCTCCGGCTCTGCCAGTTTCCTCATACATTTCCAAAACATGGATGGTAGGGTGGTAATGAAGACTTTAAATTGTCTGTAGTTGTGAAAGTGAGTGTGAAGGATTGTTTCTTTATCTGTACCCTGCCATTGGCTGATCACCAGTTCAGGATGTACCTCTCCCCAGTGTTAGCTTGGATAGACTTGGAAACACACCTGTGACCTGAGTGAGCAGTATGGAAAATGTATACATACATACATACTTTACATATACATATCTTCTTCTTCTTCTTCTTTTCCTTTCGGCTTGTCCCGTTAGGGGTCGCCACAGCGTGTCATCTTTTGCCATCTTAGCCTATCTCCTGCATCTTCCTCTCTAACCCCAACTGCCCTCATGTCTTCCCTCACCACATCCATAAACCTTCTCTTTGGTCTTCCTCTCGCTCTTTTGCCTGGGAGCGCCATCCTCAGCATCCTTCTACCAATATACTCACTCTCTCGCCTCTGAACATGTCCAAACCATCGAAGTCTGCTCTCTCGAATCTTGTCTCCAAAACATCCAGCTTTGGCCGTCCCTCGAATGAGCTCATTTCTAATCCTATCCAACCTGGTCACTCCGAGCGAGAACCTCAACATCTTCATTTCTGCCACCTCCAGTTCAGCTTCCTGTTGTTTCTTCAGTGCCACCGTCTCTAATCCGTACATCATGGCCGGCCTCACCACTGTTTTGTAAACTTTGCCCTTCATCCTAGCAGACACACTTCTGTCACATAACACACCAGACACCTTTCGCCAGCTGTTCCAACCTGCTTGGACCCGTTTCTTCACTTCCTGACCACACTCTCCATTGCTCTGTATTGTTGACCCCAAGTATTTGAAGTCGTCCACCCTCGCGATCTCTTCTCCCTGTAGCCTCACTCTTCCCCCTCTACTTTTCTCATTCACGCACATATATTCTGTTTTACTTCGGCTAATCTTCATTCCTCTCCTTTCCAGTGCATGTCTCCATCTTTCCAATTGTTCCTCTGCATGCTCCCTGCTTTAACTGCATATGACAATATCATCTGCGAACATCATGGTCCAAGGGGATTCCAGTCTAACCTCATCTGTCAGCCTATCCATTACCACTGCAAACAGGAAGGGGCTCAGAGCTGATCCCTGATGCAGTCCCACCTCCACCTTAAATTCCTCTGTCACACCTAAGGCACACCTCACCATTGTTCTGCTACCATCATACATGTCCTGTACTATTTTAACATACTTCTCTGCCACACCAGACTTACGCATGCAGTACCACAGTTCCTCTCTTGGTACTCTGTCATAGGCTTTCTCTAGATCCACAAAGACACAATGTAGCTCCTTCTGACCTTCTCTGTACTTTTCCACGAGCATCCTCAAGGCAAATAATGCATCTGTGGTAACTTTACATATACATATATATATATATATATATATATATTTCCATCCGTACATCTTCTTAGCCGCTTATCTTCAGAATGGTCGCAGGGATTGCTGTGGAGCCTATCCGAGCTGTCAACAGTCAGAAGGCAGGGTACACCCTGAACTGGTTCCCAGCCAATCTCAGGGCACAAAGAGACAAACAGCCGCCCTCACAATCACACCTAGGGGCAACTTAGAGTGTCCAATTAATGTTTTATGTTTTTGGGATGTGGGAAGAAACCAGAGTGCCTGGAGAAAACCCACGCAGGCACGGGGAGGACATGCAAACTCCACACAGGGAGGGCTGGGATACTCACAGTTCTGAGGACCGGGGTTCAAATCCCACCCTCGCTTGTGTGCTATTTGCATCTTCTCCCCATGCCGGCGTAGGTTTTCTCCAGGCACTCTGATTTCCTTCCACATTCCAAAACTAGCAGAATTGGAATCAGAATCATCTATAATGGCCAAATATGTAACACACAAGGAATTTGTCTCCAGTAGTCGGTGCCACCCTGGTATGAAATTCACGTTGAGAACTAAGAAGAACAAATAACCAAGAATGAAGAAAAATAGACATTCAAGTAATAGGGAACCATTTCTTATAAGAGTTCCAGTTGTAGAAAGATGCAGATTCTTTTTGCATTGATAGCAGTTAGAATGCATCAAGCCTCTGCATTATGTTAAGCTTATACAGTGTCCTTCACCGATCACTGTTATAGACCAGGTCATTGACAATTGTGCCAAGGATACAGTTTTAAGTGACGAATCATGCGATAGTCTACAGTATACAGTGAAGAAAAGAAGTATTTGAACACCCTGCTATATTGCAAGTTCTCCCACTTAGAAATCATGGAGGGGTCTGAAATTTTAATCGTAGATGCATGTCCACTGTGAGAGAAATGACAATGTAGGATTTTTTAATGATTTATTTGTGTGATACAGCCACAAATAAATATTTGAACAGCAGAGAACAACAATGTTAATATTTGGTACAATAGCCTTTGTTTGCACTTACATAGGTCAAACGTTTCCTGGAGTTGTACCAGGTTTGCACAAATTGCAAAGGAGGGATTTTGGCCCACTCTTCCACACAGATCTCCACACAGATCTTCTCTAGATCAGACAGGTTTCTGGGCTGCCGGTGAGAAACACGGAGTTTCACTTCCCTCCAAAGATTTTCTATTGGGTTTAGGCCTGGAGACTGGCTAGGGCACGGCAGATCCTTGATATGCTTCTCACGGAGCCACTCCTTGGTTTTTCTGGCTGTGTGCTTCAGGTCATTGTCATGTTGAAAGACCCAGCCATGACCCATCTTCAGTGCTCTGACTGAGGGAAAGGAGGTTGTTCCCCAAAATCTCAATACATCGCCGCGGTCATCCTCTCCTTAATACAGTCCTGTCCCATGTGCAGAAAAACATTCCCATGCTTCACAGTAGGGGCGGTGTTCTTGGGATGGAACGTAATCATTCATCTTCCTTCAAACATGGTTTGTGGAATTAAGACCAAAAATTTCCATGTTGGTCTCATCTGACCACAAAACCTTCTCCCATGACTCCTCTGTATCATCTAAATGGTCATTAGCAAACTAAAGACGGGCCTTGACATGTGCTGGTTTTCGCAGGAAAGCCTTCCGTGCCATGCATGATTTCAAACCATGATGTCTACATGTATTACCAACATTCACCTTGGAAATGGTGGTTCCATCTCTTTTCAGATCATTGACCAAGTCCTGTTGTGTAGTTCTGGGCTGATTTCTCACCTTTCTAAGGATCATGGAGGCCCCACGATGCATAGGGCTCCACTCCGATTGAGATTGACTGTCATGTTTAGCTTCTTCCATTTTCTAATGATTGCTCCAACAGTGGACTTTTTTTTTTTTCCACCAAAATCCTTGGCAATTTCTCCGTAGCCCTTTTCAGTCATGTGGAGTTGTACAATTTTGTCTGGTGTCTTTGGACAGCTCTTTGGTCTTGGCCATGTTGCAATTTTGAGTCTTAGTGATTGTATGGGGTGGACAGGTTTCTTTATGCCGCTCACGACCTCACACAGGTGCATCTGATTCAGGATAATACATGGAATGGAAGTGGACTTTTAAATAGGCCTAACAGGTCTTTGTGGGTCGAATTCTAGCTGATATAGGTGTTTAAATACTTATTTGCAGCTGTATCACACATAAAAAAATCGTTTAAAAAAAAATCATAATTTCTTTTTAGATTATCTCTCTCTCACAGTTGACATGCGCCTACAATGAAAATTGCAGATCCTTCCATGATTTCTAAGTGGGAGAACTTGTAATATAGCTGGGTGTTAAAATACTCATTTTCTTCACTGTATATGTATGTAATACTATACTATAATACAAATACTGATTGGACCAGCAGGCTTTGAGGGTGCGTCCAAAAAAACATCACAAGGCAGAAAATAATGGGTCCGCTGATCAAGAATTTAAACACTTCATTGCAAAATGGAAAAAACAGTTTGAATGACTGGTAGTTTTTATTTGCATTGATCGGTTTTCCTACCCGACGGAACGACCTGGAAGAGCTGATGGCCAGGATGTGGAGGGTCCAAGAGGATCCTGCCCGCTCTGGTCCTAGTTTGAGTCTTCAAGGGTGGGTCGCATGGTGCTTATAATCCATTCAGTGGTTTTGATTGTCCATTCCAGTCGGAGTTGGTCCTTTGTGGCAGCCCCAAACCAGTGTCATGGATGTACACAGTAATGATTGTATGACCGTTGTGTAGAACTGTCTCAACAGCTCTTGTGACAGGCCATGCTTCCTCAGAAGTTTCCAGAAGTACATCCTTTGCTGGGCTTTTTTGAAGATGGAGTTGATGTTCGTCTCCCACTTCAGGTACTCTTAGACTGTAATTCCCAAGAACTTGAAGGTCTCAATGGTTGACATGAGACAGTTGTACAGTGTGAGGGGCAGCTGTGGTGAAGGATGCTTCCTCAAGTCTACAATCATTTCTCCAGTCCTTAGAGTGTTCACTGCCAGGTTGTGTTGACCACACCAAAGCTCCAGTGTCGCCACTTCCTGTCGATACGCAGAGTCATTGCCATCTTTGATGGGGCCGATGTCTGTGGTGTCATCTGCGAACTTCAGTAGTTTGACAGTCGGGTCCCGTGTGACGCTCTTGAAGTGGTCCAGCACAAGGTGTTCAAAGGACTTCATGACCACATATTTCGGGCCAACAGGACTGTAGTCATTAAGCCCTGAGATAGTTGCTTTTTTTGTAACTGGTATGATGGTGGACCATTTGAAGCAGGCTGGTACCTCTTCAAAATCTTTGTGGAGACAGCAGCAAGTTAGTCTATGCAGACTTTAAGGCAGGATGGGGACATAATGTCCAGGCCCAGCGCTTTGTTGCTCTTTTGTTGTTTGAAGATCTGCCTCACGTCCCTTTCATGGATATTAAACAATGGAGTGGACGGCGGTGGAGGTTTGTGGATGTGCGGAGTGAAAGTGTCCTTTTCAAATCTGCAGTAAAAGCTTTTGAGTCTGCTATTGTTTTCTACTGGGGGGAGCGTCGCTTGTAATTAGTGAGCAATTGTAATACGTACCAGACTGATTCGGACTCATTCGTGCCAAGATGTTTTTTCCAGTTTTGCAGCATAATCCCTGTTTGCAATGTTAATTTCTTTAGTCAACTGGTTTTTAGTGCAATTGTAGAGGGCCTTGTCCCCATTATGATATGCGACCTCTTTACCCTGGCCGAGTTGCCTATGTTTGTCTGTAAACCACGGCTTGTTGTTATTGAACGTGTTAAAAAAAATTGTTGCACACACAACTCCTCACAAAAACTGGCATTTGCTTTTCCTTTCGACTTGTCGCCTCAGCGTGTCATCTTTTTCCATCTAAACCTATCTCGTGCATGTTGGATTTCACAAAAACTGACATACACAGTCAAAGTATCCATGAATTCATCAAACCTGCTCACTGAATTTTCAAAGACATTGCAGTCTGTGCAGTCAAAGCAGCTTTAAAGTTTTAGTTTTGCCTCATTGGTCAACTTTTTAACTGATTTTACCAAAACCTTCGTGTACTTGAGTTTTTGCCTGTGTGTAGGTATTAAGTAGATTAAGGAGTGATCTGAAGAGCCTATTGGAGCATGGTGAACTGCGTGATATGAGTGTTTGATTGAAGTATAACAGTGGTCTAGACCAGGGATGGCAAACTCATTTCATATTATGGGCAACATATGCACTCGGTAGATGTCAAGTGGGCTGGACCATTACAATGATACCATACTCTGCTCCAAATAACCAAAATCTTTCCTTTGTTTTAGTTTAGAGCACAAGAACATGAGGAAAATGTTGAAATTGAATGAATATTCTTTTTACAAAACATTTCATGAAACACCTCAGATTTCCTGAGACAAATGTGCAATTTACTTTTATCATTCACAAATATTGCATTGCAACAGATCCCACTGATTTTATAAAGGCATAAAACTTTAACAAGTAATCGGTATTGAAAAATATAGTAATGCATTTTAGGATTAAACGAGATTGATAAAGAAAGGCATTTGTAAACCATTTACACATGTGCATATGAAATCTAAATTTAATCCCTTCCGAGGCTTTACACACTAAGGAGAGTGCTATTAAATGTGTAAAGAAAAAGTAATCACATGTCCTGTAAATGTGTAAACTTCATACATGAAACACACACACATGGACAATACAGACTGAAAATTCATGGCGTTGGATGAACAGTAGAATTCCACCATACTGTTTTGGAGTGAAGTTGCTGACTAACATTAAATTGCACATTTTTTAATCACCACAGTAAGGATTCATCTTCACAGAGCTGCATTTTTTCAATGCAAACAAAGGCAGCATTTTCTGATTCTGATTGTCGTACCAGGGCAGCACCGACGGCCGGAGAAAAATTCCTTGTTTTACACACTTAGGGGTCACCAAAGCGTGTCATGTTTTTCCATTTAAGCCCATCTCGTGCATCTTCTTCTCTAACATCTACTGTCCTCACGTCCTCCCACACAACATCCATCAGCCTTTTCATTGGTCTCCTCACTATTTTGCCTGGCAGCTCCATGCTCAGCACCCTTCTTCCAATATACTCACTCTCTCGTCTCTGAACATATCCAAACCATCTAAGTCTGCTCTCTCTAACCTTGTCTCCAAAACATCAAACTTTGGCTGTCCTTCTTTCTAATCCTATCCAACCTGTTCACTCCAAACAAGAACCTCAGCATCTTCGTTTCTGCTACCTCCAGTTCTGCACTGGAACACTGCAACAGGAATGTTGTTCCTTCAGTGCCACTGTCTCTAATCTGTACATCATGGCAGGCCTCACCACTGTTTTATAAATCTAGCAGAGACTCTTCTGTCAAGGAGAACACCAGACACCTTCTGTCAACTGTTCCACCTCGCTTGGACCCGTTTCTTCAGTTCTTTACCACACTCTCCGTTGCTCTGGATTGTTGACCCCAGTATTTGAAGTGATCCAGCCTTGCTGTCTCTTCTCCCTGGAGCTTCACTCCTCCTCCTCTCCCCCTCACATTCATGCACAAATGTTTTGTATTACTTCGGCTAATCTTCATTCCTCTCCATTCCATTGCGTGACTCCATCTTTCTAATTATTCCTCCGCCTGCTCCCTGCTTTCACTGCAGACCACACACTATCATCTGCAAACATCATGGTCCAAGGGGATTCCAGTCAAACCTCATCTGTTAGCCTATCCATTACTACCGCAAACAGGAAGGGCTCAGCGTGGATCACTGACGCAGTCCCACCTCCACCTTAAATTTTTCTGACACACCAACGGCACACCTCACCGCTGTTCTGCTGCCCTCATACATGTCCTGTACTATTCTGACATATTTCACCGCCACACCAGACTTACGCATGCGGTACCACAGTTCCGCTCTTGGTATTCTGTCATAGGCTTTCTCTAGATCCACAAAGACACAATGTTGCTCCTTCTGATCTTCTCTGTACTTTTCCACGTGCATCCTCAAGGCAAATAATGCATCTGTGGTACTCTTTCTTGGCATGAAGCCATACAGTTGCTCGCAGATACTTACTTCTGTCCTGAGTCTAGCCTCCACCACCACCACTACTCCTACTACACCTACTACTACTCCATTACTCTTTCCCATAACTTCATTGTGTGGCTCATCCTTTTTATTCCTCTGTCATTTCCACAGCTCTGAACATGGCCTTTGTTCTTAAAAATGGGGACTTGCACACTTTTCCACCATTCTTCTGGCATCTTCTCTCCTGCTAATAGTCTATTGAATAAGTTGGTCAAAAAACTCCACAGCCACCTCTCCAAATTGCTTCCATACCTCCACTGGTATGTCATCAGGACCAACTGTCTTTCCATTTTTAATTTTGTTCAGTGCCTTTCTAACTTCCCCCTTACTAAACATTGGCACTTCCGGGTCATTCACGCTTGCCTCTTCAACTCTACCTTCTCTCCCATTTTCTTCATTCATTAACTTCTCAAAGTACTCGTTCCATCTACTTAGCACATTACTGGCACCAGTCAACATATTTCCATCGCTATCCTTAATCACCTTTACTTGCTGCACATCCTTCCCATCTCTATCCCTCTGTCTGACCAACCTGTAGAGATCCTTTTCTCCCTCTTTCGTATCCAACCTGGTGTACATGTCTTCATATGCCTCTTGTTTAGCCTTCGCCACCTCTACCTTTGCCCTACGTCACATCTCAATGTATTCCTTCCGCCTCTCCTCAGTCCTCTCCGTGTCCCACTTCTTCTTTGCTAATCTCTTTCCTTGGATGACTTTTCCACCACCAAGAAGGCGCCCCAAGTACTCTCCTTCCTGCCTCTCTGAGTACCTTGGCAGTAGCATTCATGTCTTCTGGGAGCTCTTCCTGTCCATCTCGAGCCTGTCTCACCTCTTTCCGAAAGGCCACACGACATTGTTCTTTCCTCAACTTCCACCACCTGATTCTCTGCTCTACCTTTGTCTTAATCTTACTACCCCCTACCAGAGTCATCCTACACACCACCATCCTATGCTGTCGAGCTTCACTCCCTCCCACCACAACCTTACAATCAGTAACCTCCATCAGATTACATCGTCTGCACAAAATATAATATACCTGCATGCTCCAACCTCCGCTCTTTTAGGTCACTCTATGTTCCACTCTGTTCTGGAATTAAGTGTTCACCACTGCCAATTCCATCTTTTTTGCGAAGTCCACCACCATCTGACCCTCAAAGTTCCTTTGCCGAATGCTGTACTTACCCATCACTTCTTCATCGCCCCCGTTTCCTTCGCCAACGTGTCCGTTGAAATCTGCACCAATAACAACTGTCTCTCTCTCTCTCTGGGATCCTCAGGACTACTTTGTCTAGTTCCTTCCAAAATTTCTCTTTCAACTCAAGGTCACATCCTACTTGTGGGGCATAGCTGCTAATCACACTAAACATAATACCCTCAATTTCAAATTTCAGCCTCATTTCTCGATCTGACACCTCAAAGAAATTTTTAGTCAGCTCTTCCTTTAAAATAACCCCGACTCCATTTTTCTTCCCATCTACTCCACGGTAAAACAATATAAACCCTGCTCATAAACTTCTAGCCTTACTCCCTTTCCACTTGCTCTCTTGGATGCACAATACATCAACCTTTATCCTAATCATCATGTCAAATAACTCCTGAGCTTTTCCTGTCATAGTCCCAACATTCAAAGTCCCTACACAGAGTTGTAGGGACTGTGCATGCATCTTTTTCTTCTGCCGACTAAGTCGCTTTGCTCCTCTTTTTTGTCTTCGACCAACATTACCTGAATTTCTACCTACGCCTTGCAGATAGACAGTGCCGGGGGCGGGCGTAGTTAGCCCGGGCCACGTCCTATCCGTTATGGAAGTCATTTGATGAACGTTCATATATATGGTCAAGAGACCTAAATCAGAATGTAGGAAAGCAGAACGCAAGTGGAGAAAAACTAAACTACAAATTAACTATAACCTCTCAGACTGTATTTGTAATTTTAACCAAGAGTTAGTCAGAGCTAGACAGCAACACTTTTCTGAAATCATCAGTAAGAACTTCAACAATACACGTGCTCTGTTTGCTGTGGTTGACAAGCTTACATCCCCCCGAATTAGATAGATCCAGAACTCATAACATCTGACAAATACAATGAGTTTGCCTGTTATTTTAGTGAAAAAATAATCCATCAGGTCAAATGTCTGCACAAATCACCAAAAAGATAGAATTATTTCATATCTGAAGGCACACAGAGAAAATTATATTAACTTGTCAGAATTTAATACAGTTGAAAAAAAAACTGTAGAGAAAACGGTTCAGCAGTTGAAACCATCAACAAGCTGTCTCGACTCAATACCATCTGACTTTTTCAAAACTATTGTGAAGTCAGTGCTACCTGATTTTCAGCAAATAATCAATTGCTCAATTGCCACTGTTCAGCCTCTTCCAAAAATCAGAGCACTGGACAGAATCTGCTCTTATCAAAGTGCTAAATGATATAAGGTTGAATGCTAACTCAGGAAAGGTGTAAATTTTGGTCTTGTTGGACTCAGCATGGCTTTTGATATGGTAGATCATAATATACTGCTGAACAGGTTGGAAACGTGGGTAGGACTAAATGGAACAGTCCTTAAATGGTTTAGGTCCTACCTGGAGGAAAGGAGCTACTTTGTGACCATTGGAAGTGCTCAGTCTTAGCAGATGGCAATGACCTAATGACCAATGTCCCTCAAGGGTCAGTTCTTGGACCTCTCCTGTTCAGCCTGTATATGCTACCCTATGGTTAAATTCTTCAAAACTTTAATTTTGACTATCATAGCTATGCAGATGACACACAGTTATATTTAGCAGTGTCTCCAGATGACTACATTTCAATTGAGGTGTTATGCCACTGTCTTAATGAAATAACTGTGTGAGGCAAAATCTTCTTCAACTAAATCACAACAAAACTGAGACAATTGTTTTAGGCAATAAAGAAAAGAAAATTGCTGTTTGTCAACACCTGGACTCTATGTCTTTAAAAACCAAAGACCAAGTCCAAAACCTTGATTGTTGAATGTCAAGTCGGAACTTGACATTTAACAATCATATCAAATCAATCACAAAAACTGCCTTCTACCATCTGGAAAACATATCTAGTCTTGTATGTGTCAAGCAGACCAGGAAAAGGTCCATGCTTTTATCTCAAGTCGACTTGACTACTGTAATAGTCTTCTGACTGGACTCCCCAAAAAGAGTATCAAACAGCTGCCGCTCATTCAGAATGCTGCAGCTCGCGTTCTAACCAAAACAAAGCGATCAGAGCATGTAACTCCAATCCTAAAGTTCTTGCACTGTCTTGCAGTCAGTTTAAGAATAGATTTTAAAGTTCTGCTACTGGTCTATAAATCATTTAATGATTTAGGTCCTGAATCCATGAAAGAAATGCTTACGGAATACAAACCCAGTAGAGCTCTGAGATCGACTGACTCAGGTCAAATAGTGGAGTACAGAGTCCAAAGCAAACATGGTGAAGCAGCGTTTAGCTATTATCCTGCACACAAATGGAATAAGTTGCCATAAGTTGAAAACTCTTTTTTCTCATGCTTTTTAGAGTATATCCACTTTTTAATAATAATATGGTTTTAATTGTCTTTTTAAAAATATATATTTTGTTTGTCATTTGGATTGTTTTTATCCTGTTTTAAATCTCTTTGTTTGCAAATGCTTTTAATCATGTAAAGCACATTGCGTTACATCATGTATGTAATGCACTACACAAATAAATTTTCTTTACTATGCTTTGCTTAACTGTGAAAGGTGAGCGAAAAACTCTGTCTCAAGTTCACCAAATACCTGAAAAGGTTTCTGAAACTCCTACAATAATCCTGCAATCTTGTCTTTGTACCGTTTCACATCCGCATCAGGTCTGGTCGCACATGTATATCTCTCAGACGGGAAATGAGCAGGGTCGCCACTTGCCAGTTGCGTCTCCCACAAAGTCAGGTTCAACTTAAATGCATCTATGTTGTCAGAAAACTGTGAGAACTTTTTTGCGGCCTTGCAATAATTTGTTCAGATTGTTCACGTGTTCAATAATAACCACCAAAAATGCAAGGTCCTGTAGACATTCCCGAGGTTGCAACTCCAACATCTGTTTTCCTTCCATTTTCCTTTTTCTTCATGAACTATCCGATTTCTTCTCGTAGATCAAAGAAATGCCTCACCACAGTGCCTCTGCTTAACCATCTCACTTCAGTGTGTTATGGCAGGCTGTGGGTAATGTTGCTGTCACTGAGAAGTTTGTCAAACTGACAATGGTTCTGTCCTCTGGATCAGACGGAATTTACAGTGTGAATAACCACCTCCAAGATGTGGTCCATTTTCAAGGACTTGCAACACAATGCCTCCTGGTGTAAAATACAGTGAAATGTCTAGAAACGATTTCCTCCATTGAGGGCTTGTACTTTCTCTCTGAACTTTGTCGCGACACCGGCTTTCTTTCCTACCATGGATGGTGTGCCTTCTGTAGCCAGACTGATAGCACGGGACCAGTCCACTCCAACTCTGTCCAGTGCAGCAACGACAGAGCCGAAAATGTCTCCGGCTTTTGTGGTGTCCATCATTGGCACCAACTCAAGAAACTGTTCAACAACAGTAAATGTCTCATCAACTCCACGAATAAATAAGCCATGTTGTCCCACATCTGTGATGTCAGTGCTCTCGTCAATTGCAACGGAAAATGCAATATATGACTTGACTCTCTGTCTAAATCCTCTCTGCTATAGTATTCCTTGTTAGCCTAATATTGGCAAAAGGTTCCCACTTCTCAGGACATACAAGTTCAGCACCTTCAAAATTGGGTAGATGGTTTTTACTGCTGCTTCACTGAATTGTCGGCTCTGGATGAAAGTTGACTGCTGTTTCCTCAGACCTGCCTGCAATTTGTTGATCTTATCTCTTCTCAGTAGTCAATGTAAGCAGTCATATTTTTCACTGTGAAGAGTCTCGTCGTGGTGTTGAATATTATATTCCTTCAATCCCTAAACTTAATGCAAACACACCAAGCACGAAGGTTTTCTGTGCGTTTCTATAAATATATCGGACGCGGTCCATTTTTTTATTGAAAATTCTACACTTTGTCTACTTTTCTCCGTTTGGATAATGAGATTTTTGCTAATGAGGGTGTACCCACCTGCTGTGTTCTATCTGTCTCAGTGACAAACTGAGACTGCTGTTGTCTTCTTCTCTGATCAAAACAATGTCTTCTGCTCTGATAAAAAAGAAAAAAAAAACAATATGCCCCCTACCGGATAATTCATGAATTGCATCTTGTTAAAAACATTTATTCTGTGTCTTTTATGGTTTCTTTCTTTTAAATTATCCTGCGGGCCTGATGGAACCTCCTTGCGAGCCGGTTCCAACCCTTAGGCCATATTGTTGTTTTGCCAGGTCAAGAGTCGTATTTTCACTCAGACATTTTACATGCTGATTGTATTTAGGGATTTTGTTGATAGATTTAGCTTTGTTAAAATCTAGAGTAATGAGGGTTACCGTAATTTCTCGAGTATAATGCGCCCTGAAGTATAATGCACACTCCCAAAGTTGACCTAAAAAAAAAAAAAAAAAATCAGGAAAACCCTTCTACCAATGTACGCGCACCACCAGTTTCCCACTACCCATATGCTCAGAATATTAGGAATGATCTATATTTATATTTTGCTAGGTTTCTACTTGTATTGTTTTTCAAAAACTGTCCATACAACAATCATTGATAATAATCTGCATGTTCTGATGTAGCGGTAATATAATCTCAGTACAGGCCACGGGACACGCTTGTCCTGGTTGCTGTAATTGTCTGAACAGAATATTAATATTCACTTGCCCCGTTAGGGGTTGCCACAGCGTGTCATCTTTTGCCATCTTAGCCTATCTTCTGCATCTTCCTCTCTAACCCCAACTGCCCTCATATCTTCCCTCACCACATCCATAAACCTTCTCTTTGGTCTTCCTCTCGCTCTTTTGCCTGGCAGCTCCATCCTCAGCACCCTTCCACCAATATACTCACTCCCTCGCCTCTGAACATGTTTGTGCATGGTGCAGTATATCCACTACATTACACATCCTTGGCCAAGCCTTCAAAAGAAGCTTTATGGCTCATCTCCTGTCCGAAAAAGATCCATTTATTTGGTGCATCGCTGTGGAACTCAGCATTGATGACTTGAAATATTTTTTTAATCCCATCAGTTTGGGTTGCGCAGCTCAACCTCTCCCCCTCCATTCGGCTCCAATCCGTAGCATTTCACTATGGCGTCAGGTGGGTATCAAAACAACGTGTGCTCAAATTACGTAGAAACGAGCATAATGAGCAATTTTTTTCAAAAGCGAGCATTTCAATTGTGTGAGCGCTACCGTTTTTTTTTTTGTTTTTTTTGGTCCCCATGACGCTCGTATTACGTAATTTGAGCTCACGTTGTTTTGATACCCACCTGAAGCCAATGAGGCGAGCTATCGTTGTTTTGGACTGAAACGCTACTTCTGAGTTGCCAGCATCATCGGCACGAGTGATGGCACATTTCTTTTAAAAGCAGCTGCACAACTAGCCATTGTGGTCGACAATTTTTGTCTTAGTTTACGTTTAAACAAATTCATGGGCAGTCATTTCTGATCTTTGGTGCAGTAGCAACAAGCATGCTACGCTAACAATCATAAAATGCAAGATCCCGGAGGAGCTCTGAGAGCTCAGGTTGGGGGCACACATTACCGTACTATATATAAATGTGTAACATAGCACCAAATATGTCGAAATGTATATGTATGCCTTTTTTTTTTTAACCACGCTATGTACCTGTATACGACGATACAATGTGATTGTATTTTTTATTTTTCATACATACCTAAATGTAAGGTGCTCTATTAACTTTTTAAAAATATTTTTGGAAAAATGTGCTTATTATTTTTGAGAAATTACAGTAAATCTGGGTGGTTTTTCTTTATCTCGTTTATCTGCTTGACAAGTGTTCGCATTGCTGTGTTCATGGAATCACCTACGAGAATGAATGAGACAAATTCACCCAGCGAGTAAAACGGCTTACAGTTCAAGATCAATGACTCCGATAGTGAGCTGCAGTGTGTGAGTTGTGTAACATCCATGCACCATTTCTCATTGATATAAAAGCATATTCCACCGCCTTTAGATTTCCGTGCTTGCTCAGCATTGTAGTCCGCCCAATAAAGATGTCATAGACATCCCAGTGGCAGCCATATTGCCTGCAACGTCATTTGCAGATGTCACACTGGGATAGGCACCATTGTGAAGACCCAGTGCCACCTGCTATGGCAGATGAACTAGAGAGCTTTTTGGATTTTTCTGGCGCCCCTTCTAAGACTGAGGCTCTTTTTTGAAGAAAAGCACATCATAGAAGCAAGTGAAGTGACCGGCACCATATTACCTTTTCATTTTGAGCCATATTAGACAATATGGGGATCGCTTCGAACTGACAACAGATGGACGAGGAGAACGAGGAACCCAATCAAATATTCAAAATGACTTGTGTATGTAGCGTACTCAGGAGGAGCCATTCTGGGCGAAGTAACTCCGGTGGGGAGAGAGTGCCTTTCTCCTCCCTGTCCCTGTGACAGCACGAGCCGGCCAGCCTCCCACCATGACCCACCTCCACGTCAGGTGAAACGGCTGATAACTACAGAGACCGGCGATATGATCCGGATCTTTTGTTACATTCTGAGAGAATGATTACATTGTCGGATGTGGACGGATCTTTTTATTCATCCTGCTGCTATCGGACAAGTACACGGATACTACCGATATCACGTGGATCTTTTCTTACATTCTGAGAGAAGGATTACTTCGTTGGACGCCAGGAGATTTTTATTTTGACCAATTAGTAATTAATTACGACCAAAAAGTTCCATTTTGGTCTCATCTGACCACAAAACCTTCTCCCATGACTCCTCTGTATCATCCAGATGGTCATTTGCAAATTCAAGATGGGCCTTGACATGTGCTGGTTTAAGCAGAGGAATCTTTCATGCCATACATGATTTCAAACCACGACATCTTAGTGTATTACCAACAGTCACCTTGGAAATGGTGATCCTACCTCTTTTCAGGTCATTGACCAAGTCCTGTCATGTAGTCCTGGGCTGATTCCTCAGCTTTCTAAGGATCACTGAGACCCCACGAGGTGATATCTTCCACTCCGATAGAGATTGACCGTCTTGTTTAGCTTCTTCTATTTTCTAATGATTGCTTCAACGGTGGACCTTTTTTTACTTTACTTATTTGCAGCTGGATCACACAAATAAATCGTTAAAAAAAAAAAAAAAAAAAAAAAAATCATACATTGTGATTTCTGCATTTTTCTTTTTAGATTACTCTCTCACAGTGCACATCCACCTACGACGAAAATTTCACACCCCTTCATGATTTCTAAGTGTGAGAACTTGCAATATACCAGGGTGTTCAAATACTTATTTTCTTCACTGTATGTATGTATATATATTTTTTTCCTGATTTATGTTGTTGTATGACCACATTTTTTTTAGAACTGCTTCACATCTGTGTGGCATGGAGTCAACAAACCCTTTCAGCTCTTATTCAACTCCAACATTCCTTAATGACATTCCACAATTCATTTACTGTATCTTTTTTGGTTTTGCTTCAGAAACAGCAGTTTTGATGTCACCTGTCAGATATGTTCCTCGAAAAAACAGCTAAGACAAGCCTGAGGACTGTAGAGAGTGAACTCAAACCAAGATTGTCTTTCTCGCAAGGGAAGGCTGGGAGTCAGAACCACTGTGTGAGTGCGCTCACTCAGACTGCCAAAGTGCTAGTCTCTGTCTGCTCTTTTTATTACTTTCTCAGGTAAAAGAGTTACAAGCTTACACAGTGAAAATCCTGACACAGATGGCTACACCAACAGGACATAAACATGAAGGTACATCTTCAAGGCTGCAAGAGTGTCCTGATAAACCCACAAGAGAAAAAGCAGGACATTGTTTAAAGACCTGTTTATGGGATTTGGGGGTATCATCTTGTGGTAGAAAAGCGTTGTCGTCTCCCTGTGTTGAGGAGTATCTGCTTAAGATCAGAAGGGAAACACGCTGAGGTCAGGATGTAGACATCGCTTCCCAGTGTTCAAGAGTATCTGGTTGAGGTCGGCAGGGGGGCATCGCCTCCCAGGTGTCACTGGGTCACACTCCAAGACACGCACGCAGCTCACAAAGAGAATAATTCAGACTAAAACTAACAGAAACAAACGCATGATACAACAATTCTAACAGTAACTATAGTAGTAATGATATACTTTTTATCATGGTAACTAACAGTCATGAATTCTTTTATGTCACCCCACAAGTTCTCAAATTGATTAAGGTCCAGGGAGTGGGCTGGCCACTACATGATATTAACTTTGTTGGTTTGGGAGCAAAAGACTTTACATGTTTACTAATGTGTTTGGGGTCATTGTCTTGTTGAAACACGCTTTTCAGGGGCATGTCATCTTCAGGATAAGGCATCATGTCCTTTTCAATTTTTTTGACATATGCAAACCAATCCATGATCCCTGGTATGTGATAAATAGGACCAACACCATTGTAAAAGAAACATAACCATTTCATGATGCTTTTACCACCATGCCTGAATTGAATTCAGACTTTGGGGCTTGTCTCACAAACTGTCTGCGACCCCTGGACCCAAAAGGAACAGTTTTACGTTCATCAGTCCACAAAATATTCCTGCATTTCTCTTTTGGCCATTTGATGTGTTCTTTGGCAAATTGTAGCCTCATCTGCACATACCTCTTTTTTTTCTTTTTTTTTTTTTTTTTTAAAACATGCTCTGGGGGATTCTTGTGAATAGATTAGTTTCACACAGATTTCTTCTTGCTGTCACAGCTAACTACATACTTTCTTTAATCACTCTGGAGCTAATCATTGGTGATTCTGGTTATTCTGCAATCCATATTGATGGTTGTCTTCCGTTTTCTGCTCTCTTCTCTGGTTTCGCTCTCGATTTTAAGGCATTAGATATCATTTTAGATGAAGAGCCTATAATTTTGCACCTCTTTATTAGGTTTCTCTTCTCCAGTCAAACTTTTAATCAAAGTATGCTGTTCTTTGGAACAATATGCTGAATGATACATTTTCCTCAGGCTTTCAAGGAGTAATTCATATTCAACAGGTGCTGGCTTCATCCTCAAATAGGGGCCACCTGATTCACACCTGTTTTTCACAAAATTGATGACATCACTGATTGAATGCCACACTGCTATTTTTTTAACACATCCCTTTCAACAAATTAACCAATTTCAGAGTCTTAAGAGTGTGTATATCATGAATGCTGGGTCTTGTTGGTTTTCTAAGAATCTACTAACTGGTAAAATTACTGTCGGTATTTTAAAACTGGATTCATTTATTGTGTACTGTATTTTCGTTATTTTTGTGTGTGCGTGTGTGTGTGGAGGGCACCTCTGCGAATAATAAGGGAACACTGTACTTTTAGCACTAGACCAAAGAGAAGGTTTATGGATGTGGTGAGGGAAGACATGAGGGCAGTTGGGGTTCGAGAGGAAGATGCAGGAGATAGGCTAAGATGGCAAAAGATGACACGCTGTGGCGACCCCTAACGGGACAAGCCGAAAGGAAAAGAAGAAGAAGAAGAAGACTGTACTTTTAGCACTGAATCTTTTTTTTTTTTTTTTAATAAACTAGAATGTGTGTCATTTATATTCTGAGTTGCTTATGTTCACAAGGGTCATGGGAGTGCTCCAGCCTTTCCCAGCTGTCATTGATCAGGAGGTGGGGGAAACCCTGAATTGGTTGCCAGCCAATCGCAGGGCACATAGAAACAAACAACCATTCACACACACATTTACACCTACGGGCAATTTAGAGTCTTCAGTGAATTAACCTACCCTGCATGTTTTTGGGATGTGGGAGGGAATCTCATCACACATTGCGAAAGTTCTTTTTTGCATAAAGTAGTTCAAAGTTCGGTTGACTGTTACAAAAAAGAACTACTTCAGTTCTTTGTTCATAAGTCAACATTTTGAACCAAGTTCACATTCCAAAGTAAACTTGTCCATAGTTCTTTTTAAATATGTTGCTGACTGGCGATTAGCCTCAAAATACTGGCATTTAATTTCCCCATTGTGGCCTCCAATCCAGTCTACCCCAGTAACCAGCTCAATCTTTCAACCTAAAATCTCAAAAACGTCAGGAAAAACATTGCACGAATCATCTTTTTTTTAAATGAGTAAATAAAACAAAAACAGGACTTTTGTATTTCATGTGCAAACAAACAACACCGCATGACTTGAATGAAGGTGAAAGAATATTCATAAATGCATTTGTTGCAGCTCTGGCTAATCATATTAACAAAATATTCTCTTATTTTATTTTACAAAACAAAATAAATGCCATATTATTTCAGTGTATTCACACAGTGTTTTAACAAAAACATTCTGAGGCATATAATTTTGTATTTTTTTTACAGTGATATTACTCTACTACAAAACAACCAAAGAACATCCATTTATGCAATGTCCCTGTATGTACTGTACCTCACGCAGATAGGGTAAAATGATATCCCTGCCAAGTGCACACATCAATGGCGATTGCCAAGTATTACGTTCCTCCCCGACATATCAAGGCTCATATATTGTTTGTGCGGATGGGTTTTGTTCTGGGATACCCGAGCAAAACCTGGCACTCTTGAATGGAAATAACCTTTTCGACCGAAAGCCATTCTTTGACACCAGAATGAGCGCATTCTCAATAACAAAAAGTTTCATCAATAAAGTGAAGTTCACATTTAAATTTGTCCAAAATATGAAGTAGTGAATTACCTTTTGTCAAATGAACTTGTTCAGTTACAACACCAAAACTGAAGTATAAATGTCTCTCTTTCAATCATTCTCACTGTAGCTCCAGGTTGACTACTTGAACGGGCTGATCCAACTTAGTGCTGCTGCAAATGGTTCATCATCAATACACCAGCTTGCAGAGCTGTCAGTCCTGCAACACCTATCCCAGGAACAAAAAAAACAGCTGTCAATGTGAGTGTTAATCTAT
Source organism: Syngnathoides biaculeatus (assembly GCF_019802595.1). NCBI lineage: Eukaryota > Metazoa > Chordata > Actinopteri > Syngnathiformes > Syngnathidae > Syngnathoides > Syngnathoides biaculeatus. Next base: position 5,918,196 of record NC_084661.1, read on the forward strand.
TTGATACAAGGGATATTCGTGGGACGAACTGGAGATACTGTATTATATCTGTTACACAACCCCCTTCCCTACTAATATTATACAATTCACTTTCCCCCGATGCTACTCAGTTTACTACATCTAGACATTCTCAGAAATATAATAAAATCACAATAGAAAATCATCTAGAGGCCCCGTAGCTCTGTGGTTAGAGCACTGGTTTGGTAAACTAAAAACGGTTCAAGCCTGCCTCCTTGCAGTTACGCCAAGCACAATGCTGAACCTAGAGATTGAGAAACTCGGATTTTACTTCATGCATTTCACTCACGATTTCTTTTTATGTATTCCTATGTCAGGTTGGAGATAAAGCAATACTTGCCTGCTCAGGAGAGGCAGAACACTAATCTGGATGAGATCCACTCTTTCTGTTTGAGCAAATTTGCAGCCATGAAGTCTCTCAACCCCGTCGAAGCCAAAATACAGTTCATTGGTTTGTGAAATTTTGCTTCTCAACCCCCTCATCCCAATATTCTTGAATAATTCACATTAATATTAATCCATCAACATGAATGTCAGACCATGACTTCTACTCTAGACTACTCTTCCTTGTATGTTGTTACATACTTGGCCATTAAATCTGATTCTGATTCTCAATCTGACTATTTCATGTCTTGTTTGTCTGCATTGGGTATCGTATAGTGGTTCTGAGTGGCCAACAGCTGTTTAGCTCCAACAATTACTTGGCCCAGAAAGTGACCCGACATGGATGTCCTTCCCCCTGCATGATCAGTGTCAACCATGATGGAGTTCTATTTCTTCATCCTAAAACACAGGTACAGAATGTCAACAATTTATATTAGAATTTTGAACTGCATTGTTTTGTTTAGGCCCAAGGGCTCTATTCTGAAAAACACTTGAGTTTTCCCGATCCTCAAAAACACCCAAAATTTGCAGTGCAAACCCAACTCATCTAACAGAGTTTGTTTGCTGACATATTTGAATCATACTAGACAGAAGGACAAATCAAAATTGAGGGGAAGCACTTTGTAGAAGTATACTACCGCGTGATCTGCAGATATTGAAAAATTTTGTTGACTTCCCAAAAAAAAGGCTGAACTTAAAGGTTAGATCTTGATCAAAGTGGAGCTTTGCAAGAAGTCCTCCATTCAATGCAAACCAGACCTTGTTGGCTCCTGTGTGGTGGGAGAATGTTTTGATTTCTACATATTTTTTGGGGGATTGACAAGGGAAGAGGCGACACAACGGCGCAGCGGTAGAGCATTGGCCTCACAGTTCTGAGGACAGGGGATCAATCCCCAGCCCTGCCTGTGCGGCGTTTGCATGTTCCCCCCGTGCCTGCATGGGTTTTCTCTGGGCCTTCCACTTGCATTAATTGGAGACTCTAAATGCCCCTAGGTGTGATTGTGACTGCGACTGTTGTCTGTCTCCATGTGCCCAGTTCAGGGTGTGTACTGCCTCCTGCCCGATGACGGCTGGGTTTGGCTCCAGCACTCCCGCGAAGATAAGCGGCTCAGAAAATAGATGGATGGACAGATGAATGGCAAGCTCCTCCTTGTACAGAATGTTGGCCCTGCCCCCACCAATTGGGACAACCTTGATCATTCATCCATTCATCTTCTGGACCACTTATCCTCACTACGGTCGCGAGTGTGCTGGAGCATGTACTAGCTCACTCTGGGCAAGAACTGGAGTACACCCTGAACTATTTGCCAGCAGGATGCAGAAAACAAAAACCATTCACACTCATATTCACAACTCGGGGATCATTAGAGTCCTCAATTGGTCTAACATGGATGTTTTGGGGATATGGGAGAAAACAGAGTACCTGGAGAAAGCCCACAGAGTCATGGTGAGTTACATGCAAATACCTCACAGGCAAAACGGGATCTGCACCCGGGTTCTCAGAACTGTGAGGCAGTGGTGCTAATCATTCATACACAAATGATCAAGATATATGTAATTCTGTGGTTTGCTTTTTAGCGATTCAAGTGCAGATCAAAGGGGCCTCTTTTCTTTGCAGGAGAAAGTGTTTCAAATTCCTCTCAAAGATGTTCAGTCCATGCGAACTGTGGGACCCAAAAATGCAGGAAAGCTGTCATCGATGGACATCATTTATGGCAAACTGAGTCAACCTCAAAAAATAACAATTCATATGAAACAGGTGATGAATCTTACCATTTTCTTTTTTCTTTTTTAGCTGGCACTGTTTTTTCCCTTTCACACAATTATCAAGTAAAATAAGTTTCTGAATTGGCAATAACTGAAAGTCAAAAGATTAGTTAGAAATTATGTTGGAGAACTCTGATGATTGGATGAACAAGATACTCGAGACGTAGATACTTTCAACTCCAAACATTTTTTTAATTTCATAATTGACACACAGGAGTACATATTTCTTTAGCACAAATTATTATTACAATATTTTATAAATTGCTGATGTCATTTATGATATCGTGATCAATGAATCATTTTATATTCCTTCAATCGACCTGCCTTGATCTGTGCCCACCAAGTTACCCTTCTGTCACCCCTCACTCATTGACTCACATTGCAAAATGCCACAAACTGAATAGTTGTATGCTATATTGTACTTTCAATTTGGGTTGTATTTTTATTATATATATATATTTTTTTGTGCGCAACCCAGAATGTCTGTGTGCAGAGACCACATCAGCAGTGTGCAATTGTGCACACGCTTAGCTTAGAGGAAACAGTCACTGATGGTGTAGTGGTACACACACCCGACTTTGGTGTGGGCAGTGTAGGATCGAGTCCCGCTCAGTGATGGTCGATATCTGCCCTGCAATTGTATGCCGTCCACTTTAGAGTCTCGTCTGCCTTTCACCTGAAGCGAGCTGGGATTGTTCCAGCTCTCCTGTTACTCTTGTGAGGATGAGTGGCATGAATAATGGAGGGATGAATCAGTTCTTTAAAAAGATTCATTCACGGGATAGATATAGCTATATTGCAGCCAAATCAGTTAAGTTCATTTTTGCTAATTAAGGAAGACATGGCTCCCTATATTGATTTTCTATCCATCCATCCATTTTCTCATCCTCACGAGGGTCGTGGGAGTGCTGGAGCCAATCCCAGCTGTCGTCGGGCAGGAGGCAGGGTACACCCTGAACTGGTTCCCAGTCAATTGCAGAGCACATGGAGACAGACAACAGTTGCACTCACAATCACACCTTGGGGCAATTTAGAGTCTCCAAATAATTTACGTTTTTGGGATGTGGGAGAAAACCCACGTAGACGCGGGGAGGACATGATAATCAAACACAGGTGGGGCCGGGAATTGAACCCGAGTCTTCAGAACTGTGAGGCCAACGCTTTACAGCCGTTCCAGTGGTCCACCAGATCAAACACTAAATCTGAAATTTTGCAGGCCAAAAATGTTTTAAACAGTGTCACACAATAATCATTGACAAAAAGTAGTTTACATGTTCTCCCCATGCCCGTGTAGGTTTTCTCCAGGCACTTCGGTTTCCTCCCACATCCCAAAAACATGCAACATTAATTGGACATTTTAAATTGCCCCTCGGTGTGATTGTGAGTGCGGCTGTTTGTCTCTATGTGCCCTCAAAGTAAAGCAACCAGTTCAGGGTGAACCCCGCCTCCTACACATTGACAGCTGCGATAGGCTCCAGCACTCCTGCGAAGTTTGTGAGGATAAGCAGCTAAGAAAGAAAGAAAGTGTATGTTTCATGCCAGTGCAATTTGTAGGCCGGTCCCAAGCCCGGAAAAATGCAGAGGGTTGCGTCAGGAAGGGCATCCGGCGTGAAACTGCACCAAACAAATATGAGCGTTCATCTAACGAACACATAGCGGATCAGTCGTGGCCCAGGTTAAAAACATGTTGGTGAAGGAAGCAGAGGTGATGAAGAAGTGATTGGTAAGTACCGTATCCAGGAAAGGAACTTTGAGGAACAGATGGTGGTGGACTTTGCAAAAAGGTTGGAAATGGCAGTCGCGAACATTTTTATTTTCCCCAGAAGAGGCTGGAACATTGAGTGACTTACACGAGTGGAGGTAGAAGCACGCAGGTGGATTATATTTTGTGCAGACGATGTCATCTGTAGGAGGTTACTGACTGTTGGGTAAAGTGGAGCTCGACAGCATATGATGGTGGTGTGTAGGAAGGTTAAGAAGACAAAAGTTAGAGCAGAGAACCGAGTGGTGGAAGTTGAGAAAGGAAGAATGTTGTGCGGCCTTTTGGAAAGAGGTGAGACAGGCTCTCGATGGACAGGAGGAGCTCCTGGAACACTGGACTACTACAGCCAAGGTGATCAGAGAGACAGGCATGAGAGTACTTGGTTTGTCTTCTGGTAGGAAAGGGGAGGAGACTTGGTGGTTGAACCCCAAAATACCCAAAGTCATACAAGGAAAGAGATTACCAAAGAAGTGGGACACAGAGGACTGAGGAAAGGCGAAAGGAATACGTTGAGATGCAACATAGGGCAAAGGTAGAGGTGACGAAGATTAAACAAGAGGCATATGATGACATGTACACCAGGTTGGACATTAAAGAAGGAAAAAAGGATCTCTACAGGTTGGCCAGACAGTGGAATAGAGATAGGAAGGATGTGCAGCAGGTAAGGGTGATTAAGGATAGAGATGGAAATGTGTTGACTGATGCCAGTCGTGTGCTAAATCAATGGAAAGAATACTTCAAGAAGTTAATGAATGAAGAAAATGAGGGAGAAGGAAGAGTAGAAGAGTCAAGTGTGATGGACCAGGAAGTGGCAATGATTAGTAAGTAGGAAGTTAGAAAGGCACTCAAGACGATGAAAAATTAAAAGGCAGTTGGTCCTGATGACATACCTGGGGAGGTATGGAAGAAATTTGGAGAGGTGGCTGTGGACTTTTTGGCTAACTTATTCAACAGAATCATGGTGGGTGAGAAGATTCCTGAGGAATGGAGGAAAAGTGTGCTAGTTTTTTTTTTTTTTTAAGAACAAAGGCAGTTTGGAGAGCTGTGGGAAGTGTCGAGGAATAAAGTTGAAGAGCCACACAATGAAGCATGGGAAAGAGTAGTCGAGGCTAGACTCAGGACAGAAGTTAGTATCTGCAAGCAACAGTATGGTTTCATGCCTAGAATAAGTACCACAGATGCATTATTTGCCTTGAGGATGCGAGTGGAAAATTACAGAGGACAGAAGGAGCCACATTGTGTTTTTGTGGATCTTGGAAACCTATGGCAGAATACCGAGAGGAATTGTGATCCGACATGCGTAAATCTGGTGTGGTGGAGAAATATGTCAGAATAGTACAGGGCATGTATGAAGGGAGAAGAACAGTGGTGAGGTGTGCCGTAGGTTTGACAGAAGAATTTAAGGTGGAGGTGGGGCTGCATCAGGGATCAGCTCTGAGCTCCTTCCTGTTTGCTATAGTAATGGTTAGACTGACACATGAGGTTAGACTGGAATTCCCTTGGACCATGATGTTCGCAGATGACATTGTGATATGCAGTGAAAGCAGAGATCAGGTGGAGGAACAATTAGAAATATGGATTCATTCCCTGGAAAGGAGAGGAATGAAGATTAGCAGAGGTAAAACTGAATATATGTGCATGAATGAGAGGGGGCAGGGTGAAGAGATAGCAAAGATGGATGACTTCTTGGGGTCAACAATCCAGAGCAATGGTGAGTGTGGTAAGGAAGTGAAGAAACAGGCCCAAGCAGGTTGGAACAGCTGTCGAAAGGTTTCTGGTGTTTCATGTGACAGAAGAGTCTCACCGAGGAAGGCAAAGTTTACAAAACAGTGGTGAGGCCACCCATGATCTACAGATTACGTACGGTAGCACTGAAGAGACAAACAGGAAGCAGAGCTGTCTGTGGAAGAAATGAAGATGTAGATGTTCTCGCGAGGAGTGAGCAGGTTGGATAGGATTAGAAATTAGCTCATTAGAGGGACAGCCAAAGTTCGATGTTTTGGAGACAAGATTCTAGAGAGCAGACTTTGATGGTTTCGACATGTCCGGAGCAGAGAGTGGGAGTCTATTGGAATAAGGGTGCTGAGGATGAGTTTCCAGGCAAAACAGCGAGAGGAACACCAAAGAGAAGGTTGATGGATGTTGTGAAAGAAGACATGAGGGCAGTATGTGTTAGAGAGGAAGATGCAGGAGATAGGCTTAGATGGAAAATGATGGCACGGTGTGGCAATCCCTAATGGGACAAGCCGAAAGGAAAGGAAGAACAAAGAAGAATCTGTTGTGACTGACACCCATGTGAATGTAGTCCTTGAAGTACAACAACGTAATACAAGACAGATTTGAGGAAGATTGTTCAAAACAGGGAGTGTCAAATGTTCCACTAATTAAAGTCAAAGTAAAAGAAAATTCATTTTGTTTGTTAACTTGAGAAAGAGCACACAATTCATTTATTTAAAATAGGGTTAAATTTACTGGAGGATGCAGAGGAGCATTATGGTGCACTGTTTCCTCCTCTTGAGATGTCGGAAGGTGGACAAGAATTTCCTCAAAGCCAACGAGAAGTTTTTCTTCATGACCTCACCGAACTCTTCCCATGCCTGAGAAAAGCTCCAGCAAAAGTTTTAGATTGCACCATGATTAAGCCTAACGTAATATTGGGGGCACGGAACTGGACCCAATTAAACCTACAACTTCTGTCGACAAAGGTTATGAAGAGAATTTGTGACAAACAGCATCCTTGGCAGTCCAACCCTAACTGGAAAATAATCCAACCTACTGTTGGCAATCTGATCCAAACTTTGACACCCGTTGCACAGTGATAGAACAGTCCTGATCAGAGGGTTGAGTAATTGATTGGTCAGATGGGCCTGGACATGTACTGGCTTCAGCAGGGGGACAGTTCTGAGCCTGCAGGATTTGTGTCCCAAGCAGTGTAGTGTGTTACTAATAGCTTTTGCTAATTTGGTCCAAGGTCACTGCATGTCTTTCATTCGGTCCCCCCATAGGGTTCTGGGTCTTGTGATTATTTTTGCCCTTATGGGGTAAGATCTTGTGTGCAGCCCCAGAAGGAGAGAGATTATCAGTTGGCTGACAATAGATTTCTTCATATCAAACTGCTTACCTATTGCAGATACAGTCTCCCCAGTCTGGTGCAGGTCTACAATTTTGTTTCTGGTGTCATATCACAATTCTTTGATGTTGGCCATAGTAGAGTTTTGAGTGTGACTCAGGTTGTGGACAGGTGTCTTTCATACTTATCACGAGATTGATTGATATGCACCCTTCAAGATCTTGCTGAGGGTGTAGAGAAGAGCCGTTCCAGTCTTCTATTCCCAGGACAAAAACCACACTTCTACTCCGGAATCTGAGTTTACACGAGGAAGCAGAGTCTGGGTTCTCTGTGCTCGAGCTCTTCTGTCTCTTCTGGTTGAGGTCACCAAGGTTGTTAAAAAGCTTCTCAGGCAAAAAGCGCTAAAAAAGCTTCCCAGGCAGGGCCCCAGGGGTGGATGAGATTCACCCAGAGTTCCTAAAGCCTCTTGATGTTGTGGGGGTGTCCTGGTTGACATGTTTCTGCAAGATTGGGTGGACATCAGGGACAATGCCTCTGACTGGGGTGGTGGTCCCTGTTTTTAAGATGGGGGACCGTGATGTGTGTTCCAACTGCCAGGTGATCACACTCCTCAGTCTCCCTGGTATGGTCTATCCAGGGATGCTGGAGAGGAGGGTCCATCGGGAAGTCAAATCTTGGATTCAGGAGGCGCAATTGGGTTTTTGTCCTGGTTGTGGAATTGTGGAACACCTCTACATCCTCAGCATGAGCCTCGAGGGTGCATGGGAGTTTGTCCAACCATGTACATGTCCATCTACATGTGTTTTGTGGACTTGGAGAAGGCAGTCGACCATTTCCCTCGGGGAGGCCTGTTTGGGGTTCCTCAGGAGAATAGGGCACCGACCTCCCTGATACAGGCTATTCAGTCCCTGAACGACTGGTGTCAAAGTTTGGTCCACATTGCTGGTAATAAGTCGGACTCGGTTGCAGTGAGAGTTGGACTCCGCCAAGGCTGCCCTTTGTCAGCAATGTTGTTCATAACTTTTACTGTATGGACCGAATTTCGAGGTGCAGCCAAGTTGTAGAAGATGTAAGTTTTTTTGGCCTCAGCATTGTATATCTGCTCTTTACAGATGATGAGGTTGTCTTGACTTCATCAAGCTGTGATCTCCAACGCTCGTTTGAGCAGTTCGCAGCAGAGTGTGAAGCAGCTGGGATGAGACTCAGCACTTCCGAATCTGAGACCATGGTCCTCAGTCGTAAAAGGGGGATGTGTCCTCTCTGGGTCGGGACGACACCCTGGCCCAAGTGGAGAAGTTCAAGAATCTAGGGGTCTTGTTCACAAGTGAGGGAAGAATTGAAGCAGGAGATTGATAGGCGAACTGGTGCAGCGTCTTTAGTGATGAAAACTGTATCAGTCCGTTGTGGTGAAGTAGAAACTAAGTCAAAGGTCGAAGCTCTCAATTTACCAGTCAATCTTCGCTCCTACCCTCACCTATGGTCACAAGCTGTGGGTCATGACCAAAAGAACAAGATCCCAGATACTAGCGGCCCAAATGAGTTTCGTCTGCAGGCTGTCCAGGCTCTCCCTTAGAGATAGGGTGAGAAGCTCGGTCATCTGGGACGGACGGGCTCAGTGTCAAGCTGCTGCTCATCCGTATTGAGAGGAGCCAGATGAGGTGGCTGGGGCATCTGATCCTGATGTCTCCCGGACACCTCCCTGGAGAGCTGTTTCGGGTAAGTCCCACCGGAAAGATACCCTGGGTATGACCCAGGACACACTGGAGAGACTATGTCTCTCAACTGGCCTGGGAACGCCTCCGTATCCCTCCGGAAGACCTGGATGAAAAGGCCGGGGGAAGGGAAGTCTGGGTATCCCTGCTAAAACTACTCCCCCCACAACCCTGACGCAGAAAAGAAGTAGAAGATGGATTGATGTCACCTACATCAAACTGCATTTTGCAGTACTGAACATTAATAAGTTGCTTGTTTCGAAAAAGAAAGACTCCGCAGGATGTACCAGGGAATTAAACGAAGTAACTTCAATTAAATTTTTGGATAAATTGAACATTGGTGTGATGTTTCTAATTTTTACTTGCCATGCAGAATTTGGGGTACAGAAGGTATGTATTGTCACACAAGATAAATATGTGTTGTGTAATTATTAATATGTTCATCAACTTCATTGTCTTTTAGGCAAAGGAGGTATGCCACATCCTTGCTATGATAATGGAAGAGTTGATTCATCCATCAGTCAACCCGTCCATCTGAAATCGCCAGTTGACACACGTTACTCTTTTTAAATTTATGCATCTGTTAATTTTGTAAAAATTATTTCATGATAATCCTCCTGTGATGTTGCCAGTCAAATTGACCCTCAAGTTGAAGAAATACTATTCTAAAAAAGAAGAAAATGAAGAATTTCTTCAGTATGAAAACCACAATATTAATTGAAATATTTCCCCATTTCTGACATCTTTCAATCATGAAACATGACAAGGGTAGAATTTACATTCTTTTTCCTGAGGAAATGTCACAGGAGGATGATAATAATGATGATAATAAAAATAAATGACTTGTGTCTGTCTTAACCTTAACTGACTGGCCTATACCGTGAATGTTCTCATTTTTTCCTGCAAAAATCTCTGACATCATAGCTGGACAAAAATATTTTATGACAATAATTAGTGATTGATTATTCTATGTAAAATAGGTGAATGGGACAACAAATAAAAAGAAAATATCTAACCCTAACCCTATTTAGCAGGTTTACGTGTTTGACTTTCCATGATAAACATTTAATTTAGTTTAGTAGTAATTGGAAGATGAAAATTTCAACAAATAAAATAAACAAATATAATCCATTCTATGCTTTAGAGGTAAACAATTTAAAATGAATTTAAGAAATATTGTGAGTCTGTGGTAACACAGACAGAAAATGTGCTCTTGCCTGGGTCTTCTTCTTTTCCTTTCACCTTGTCCCGTTAGGGGTTGCCACATCGTGTCATCTTTTTCCATCTAAGCCTATCTCCTGCATCTTCATCTCTAACACCAACTGCCCTCACGTCTTCCCTCACAACATCCATCAACCTACTCTTCCTCTCGCTCTTTTGCCTAGCATCTCCATCCTCAGCACCCTTCGATCCATATACACCCTCTCTCTCGCCTCTCGACATGTCCGAACCATTGAAGTCTGCTCTCTCGAACCTTGTTTTCAAAACATGCAACTTTGGCTGTCCCTCTAATGATCTTATTTCTAATCCTATCCAACCTGCTCACTCCTCGCGAGAACATCAACATCTTAATTTCTGGTCAGCTTCCACTTGTCTCTTCAGCGCCACCGGATGTAATCCGTAGATTATGGGCGGCCTCATCACTGTGTTGTAAACTTTGCCCTTCATCCGAGCAGAGACTCTTCTATCACATGAAACACCAGACACCTTCCGCCAGCTGTTCCAACCTGCTTGGGCCTGTTTCTTCACTTCCTTACCACACTCACCATTGCTCTCTCTAGATTGTTGACCCCAAGAAGTCATCCACACTCGCTATCTTTCCCCCCTCCCCCCTCTCATTCATGCAGTTTTACCTCAGCTATTCTTCATTCCAGCAGCACGGTGGATCAGCTTGTAAAGCGTTGGCCTCACAGTTCTGAGGACCCGGGTTCGATACCGGTCCCGCCTGTGTGGAGTTTGCATGTTCTCCTCGTGCCAGGGTGAGATTTTTCCGGACACTCCAATTTCCTCCCACATCCCAAAAACATGCAACATTAATTGGACACTCTAAATTGCCCCGAGGTGTTAATGTGAATGCGGCTGTTTGTCTCCATGTGCCCTGCGATTGGCTGGCAACCAGTTCAGGGTGGACAGGGTGACAGCTGGTATAGGCTCCAGCACTCCCCGCGACCCTTGTGAGGATAAGCAGCAAAGAAAATGGATGGATAGAATCTTAATTCCTCTCCTTTCCAGGGCATGAATCCACCTTTATAATTGTTCCTCCACCTGATGGCTGCTTTCACTGCATATCACAATTTCATCTGCGAACATCATGGTCCAAGAGAATTCCAGTCTAACCTCATCTGTCAGCCTATCCATTACCATAGCAAACAGGAAGGAGCTCAGAGCTGATCCCTGATGCAGTCCCACCTCCACCTTAAAAGCTTCTGTCACACCTATAGCACATCTCACCACTGTTGTGCTGCCCTCATACATGCCCTGTTCTATTCTGACATATTTCTCCGCCACACCAGACTTATGCATGTAGGGCCACAGTTCCTCTCTTGGTATTCTGTCATAGGTTTCAAAGATCCACAAAGACACAATGTGGTTCCTTCTGTCCTCTGTACTTTTCCACTCACATCCTCAAGGCAAATAATGCATCTGTGGTACTAAATCTAGGCATGAAACAATACTGTTGCTTGCAGATACTAACTTCTGTCCTGAGTCGAGCCTCTACTACTCTTTCCCACACCCACCCCTGTCCAGCGGGAGAGATTCCATCCTCCACATCACCTGTCACATCCTTCCCACTTCCTGTCACCGCAGAACCGGTGAAGATTGGCATCTTATGCAATAAACCCTCCCTCTCTCCTCTCCAGAAGAAGGCGAGCTTCCTGGAAAGACGGTTAACCCAACATACATTAATGTTCCTCGTGGCGTACCAGATGAGTATAAGCTAGCGGACCAAATTACAGCGGGGTGGGAATCTAGCTTTGTGTGGATTACATCTAATAAAAATGTAGATCGAGTCAACAACATCCACTGTAATGTGCAGAAACTGGGAAATTGTACAGAATCAGGCTTTGTTTCCATAAAAAAAACAAATGGCTGCTGCATCACTCATGGCGTTCCAGAACCGCGTTGCGGTTGACATGCTCCTAACCGAGAAGGGTGGCGTCTGGGCAATGTTTGGTAACCTGTGCTCTACGTTCGTTCTGAACAATCTAGCCCTGATGGGTCACTCACAAAGGCCATAAAAGACCTGTGCACACTAAATCTCAAAATGAAGGAGTGAAGGTCTCCAGGTGGTCTGAGTGGTGGGACAAAATATGGTAAATATAAGAACTGGGTTTTTCCATAGCTGTATTTGCAGCGATTCTTACATTGTGTGGGTGTTGTATTACCTGTATTCGCGCATCGCTCAACTGGCTTATCTCAAAGGCTATAGCCCCAACAAATTCCAGATTGAATGAGATGTACCCATTGCTTACTGAACAACGCAACAATACTTATGACAACTTCACTGACATAGATGATGAGAATGATGATGATTATGTAATTCCCATTGCAAACCTCTTCCAGGAACCTCATCATATTCATGAAAATGAGTTATACTTTTTTAACAAGTTAATGATTCATCTGAATAAAGCCTAGGATAGGAGGTTCTTTTGATGATGTTTTTGAATCAAATTATTGAATAAACAGGAGGGAAATGTTTGAAAATTTGTGAAAATCGGTTATTATACATTTGCTTGACAATGAAATTGTTTTGCTGAACAAATACAGAGCTTATTTAGCAATATAAGTAGGAAATAGGTTTCACCAGAAAGAGGAAGAAGCTGGCTGCAGAACCAGACAGAGCCAGTTTAATGGAAGCCATCTGGAGGACAACTTCGAGATGACTTCTGCCATACTTACTAATTCTAAAATGCTTATGAATGCTATTTCCATTACTTTTCTGTCACATTGCAGAATATTTGATCAAAAAGATTCTACCTTCCCCTTTTTGGGGATGTTGTAATTGTGGAACCAAATAAAATTAAGGGGCTGGGAAGAACTGCTCCAGAGCATGGTGGAGAATTGTGGTGTGCAGTTCTCTTCCGTTCTCCTTGCATGCAAGCAAACTGGTGATGAGTGCCTCCTCCTTATTATAAACGGTTTTAACTAAATGTCACCGTGATTGAACCTGACAATTGTCATGGTCACGAGGCACGGGACTGGACCCAACTGCAGGACTCCAAGGCGAGGCCATGATATTAAGGATCAGTTTAAGGTTGAACACAAATAAGCAGTCCAAAACAGGCGGAAGCACAAAAACCCTCGACTATTAGCAAGATCCAAAAACGTACACAAGGTCCGATGACTACAAGAAAAACTTGGAAACATGGAGAAGACGTAAAAAAATTAAAGTGGCTGTTGCTGTGACAAAGGAATGCTCTACACAAAACTTGCGAACTTTCGCACAATAGCGGAGTATCCCAAAATACAGACACGTTCAAGGTCTAAATGCCTGGTCTAATTAGCCTCAAATGCGGAACCGCTGTGGGACAACTGCCAGAGGCGGTGCCACCCAGGGCAGTGATTTGGCCATGCCCCAAGCAAGCAGTACCGCCAAGGCTTTGCAGTGGCTTTGCCGAGCCGTGCGAACGAGTTCCGGGGCTCGGGGGATCTCTGAGCTCGGTCCCCGGCCCCGGGGTTTGTTCTGAACACTTTAGGGAAGAGGACTTCTCTATCTCTCCAAGCATAGGCATTTGAAGCTGCCCAAGAAGACTGCAGTGCCATCCTTTTTTTTTCTCGGAAGCACGAGGTAGGAACCTTTAAGGAGCCATTAATTAAAATTCATGTTTTTGGACCATGCCTCTAGCCCTGTATCGCTGGCTCATGACAGATGCAGACTGATCTCCACAATACAAAGTGCTGGGAGATGCATGCCAAGGTCTGCATTGCCAAGATCTTACATGAGCTGGCAGAGGAGTAGAAGCTATCTGATGATGATAATAATAATCATGTTGCTACTGCTCATATATATGAAGTAATATTACATGTGTAGCTTAACTTAAGTGTTTCTGGTTGTAAATGTGGAGTAAGGTTTTGTATATTTTATATGTCCTTCAAATGGATATCATTGAGGTACTTAATGCTGGAAATTTTACATCGTTAAACAATCGTATTCGGAATTGTTACATGTGAATGCGGATAATGTGACCATCATTTTTATGTTCCCTTTCAGATACCTTATACCACTGAAAAAATGGTAGATTTTGGTTTACAGTAAATGTTTGCTATTGTATTTTACTACTTTAAAATAATAAAAGTGAAAGAAAGTCAGAAGTTACAAAGAAAAGAATAATGGCTGTAACGTACGCCTATTTGGGTAAACAAGACTATCGTAAATTGTTCATCCTCTAGTACAAAAAGTGTCCGAAAATGTCCTTGTCATTTATGGAATATACAATGCTACACTAAAACGAGAGAGAGATGGGGAATATTATTTAGGTTTACATATGTATGTGTCAATGTATCTTCCAAACCTTCCTGGGCATGCTGCAAATGTTTAGATTATATTCATGTCTCTAGGGATCCAAAACATCCCAAATATTTACATTTATCGCATCGTTTTACATAACAATGTGTGTAGTTTTACCATGCTTTTTCCCCTGACCGGAATGCAGTACCTATTGACCACGGCGGCAGACGTAATGGATGCAGAGTTCGCACTCCAATGGCAGTCTAGTTTTTATTCTACGTCATTGTTAAATATCCTTTTTGGCTGGGAGGAGGAGGAGGAGGAGGAGAAGAAGAAGAGAAGAAGGAGAAGGAGAAGAAGAAGAAGAAGGAGAAGAAGAAGAAGAAGAAGAAGAAGGAGAAGGAGAAGAAGAAGAAGAAGAGAAGAAGAAGAAGAAGAATTAGCCAATCAAACGAAAGACTGACGCTATCGAATCAGATTACAAGCAGCACCCAAAGGTGTGCATTACTGCAAACCAAACCTCGTCAGTGCACTCTATTTGATGATAGACGCCCTTATAAGGAGCAGTGGATAATGTAACAGTACGTGGTGGAGAGCAACCTTCGACTGGTAAGATAAAGAATTGCTATGGAATTTCGAAAATGATCTTGCTATCGCTATTCATTCCATACTCTTCCAGTAGAACCAATCTAGTGCTTCATGAGTTATCTGTTACTTTGGGGTCAAGCGCCATAATAGTGTTATTCAGTGCGAATACAAATAAGGCTATGTAATCGCGAAATGCAGTGGTTCCCGAACAGTTTTTGCAGCGTTCCCCTTTGTCAAGATGAAATTCCCCTCACGAAGGCAGGTGCCGATGTTCAATGAACCTAATGGGCGCGCACACGCACACGCACACACACACACACACACACACTTGAACTGCCCCCAGTTACACAGCTTTGGTTGGAGGCTATGGGAGCGCGACCCAAGATCCTCAGCGTCCCACTATTCCTGTCCGTTGCTTTACTTTTGGACTTCTTCCAAGTGCCTCATTTATTTTTAAACAAAAATGAATGAAACTATAATTGTTTGGTTGGTAATGGATCCAAAGGTATTTTCAAAGTCATAGATGATAGTAAAGGAAAATTGAGATATGGGAGGAACCAGAGCACCAGGAGAGCATGCAAATGCCGCACAGGTGAGCCTGGATCTGATCCCAGGTCTGCACTTCTTTGAGCCAGATGTGCTTACCACCAATTTGTTGGAGTAAACATTATACGCAAAAATTTACTCATTGTTACTCGTATACCTGAACTAAACTGCGGTCAAGTCAGCTTGGACTTGAAAAGATAAGGTCAAGCCAGTTGCCATAATTTTGTTCATACTACGAATTACATTAATTACCTTCACGTGAGAGCCGAATGCTACCTTTAAAATAATAGTCTACCAGTCATAGACCAGCATTAAAGTCAATCTTTAGGATATGAAATAATTATAAATGTTTGGAACATCTACCTCACAATTCTGAGGGGGGGGGGGACTTGGAATAATACAGCCATGTTAGCATATTGCGGGAAGACACATTGATTAAAAAGTGCGTGATTGGTCCCTGGCGCGACATCCACCAATTAGAGTATGTGCGGATTTATTTCGTAAGACGATTGGCTGTGCATAATCGAAGCCTCACTGAGCAACTTCTGCCCCACCCTCTCATTTATCCTTCCTTTCCACCATTTTCTATGCTTCTGAGTATCTTTGACAACTTCTCGTGTTCCCAATGCCACCAAAGTGCTGTGCTGATGTGAAACTTCCTCCGAAGTGTCGAATAGGAAGATGATGATGATCAGCAAAAAAGTAAAACTTTGAGATGATTAAAGACGGCAGAAGTTAAGCTTTTGTGGCGCTCCATTATAGCGTGAATGAATCCACAGTGCGCTCTATAATGGAAATGGCTAACATCCATAAAACCACTTCAATAACTTTTTTTTTTTTATATAAAAGGAAGCAAAACTCCTCTGTATCATCCAAATGGTCATTGGCAAACATAAGACGGGCCTTGAGGTGCTGGTTTAAGCAGGGGAACCTTCCGTGCCATGCATTATTTTAAACCATAACATCTTAGTGTATTACCAACAGTCACCTTGGAAATGGTGGATCCAGGTCTTTTCAGGTCATTGACCACGTCCTGTCGTGTAGTTATGGGCTGATTCCTCACCTTTCTAAGAATCATTGAGACCCCACGAGGTGATATCTTGCATGAGGCTCCACTCCGATTGTGATTGACCGTCATGTTTAGCTTCTTTCATTTTTCTAATGATTGCTCCAACAGTGGACCTTTTTTTCACCAAGCTGCTTGGCAATTTCTCCATGGCCCTTTCCAGCCACGTGGAGTTGTACAACTGTCTCTGGTGTCTTTTTGGACAACTCTTTGGTCTTGGGCATGTTACAAGTTTGAGTCTTGCTGATTATATGGGATGGACGGATGTCTTTATGCAGCTAACGACCTCACAGGTGCATCTGATTCAGGACAATACATGGAGTGGAGGTGGACTTTTAAAGGAAAACATGTCTTTGAGGGTCAGAATTCTAGCTGATAGACAGGTCTTCAAATTCTTATTTGTTTCTCAGACTGTTTCTCACTGCAGTTGGACGAATCCACTGACATGAGTGACACAGCCCAGGTGTGCACTTTCAATTGTTTGGTCTTTAGTGATCATCGTGAACTCAGATAGTTAGAAGAAATGTTTAAAGTTAATTATGTGATGCAATATTGGCTCATTCAGTTATGCAAGGGACACAAACATTTACACATGAAGAATCCTCAATATACCTTTAAAATAAATGTTTTGTATTGGGTAGATCTTTGTGACTTGGTCATTCTATTCAGTCACTCACATTTGACGAGCGCGCTCACGTGCCTCCGTGCTTGCAAATCTGCACAGTTGAGCCCGAAAAATCACAGGCGTAAAATTCGTTACGAATAAAAAAAAAAAATAGATATTGAAAGACGTCGCTTATTATGTGTAGTCTTTATTCATTTACGTGTTTATTTCATAAACGTTGCTCACTTAACAAGGCTGCTCCAAAACAACCAATATTCACCCGGAAACAGGAAATGCAAGTTAACCGTACTGAGCATTTACGGAAGTTAGGCCGAAACCGCATGTTCAGAGCTTCTTCACGTACTGCGAGTGCATTTACATCGAAAGTCATCACCATGATGAGCGATGTCAAAGGAAATTCAGTTACACCAGGGGTGCTCATTGCGTCGAACGCGAGGCAGTGTGATGGTGTGCTCCCACCCTCCAAAATAAAAAGACATTAGACTATCATCCACCTCGTCGCTTGATTCAGGTGTGGCCAATAAGTCGAGCACACGCACACAAAGGCGCGTTCTAGCAAGCCGGCCTCCAATTTATGGCAGTCCCGCGATGCATGCTCCCCCCACCCCTCCCAACAATACATCACGATTGGTGACAGGAATGTTTGCTACAATATATCGCCAGCTTGTTGCCACTAATGGCGATTGTTTCAGCATTTTAAAAACATTCCGGGTATAGACCATTCATGTTTATTCCTTGACAGGCCAGTGCATTTAACTTTCCTTCAGATAAAGTGTCAGAACAAAATTTTTTATTGATTAAGACATTTTAAATACCGTTTTATATCCTCTTCTACTATTATCAGTTGAAATTGGAAATGATTTCTGAGTTTGAAATTTAAATTCTCTATTTTAGTCATGTATTTGTTAATTTTATTTTTAAATTTACAGTTATGGTATATTAATCCAGTAAGTTATTTTGAGGTCTTGAGATTCCATCCCTAATCATACCCGCAACTTTATCTGCAGGCATGACTGGTGGACCACACCTGTAAATCTGCGTGCATGACTGACCACACCTGTACATTTTTCAAATGTGAATGTTCCATTTCATCATTGGTCATTCTAAAAAAAAAAAATAATAATAATAAAATCCCCACCCCAGCACCCCTGCTGTATGTTATATGAATGTTTTCTAATGAAAGACATGACTAAATACCTCTCTTTGTCTCAAACCTGCAAAGTACAAATACTGTTTACGTATTTTAAACCTTCTGGTACTCCCATAAACATACATCCTCCACTACTTAGGTTTTTCACTTTTCGCGGATGGTTCTGGTCCCAATTTATCTCGAAATATGAGAAATTACTGTATTCTTGAACTTTAAGGTATTTTACTTGCTGCATGAGTTTGCCTCCTTTTATTCTTGTAGGTGTGTACATTCCAGCCCAAGCTAACAGGAACGCAGCACTGCTCACGTTTGCCGAGCAAATGAATGAAATTGAGGAAAAACCCTAACGCTCATTATTTTCAGACTTTCTCCTTTTCATTTTGGCATGTCCAGTTCGGGGTTGCTACAGCGTGTCATCTTTTTCCATCCTGCATCTTCCTCTCTGACACCAACTCCCTTCATGTCTTCCCCCACAACATCCATCAACCTTCTCTTTGTCCACCACCATGCCTCAAAGTTCCTTTCCTGGATGCCATACTTCCACATCACTTCTACGTCGCCCTTCACCAACATCTATTACAATCTGCACCAATCACAACACTCTGTCTGGGATGCTCAGAACTATTTCATCTAGTTCCTTCCAGAATTTCTCTTTCAACTCTCGGTCACATCCTACATGTGGGGCATAGCCGCTAATCACATTATATACAACACCCTCAATTTAAAATTTCAGCCTGGTCACTTGATCTGATACTTTTTTTCACCTCCAAGACATTCTTAGCCAGCTCTTCCTTTAGAATAACCCCAACTCCATTTCTCTTCCCAGCTAATCTGTGGTAAAATAATTTAAACCCTGCTCCTAAACGTGACACTGTGATGACTTGACAAAAGTGACTACAGGATCTGTTTGTGTTGCTATTGAACAGGTTCTTGGCCGAGTGCACTGTTTAAACATCCAGCAACACTGACACTTGACATTTGGAGCTGATGTATTCTGAAAAAAATATTTTAACTGATAAACATATACCTGTATTGGGTAATATTGTGTCTGGAGAAAATTAATGGACAAGAATAGGTGAACTATGTATAATTGTAAAATTTATCAATGGATGCATACTTCACCAGAATATTGTGACGTGAATGGTGAGTCATCAGTCGTCGCTTCGTCACTTGAACGTGTTGAGAATGGACAGGCCTGTTTCAGGGATTCATCAATAAACTGTATGAAAATAACTCATAAATTCATCAATATTCGGTAGGTAGCATGTTTAAAAAGAATAAAACAGAAGCAATGTTTCTGATTTATTTAAAATAAACATTAAAATCAACCAATTTTTTTCACAAGAAAATAGGCATATGACTTGAAGAAAAGAACATGCATTATGAAAAGTAACAAGCTGCATTGTGCCAGGAGATTGGGTTGATGAATAAACTAACTCTTAGATTGGGTGTCTATCGCAAAAAATATTGATAACGTAATTAAAATATGAAAAAAAAATGATCGCCCTAAACTGAACATTGTCTTACGGTCTTGATAAGTAAATTCAGTCCATTCTTTTGGGATTCTAATTATTTGGGAGATCATTCGTATATTATAAAAAAAATCATTGAAGACTAAATTTATTTGGAACGCAGACAAAAAATCAACAGTGTTGGTATGACAACACCCATCATAACGTATCTTCTCGCTTATACTGGCACTTGGGGCTATTGGTAGGTGGCTAATAACCAGTAATGGTGATGTTAGCTTCTATTGTACCCCACACAACATTCGCACAGTATGGCGTTTGTTCTGTCTATGGAGTGGTCTCTCACTGCTGACATATTTTTATGTTCAAAAAGAGTAGGATAGGTGTCCACTGTTTAGTGTTTTATTCTGTTTGTGCCACCGTGCCGCCTCATAATGTATCCTGTTGCTTATACAGTACTGGCACGAGAGGCTATAGCTAGGCAACTAATAACAGTAAAGGTGATGTTAATTTCTATTGTCTCCCACAAAAGTAGTGCACAAAACAACTTACCTCTTTTCTTTGACGTTTCTTTGGTCTATCGATGCTTCTCTCGCGGCTGACAGTTTTTTATGTTTAAAAAAAAAAAAAAAAGTAGGATAGGCGTCCTCTGTTTTCTTCTCCTTGCTGTAAAGATGTGGTGCAATGGAAAATTTAGGGTCATGTTGCAGAAACTGTCCTTCAAAGTGATCGCTCCAGATGCGTGCAAATTTCCTCAACTGAACGACCCTCAACTGTGACACCCACAGCTCACCAAAATGATTTTACACATTGCTGATAAATTTCCCAATTTGTTTCTGGTTCTTCGTAAATGGACGCAAGTGAAATACCTGGTGAGAATCAGAAAACAATGTTTTTCATTTTTCAAAAAAGTCAATGGATATACAGGGTTCGCACGCGGCCCTAAAAGTCCCTAAAAACCCCTAAATTTTCGAAGGGGCATTTAGGGGCTCCTAAAAGTCCTTAAAATCCACGAAAACCAGTCAAGCCCCTAAAAAGGCCTTAAATTTAAAAAAATATCAAAGGGAGGACCTCTGCCGCCAAAATTCTCCCTAAAAAATAAATTATTCTTTTATGTGAGAGAGAGAGAGAGAGAGAGAGAGAGAGAGAGAGAGAGAGAGAGAGAGAGAGAGAGAGAGAGAGATAGAGAGAGAGAGAGATAGAGAGAGAGAGATAGAGAGAGAGAGAGAGAGATAGAGAGAGAGAGAGATAGAGAGAGAGAGAGACTCTCTCTTCTCTCTCTCTCTCTCTCTCTCTCGCTCTCTCTCTCTCTCTCTCCTCTCTCTCTCTCTCTCGCTCTCGCTCTCTCTCTCTCTCTTCTGGCGTCCAAATCAGCCGGAAATTGTCAACGGAAGTCACCGTGTTGACAACTAGTCGCCATCTTGTTGATATTCCATTGTTTGTTTCTGTGAGTAGGCATTTCTCTTCGTTACGACGTAGCATAGTTCTTTCATCGATCCAACTTGTAGCACGGGGAAGTGCATTTTTCAAGAAGCTTGGGTCAAAAGTAAGGAGTTTGGGAGCTGGGTTCGTCGAGATCCAAAAGATCGGCACATGTTTTATTGCCATCTGTGAGTTACCAGCTTGAAAAGATGGGCGTCAAAGCGCTGGAGTCGCACCGGAAAAACAGGAGACACGCTGATTTGGCAAAGACTCTCTCATCTTCTATTGGTATGAATCTGTTTCTAAAATATCAAGATAGTGAAGCATCAACTTCAAGCAGTGGTACTAGCAGTGCATGCTCACTAGGATCGCAAAAAAACGCTTACTTTCATAACCGGTTTTAACCGAGCAGCTGTAGCAAAAAAAAACCGTACCATAGTGGTCTTTACATAATTAACCCGCGGGACCTCGAGTTGGGGTGCGGGGTTCCGCACGGACTGTTTTTGTTGTTGCTCTTCCGGAGTGACGACGAGTCCACAGAGTTACCCCCCATTATGCGAGTAGTGTTTTGATGTCTGCCAATAAAACAAGTTTACTCCCATACTTTGGAGCGTTTCCTCGATGCCATGTTTTATGTTTCTTTGATTTAACTGAATGTTCTTTTGAGTCCAACTTTACTCTAACAGCAAAACTTGAAAAAAGTGGAAATGAGGTTGACAAAATAGCGCAATGTGGAGTACCGGAAGAAATGATTGGAAATTTTATCCGATTTCGAAAGTCCGATTACGGTTTCGGTTTTAAAAAAAAAAAAAAAAAAAAAAAAACGAAAGCCGGTTATAACCGGCTATCTGTAACCGGTTACGATCCCGAATGCGCACCTACAGTTGTCCAGCCATAAGTCAGGCTTTATGAACGTAGTTCAATAATCGAAGACGGACTTGTTAAAGGCAGAGATCGTGTGGACTTTAAAAGTGATCTGCAGCCATTACAGTTACAAATCTTGTGAAAATAATTCGAAAGTGTTTACAGTCATGTTCCCTGACAGTGACATTGCTAAAAACTACCACTGTGGGGAAAGGAAGACTTCGTACCTGGCTACATTTGGCATAGCCAGACTAGAGACTGACTTATCAACGCTTATTGAGAAGGCTGACAGGCTGTGTGAGGAGGCAGAAGAAAAGAGGAATCTGATGTTTATCACCGAGCAAAGGACAAGAGCCCCTTTGGCACCTCTGCAGCAACAAATAAAGGAGGCACTGGGTAGGCTCAAGGAGCTAGAGTAGGGGTGCTGAGACAGACATCAGTAGAAGACATTTGTGTATATAGTTGCAATTGTAGTTAGAATCAGTTTTTCTGTCTACTGTTATGTGAAGACGTTGACAATGGTCATATCAATGAGAACTACCACAAGGGCCGACAGGTGATCACTGTCACAGGTACTGAGATACTGGAACACTTGATGAACCAAGAACGGTTGATGGCACCATTGGGTGAGTCTTTTTTCCTTACTCTTGATTTCCCACGATGGCCCTAAATTTTTTCAGTGTCAGCCCTAAATTTTTCGTGTCAGCCCTTAAAAAGCCCTTCAATTTTTTTGGTCAGACTATGAACCCTGTACAGAATCCCAATTTTTGCAGTCATTATCAGGTAGTATTTTACTCATAACTTCCAATGAGCAATTATCTGGTAATAGCGCTTCTTCTTCTTCTTTTCCTTTCGGCTTGTCCCGTTAGGGGTCGCCACAGCGTCTCATCTTTTGCCATCTTAGCCTATCTCCTGCATCTTCCTCTCTAACCCCAACTGCCCTCATGTCTTCCCTCACCACATCCATAAACCTTCTCTTTGGTCTTCCTCTCGCTCTTTTGCCTGCATCCTCAGCATCCTTCTACCAATATACTCACTCTCTCGCCTCTGAACATGTCCAAACCATCAAAGTCTGCTCTCTCGTGCCACTGTCTCTAATCCGTACATCATGGCCGGCCTCACCACTGTTTTGTAAACTTTGCCCTTCATCCTAGCAGACACTCTTCTGTCACATAACACCAGACACCTTTCGCCAGCTGTTCCAACCTGCTTGGACCCGTTTCTTCACTTCCTGACCACACTCTCCATTGCTCTGTATTGTTGACCCCAAGTATTTGAAGTCGTCCACCCTCGCTATCTCTTCTCCCTGTAGCCTCACTCTTCCCCCTCTACTTTTCTCATTCACGCACATATATTCTGTTTTACTTCGGCTAATCTTCATTCCTCTCCTTTCCAGTGCATGTCTCCATCTTTCTAATTGTTCCTCTGCATGCTCCCTGCTTTCACTGCTTATCACAATATCATCTGCGAACATCATGGTCCAAGGGGATTCCAGTCTAACCTCATCTGTCACCCTATCCATTACCACTGCAAAGAGGAAGGGGCTCAGAGCTGATCCCTGATGCAGTCCCACCCCCACCTTAAATTCCTCTGTCACACCTAAGGCACACCTCACCATTGTTCTGCTGCCATCATACATGTCCTGTACTATTTTAACATACTTCTCTGCCACACCAGACTTACGCATGCAGTACCACAGTTCCTCTCTTGGTACTCTGTCATAGGCTTTCTCTAGATCCACAAAGACACAATGTAGCTCCTTCTGACCTTCTCTGTACTTTTCCACTAGCATCCTCAAGGCAAATAATGCATCTGTGGTACTCTTTCTAGGCATGAAACCGTACTGTTGCTCGCAGATACTTACTTCTGTCCTGAGTCTAGCCTCCACTACTCTTTCCCATAACTTCATTGTGTGGCTCATCAACTTTATTCCTCTATAGTTCCCACAGCTCTGAACATCCCCTTTGTTCTTAAAAATGGGAACTAGAACACTTTTCCTCCATTCTTCAGGCATCTTTTCGCCCGCTAGTATTCTGTTGAATAAGTTGGTCAAAAACTCCACAGCCATCTCTCCAAATTGCTTCCATACCTCTACCGGTATGTCATCAGGACCAACTGCCTTTCCATTTTTCATCCTTTGTAGTGCCTTTCTGACTTCCCCCTTAGTAATCATTTCCACTTCCTGGTCCTTCACTCTTGCCTCTTTAACTCTTCCTTCTCTCTCATTTTCTTCATTCATCAACTTCTCAAAGTATTCTTTCCATCTATTTAGTACACTACCGGCACCAGTCAACACATTTCCATCTCTATCCTTAATCACCCTGACCTGCTGCACATCCTTCCCATCTCTATCCCTCTGTCTGGCCAACCTGTAGAGATCCTTTTTCTCCTTCTTTCGTGCCCAACCTGGTGTACATGTCTTCATATGCCTCTTGTTTAGCCTTTGCCACCTCTACCTTTGCCCTACGTCGCATCTCGATGTACTCCTTTCGCCTCTCCTCAGTCCTCTCAGTATCCCACTTCTTCTTCGCTAATCTCTTTCCTTGTATGACTCCCTGTATTTTGGGGTTCCAACACCAAGTCTCCTTCTCCCCTTTCCTACCAGATGACACACCAAGTACTCTCCTGCCTGTCTCTCTGATCACCTTGGCTGTCGTCGTCCAGTCTTCCAGGAGCTTCGGTTGTCCATCGAGAGCCTGTCTCACCTCTTTCCGGAAGGCCGCACAACATTCTTCCTTTCTCAGCTTCCACCACATGGTTCTCTGCTCTACCTTTTGTCTTCTTAATCTTCCTACCCACCACCAGAATCATCCTACATACTACCATCCTATGCTGTCGAGCTACACTCTCCCCTACCACTACTTTACAGTCAGTAACCTCCTTCAGATTACATCGTCTGCACAAAATATAATCTACCTGCGTGGTTCTACCTCCGCTCTTGTAGGTCACTATATGTTCCTCCATCTTCTGGAAATAAGTGTTCATTACAGCCATCTCCATCCTTTTTGCAAAGTCCACCACCATCTGCCCTTCAAAGTTCCTTTCCTGGATGCCGTACTTACCCATCACTTCTTCATCGCCCCTGTTTCCTTTACCAATATGTCCATTACAATCTGCACCAATCACAACTCTCTCGCTGTCTGGGATGCTCAGAACTACTTCATCTAGTTCCTTCCAGAATTTCTCTTTCAACTCTTGGTCACATCCTACCTGTGGTGCATAGCCGCTAACCACATTATACATAACACCCTCAATTTCAAATTTTAGTCTCATCACTCGATCTGATACTCTTTTCACCTCAAAGACATTCTTAGCCAGCTCTTCCTTTTAAAATAACCCCTACTCCATTTCTCTTCCCATCTACTCCGTGGTAGAATAATTTAAACCCTGCTCCCAAACTTCTCTCCTTACTACCTTTCCACCTGCTCTCTTGGATGCACAGAATATCAACCTTTCTCCTAATCATCATGTCAACCAACTCCTGAGCTTTTCTTGTCATAGTCCCAACATTCAAAGTCCCTACACTCAGTTGTAGGCTCTGTGCTTTCCTCTTTTTCTTCTGACGCTGGATCCGGTTTCCTCCTCTTCTTTGTCTTCGACCCACAGTAGCTGAATTTCCACCGACGCCTTGCAGGTTAGCAGCCGGGGGCGGGCGTTGTTAACCCGGGCCACGACCGATCCGGTATGGGATTCTTTAGATGAACGCTCATATTTGTTTGGCACAGTTTTTACGCCGGATGCCCTTCCTGACGCAACCCTCTGCATTTATCCGGGCTTGGGACCGGCCTACAGATTGCACTGGTTTGTGCCCCCATAGGGCTGCATTGTAAAAGCGCTTCTATAATCTGTGAAAGTGGTCTGGGACCCATGCAAACGATGCAATCTTTTGATAAAGGTGTTGCTGCTTGTTACACCATAAGAAGACTATTATTATTTTGTCCCCAAATTACTGTTATTACATGAAACCTCTCATCAACCTTTAGCTTTTGGCTCCCCCTTACCTTTTCTAATGTTGCTTTCGCAGAAAGGGTGCTAGCTGTTACCTCTGTACTTTTCACAAACCATCAAAATGAAGCGTGGATTACCATAGATGTAGACCCAGAGGAAAAAGCCCCAACATGAACTTGCTCCTTCATTATTTTCATCCGTCACCAAAGTGTCCCAACTCGTGTGCATTCAGATTATTCATCATATACCACTTAATTTGACTAAATACTGCTCCTTGTTCCCTTGTCGAACCATGGGATTATTATAAAATAAATTTTGTATCATTGCACGCATGAGAACCCAATTGTGGATCATTTAGGTTTTGGAGTGCCGTAGGTTTTTCATGCATGGCATGACAATATTACGACACCCCACAGATATCTCAAAAGCAGGAAGAATGTTACGACCACTCCACAGCATCCCATTTCAGGACCTAACCACTTTAGGGTAGGTATTTCATCTAGGTATCCCTATAGGTTCAGTGTCTTTAAATTTCTTAACTGGCCGTCAGCTATTTTGAGATATAAATCTCCACCCAGCTTGTTAACCAGTCTTTAGCTCACCTCTCCAATCGGATCCTAGACTGAAATTACCTTTGTGGAATGTGCCAAATGAATCCAAGTCAACCTAATTTTTACAGCTGTGAGTATTCAACAAAACCTGAAATGGACATTCCCACTTGGGAAAATACGGTGCTTCTTTTTGCTTCTCACCAGGATCCAGTCTCCTGGTTCCACCAATGTGATATCCTGATGATGTCGATTAAGTTGGGATGCTCTGTTGGAAAGAGTTCTACCAATTTTGAGAATGCATCTATTATGACCAAGCAATACTTTTTTTTTTTTTTTTTCATATTGTCGGGTAAATTCAATTTGAAGTAAAAGGAGAGAATACCTATTTTCTGTTACTTGAGCTCAAAGAGAACAAAGAAGTCTGGTACAATTCTTGAATATTCTAAAGCAGTCTTCCTTGAAACCTCTCTTTTTATTAGATTTAGGAGGTCCCTACCAACAAATCTAAAGGGTGGGGGCAAGCAAAAACTTGTTTGTGTGACTGTCTGCATGTTGTTGGAAAGTTACGATATGTAAACTTACAAATATGTACGATAACGACATGTGTGCTGAGCAAAGCGTTCTTTGCGAGCAGAAGCATTCTTTTCATTGTAGCAAATGTGTGTTAATACATTTTGATTAATAAATCTCACTTTGGTTTAATTCAATAAAGTTCATGTGGACAATTTGGAGAATGTTTTTTTTTTTTTTTTTTAGGGAGTATAATATTAAAGTTAACTGTCCTTCCATTATCCCTCCTGTTGAGACATGCGTTAGCTCATGACTCAATTTAGACAAGTTAATTTGGTGCAACTGGTTTGTTTGGTCATACATAGATGTTGTTTTAGGGTTGGGTTTTTTTTTTTTTTGACTCTTGCTGAGTTTCTCGTAATGTATTCAATTTGAGCCCCCCCATGCTGCTTCCTTAATTATTTTATCAGCAAAGCATTTCCCAATGAATTCATATTTTTTGTTTGTCTGTGTGACACATTTGGATACA